>NC_045434.1:126732765-126773876 GCF_002776525.5 Piliocolobus tephrosceles | reverse complement strand
TCCTTCCTTCCTTCCTTCCTTCCTTCCTTCCTTCCTTCCTTCCTTCCTTCCTTCCTTCCTTTCTTCCTTCCTTCCTTCCTTCGCAGGCTTTCACTTTATTGCCCAGGCTGGAATGCCATGGTGTGAAAGTGGCTCACTGTAGCCTCAACCTCCTGGGCTCAAGTAATCCCCCTGTCTCAGCCCCTCAAGTAGCTGGGACTGCAGGCACATGCCACTACACCCAGCTAATTTTTGTATTTTTTGTAGAGACGGGGTTTTGCCATGTTGCACAGGCTGGTCTCCAACTCCTGAGCTTAAGTGATCCACCCACCTTGGCCTCCCAAAGTGCTGGGATTACAGGCGTGAGTCACCACATCCAGCCAAATCTGTTGTTTTTTCTGCTATGCTATGCTGCCCCTGAGATGAACTTTCCAATAGCGTGAGCCTGTATCCATAATGTTAAAAGAGAATCCCAGTACCCATTGGGAGTATTTTAAAGGATTTCTTCTGAATGTGCACCTCACCCATTGGCACATGGGTGCCCACAGTTGTCAAGCAAAGGCTCTGACCAGCCAGAAGACACACAGGCCTGCATGGAAGCAGAGTCCTGGAGACCTTGTACTATGCCCATATTTCCCTCCCGATTGCTGGATTGTGGATCTCACCAGCAGTTGTTGGGAAAGAGATCTGAGGGACAAGGGCACACAGGAGGCTCAAGGCAGCAGCCATTTACCAATTGGTGACTTAATGACAGGGAGGGATGTGTTCTGAGAAATGCATCACTCAGCAATTTCCTCATTGTGTGAACATGATGGAGTGCACTTACACAAACCTAGATGGTAGGGCCTACTACACACCCGGGCACATAGTATAACCTATTACTCCTAGGCTACCAACCTGCACAGCGTGCTAAACTGTACAGAATACTGGTGGCAGCTGTAACAGAATGGTCAGTATTTGTGTATTTAAACACATCTAAACACAGAAAAGTACACTACTATTAATCTCATGAACCACCATCATATATGCAGTCCATTGTTGATCCAAATATCATCATGCAGTGATGACTATATTTTAATTTTTAAAAACTGACATGATTGTCATGTTCCATTCCCCTGAGTCATCAGCTCTGCCCTCAGCAGCTTGGAGCCCTGTAGCCCTGTGTTGGAGGACAGGCACAATGACTTCTGAGGGAGGTTTCTTCCTGTCCACTCCAACCTTCCTATAGTTACTGTGGATATGGCATAAGGTGGTATTTCTTACCCAAATGTAGAGTACTTGCAACATCAGGGCATCTTCCAAATGACCTTCTGACTTCCGTGATTCCCACAGGCCATGTAAATTCGCCCAGTTTTGTGGGTGAGCAGCCAGCATCCAGGCTCCCACAGGAGTTATCACCAGCAGAGCTTGCTTAAAACATTTAGACAGTGAGCTCTAGCATTGTCCCTCTCACCATCCTGTCCATGGGGTTTTCCTCCTGCTCGTGTCCAGACCCAACCTGTGGGTTAGGCGCCTGTGTTCTGGGGTCACCATCCTGGGTCTCCCAAAACAAGCATCATCCCGGAACTTGTGGGTCCTCTATGGGTTGCCCTGGCTCTGCCCAGCTTCTTCAGAGGGCAGCAGTTGCCTGTTGGGTCTGAGTATTTGGGACCCTGTGCCATAGCAGCGCCACACAGCCAGTGGGCAGTGGCTGGACTTCCCTGAATGATTCTGAGTGCTGGGGAAAAGTGATCTTACGGCGCGTGCCCTGAGCTCTGCTGCTGTTCTCTTTTCTAGTTGTCTGCGGTGTCTTATGGTGGCTGTATTATGACTATACCAATGACCTCAGCATAGAATTGGACACAGAAAGGGAAAATATGAAGTGTGTGCTGGGGTTTGCTATCGTATCTACAGGCATCACGGTAAGAAATGCTCTTCCAGCAGTAGGTCAGGTAGCCAGCCAGAACTCTGAAATCCAAATCATTGAATTCTAGCCAAAAACAACTAGAATTTGTTTTTCTTTTGATTCAGAATGTGCCTTCTTTGGATTTGAGATAACTGTATAGGAATAAATCAAAACCCTCCGAAAATAAGAAAAAAAGGTTTTAGTTCTTCCCAAGTCATTTCTGCCACCTCCCAGAGACTGCTGTATTATCCCTGTTGTTGCATTGTTCTTAGCCCTGAGGGGCTACAAGGTGGGCATGGTGGATGGGCGGAGGCAGGCTTACGGTGGTTCCCATTCCCTGTTTGTGAGGAGCAGTTTCCTTTTGCCAGTGTATGCTCAGCTCCCACTGCCCTCTAGCACACAGAGCCCTTTGTTTCCAAACCCACTGGCCACTGGGTTATTTTGGTGTTCAAAGAACCTGCTGCCTCCTCAGTGAACTCTCTAGTTGAAAACAGGCCACCTTAGAATATTGAGGGAGCAGGTATTAGTTACTGGCGGTGAGTGGTTGGCAACCAAATGTCATTCAGGACCCTCTCCAGGGGCCATTAGGAAGGCTACAATCACAAGGCCCTGGGGCAGGCCCTGCACTGGCTTCAGGTCACCCAGAGTCGTCGTTGCTGGTGTGTTGGTTACTGACTGTTCTGTGGAACAGCTGCAGCCAGGGGTTTCCACAAACACACTGAATCTTGCAGCAAACGCAGATTCTCACACCAACAAAATTCTCTCATAGGAAATCCTTCTATTCCCATATTTGGTAGTTTTCACATTTTCTCCTTTCCACGGCGAGGTTTTGGGTTTGTGATCTTCACATAAAATGTGCCAGGGAGCAAGGGTACAATAAAGTAAAGCACTTGGTTGCTCTTGCCTCAGGCGGGGACCAGGCTGGACACTGGCGGGGACCAGGCTGGACACTGGAAGAGAAAGACACTGGACACTGGAAGAGAAAGAGAAAGAGCATCTCAGGCCAAGGGCACAGCATGCATGAGGACACATGGGCAGGGGAGTGACTTGCAGGAAGTTCCCTTGATGGAAGCCTGAGATGCAGGTGCAGGGAGGGTCATGTCAGGAAGGTCCTGATCTGCAATGATGATAGGTTTGTTCTTTCTTCAGAGGCAATGGGGCGCCTTGGACAGATTTTGAGCCGGGAAACACCGTCTTTTGTCTTTGCACTTTCCAAGGGTCTCCTGCGCGGGGGGGGGGAAGAGGGATGGGGGGGGGGGGGGGGGGGGGTCAGGGAGGTTAAATGCAGAAAGCTAATGAGGTTATTGGGGTCTAGAAGAAAGAGGCTGAGACTCGAGCTATGGCATCAGCAGTGGAAATAGAGAGGAAAGGATGGCATGAGAGGTATTGAGGAAACTGAACCAGAGGTAACCGGGATTGTGCTGGGTACTTTGCCAGTCCTTGACAATAAGAAAGGCCCTGCTCCCTAGGAGCCTAATCTAATGGGAGATTCAGATGAGAAAACATTTATAGAATATGTTAAATAGTACAGTAGGGTAAGTGTGGAATAAAGTGGAAGCACAGAAGAGGGGAACCTAACTTACTCTTGGAGAATCCAGAAAAATTAGGGCCAGTAGAGATAAAGAATACAGGGGGAAGAGGAGGTTCTAATGTGAAGATAATGAATTTGATTCAGGATAAATTGAGTTTGACATACTGTAGGGCATCCATGGCCTTGTCAATAACCGATGTGCTTATTCTTCCAGCACCTAGAGAAATGTGAGGCTGGAGGTTTTTATTTGGAGGTTGTCAGCATCTAGGAAGGATGCTAACAGCACAGAGGAATAGGAGATACCCCTGGAAGATCTCAAGAAGCAGCAATTAAAGAAGTAGGAGAGCTAAAGGAAAGATCATGGAAGCCAAAGGAGGAAAAAGTTTTGAGAAAAGGGGAGTGGACAAGGGATCTGATGCCATGCTGAAGTCAAGCAAGACCTGGAATGTTTCTATGGCATTTAAAACTCAGGAGGTCACATGGAGTGACTTCAGGGAGAGCCATTTCAAAAGTATGTTGGGGTCTGGATGTTTGCAGGTGGTTGAAGAATTAGTTGGAGTATGGAAGTACAGACGATGGGTGTAGACAAGGCAAGAGGCTCGGCCATGAAAGGAGTAAGAGATGGCAGTGGCTGGATGGGGTTGGAGGAGTGCAGTATGGTTTCTTTCGTTAATATGAGATTTGTAAATGTTTATATGCAGGGAGGGAATGCTAGAAGAAGGCACAGAAGGTGGCTTTGAGTCTTTTTGCCTCGTACTCATATTCGCTTGCCTTTTGCAATATCTTGGGTTCTGTGGGATGTGGAGGGGAGGATATAAGACAGTTCCTTGACATTAGAAGACCTTATTCTCATTTTATATTTTTCTCTGACCAGACTACAAGGTCTTTTATGGAGGGACTGTGTCTTGTTCACTATTATATCTATTAAGATCTATTCCAGGGGCCAGCACTTACTAGATGCTCAATTAGTGTTTGCGAATGCACCTGTAAAACTATAACAAAGTAGTGAGTAACTATCTTAAAAGAGCTGTTTGCTGAGATGTCATAATAATATTAGGGCTTGCTTTAAGCTCTACCCAGTTCTCCATTCTTTGAAAGTAATTTACTCAAACCACTTTTTCACCAGGCGGTCCTGCTCGTCTTGATTTTTGTTCTCAGAAAGAGAATAAAATTGACAGTTGAGCTTTTCCAAATCACAAATAAAGCCATCAGCAGTGCTCCCTTCCTGCTGTTCCAGCCACTATGGACATTTGCCATCCTCATTTTCTTCTGGGTCCTCTGGGTGGCTGTGCTGCTGAGCCTGGGAACTGCAGGTAAGGGACAGTGGGTATGGGTTCCATCACCTTGGAGTCATACACAGAAGACCATTTTGGAACCATTAGCCTGTTTCTGTAGGCGCCAAAGCCCTCATTCAGCCAGAGGTGTCTGATGACAGCAGTGATGGTGTTAGGGGCTCTGTCATGGGGGAAAGTGGGGAGTTCTTTTACCTCTTTTGTATTGGTTTTAAAGAAGCTGGTTTTGTGTTTCATGAGAGAATAAATTCAGTAAGGACTGAAAGCTCTAGGAAAAACTGCAACATGAACAAAGGCCAATAGTAAGAATGTTACCAGATGTCTCCAGGTATAAATTTTTTCCAAGGTAATTTGCCAACCCTATCAAACCAGTAGGTTTATCAAACCAGGAAAGACTCTATTAAAAATGTGTTATGTGGCCAGGTGCTCTGGCTCATGCCTGTAATCCCAGCACTTTGGTAGGCTGAGGGGGGTAGATCATGAGGTCAGGAGTTCGAGACCAGCCTGAACAACATGGTGAAACCCTGTCTCTACTAAAAATACAAAAATTAGCTGGGCATGGTGGCATGCATCTGTAGTCCCAGCTGCTTGGGAGGCTGAGGTAGGATAATTGCTTGAACCTGGGAGGTGGAGCGTGCAGTGAGCCAAGATCATGCCACTGCCCTCCAGCCTGGGTGACAGAGCAAGACTCCGTCTCAAAAGAAAAAAAAAAATGTGTTATGCCCAGCAGAGCCAGTGTACACTTAAAGCAAACTCATAGTTCACATGCCTTGGTCCTGAAAAGACAAGATTCTCTCCTCCATCCTTTTTTCATATCCACATAGTCGTTCTTCACCTGGGCTATTTCACAGAATCAGCTTTGGTGCTTTATTAAAATGCAGTTATCTGGGCCCCAGCCTCAGAGATTCTGATTCACGTGGTTTGGGGTGGGACCTAGTATATGTTTTTGTAAAGCTCCATAACAGGGCAACAATATTCTAAAGCAGCACTATTCAGAGTACAGTCTGAAGCCAGATAAGGAGCTTAGCTAGAATGGACATCAATCCATTGCTTCCTTCATTGAGAAAATCTTGCTATGGAAAAAACAATGTCAGCTGAGAAACAATGTGCTTAGTGATGCAGTTGATCTACATTCTGGCACAAGCTGTTTATCTCACTAACAATGTGAGCTTGTCTGTGGACCACACTTTGAGTGGCACTGTCTAGATCTCTTCTAACTCCTCTTTGATTTTCTTAAGACCCAAATTCAGTACACATGGATGCAAGTACAAAAGAGTAAGTGGCTTCCTGAGACTGTCACCAGACAGATAAGGACCACAGCTGATGTCAAAGCAGCAAGGCTGATGCAGTTCCTTAATGTTTTCTCAAGTTTATCTTGTCCTTTACCGGCTCCAGTTATATAAGTAAGAACAGCTGCTATGTAATAGATTCTTAGTAACTCAGTCCCCTTCCTTCTCCTCTGGAGCTAACTGAGGCCACAGTGCCAAGATGGTCAGCAGGCTCCCTGGAAGATGCAGCCCTTGGAGGCCTATGTTTCCACCTTCAGAGATGCATAGGGGCATTCTTCTGCTGGGGGCTCCCTGGAAGCTCGCTGAAGGCCTGCAGTGAACTTCTGATAATTACCCAGGGAGGAACGTTGGGCAAAGGAGTATAATCCATCAGAATGAGGTTTGTCTAGGAGTGAAAGAAAACTCAAAACAACAGTGGCTAAAGTAGGATGTAAGGTAATTTCTCTGTCATACAGATGAAGTCCACACGGAGAGGATCCATTCCCACCTAGTTCCCTAGAGCTCAAGGACTCAGGCACCCGCTTTCTTCTTCTGCAGCCTCTACCCTTGCTTCCACCTCATAGTGAACGGCTGCTCAGGCTCCCACTGCCATGCCTTATTCCGACCTTGAGGGTGGCAGGGAGGAAAGCGAGCATGCCCCTCCCAGAAGTCACAGGTGGCGCTTCCACCCACACCTCACCAGCCAGGTCCCAGTTACATAGCAGCACTTGTCTGCAAGGGACACCAGGAAATGTAGTTTCATTTTCAGCAGCCACGCACCATTTAAAAATCAGAGGTTCCATTACCAAGAAAAGAGGGGAGAATAGATATCATGAGACAGGTGAAGTCTCAGCACTGGATGGTCTTCCTCAAGGGAGCTTGAAGTGGGCTCAGCCCTGGTCAGAAGGGAAGGGCAATGGCCCCGGTGCATGAAGTGAAACAAACCTTTGTTGAAAATGTCCTAGATTCGAATCTCTGTATGGATGCTTTCTTCTGTTCTGTCCCCCAGGCATCGGTCCCCATGTGACGTGGGTATTGTTATGCTCAAGTTACGGGCAAGAAAATTGAGGTTCTGAGGAAGTCATGTGTCCGAGGTCACACAGCTGGGAGGCATGATGTGCTGTGACTCCAGAGCTTTGGAACAGAGCCTGTGCTCTTTCCACTACCTTACACCTCCCTTGCATCTGAGATTGAAAGCTAGGAAATAAAAATAGGCCTCTTCAAATTTGCTTAGGATGAAGCTGAGCTTCATTGGGGACCATAGCAGTTGGCTAGTGGATGTGAGCTGTGCCCATAATGTGTCTGGGGCTCGAGGTTGACAGCCAGAGCAAGCTGGGGATGAGGTGTGATGGAGGTGGTGGCAGTGGCCCTGGGCAGTGGCACTATAGGGCTTGTACCCTCGCCTCTAGAGAATCACCAGAGAAACAGTGAGTTCTTAGGAAATATGGCTCAGGACCAGTGAAGGACCCTCCTCTTCCTGCCTCCTTCGGTGCAGCCAGTCCAGCCAGGGGGCTCCTGTTGGCTGTGAATCTGGGTAAGGGGAACTGTGTCTATGGCTAGACCCCATGATGTTTTGGAGCAGGGATGGTTTTAATTAAATTGAGAAGTATTTGGTGGGCACTGTGGGGATGAGGTGCTGAGCACGGCACTAGTGGGAGGTAGAGAACAAGACTGAGGTCGTCTCTCTGCCCTCAGTACTTACAGTCGAGCAGGATGGTCCAACAATGAAACATGTGATTGCAGCGAAGGTTGATGGATATGATGATTAGAGAAATCTGGGGAGCTGCGGGAGCACCGGAACAAGGCTGTAACCCATGCTGCGAGTCAGAGAGGGCTTCTCAGAAGGCAGGCTGGAAATTGCCAGGTCAGAAAATACAGAAAGAGACAAAGGGGGATGCAGCAGGGGTCAAGACAGCACAAGGAGAGGACCTGGCCACAGGGGTCAAGGGAAGAGCCCAGGCCAGTGAAATCAGAGAGGAACAAGCCCTAAGGCCGGCTTGGGCGTGAACTGTCAGCCTGTGCCCCTTAACTGCCAGCCTGTGCCCCTGCCTAGGCCTAGGTTGGGCCCAGGGCTTAGTGGCCTCTACTGCAGAGAGACGTGGAGGTTATTCTTCAGGGCTGAAGGTAGTGTGTCATTCTGCAGCCACCTCTCAGGATCACGCAGTGAAGTGTGACAATTCACTGTCAGTGCAAGCAGTAAACAGCGAGAACAGTCGAGGGGCCAGAAAGGAAACTGGGTGTCCCGGACCTATGGGAGGCATCTATGAGCAGGTCGATTTTAGGCTTTTCAGGAGAGAAGGTGCCACGCAGAGCCACCACCACCCCCCCCACCCCGTTGGGGTCAGGCATCATAGAAACCAAATCACCTGTCCCCTCCTTCCACCTGCCTGTGGCCGACCCAGGTGCACAGGGCCCCTTTGTTCTCAGAGGCCTTTTCACCAGTGCCAGAGAGCCTGGTTCTGCAGCTGGGCAGATCAGCAGCTGCATCACTTTTTGATCTTCAGAAGATGCCCCAGCTAACACTTGAGAGGGACTCTGAGCCGCTTTCACCTGTTGTGAAGAGGCGCCAGGTGGTCGGGTGGCGAGCCCACTGCACAGTGCCCGATTGTCTCAATCCACCTCCCACAGGCAGCTTCAGGGGAACAGACACACTCTTCAGTTAGCGCCCGGTTTTGTGTGTGGGCGTCCTCAGTGTGGAAATGGTTGTTTTTGTTGGTTTTGTTTGTTTGTTTTTCTTGAGACAGGGCCTCAATCTGTTGCTCAGGCTCAAGTGTAGCATCAACCTCCAGGCTCAAGTGATCCTCCCACCTCAGCCTCTCCAGTAGCTGGGGCTGCACGTGCCACTGTGCCTAGCTAATTTTTGTACTTTTTTTGTAGAGACAGGATTTTGCCATGTTGCCCGGCTGGTCTAGAAATCCTGGGCTCAAGCAGTCCACCCGCTTTGGCCTCCCAAGGTGTTGGGATTATAGGTGTGAACCACACAAGTAGTTGTTTAAGTTGTGTCAGATGGCTGAATGAATACTGCTTTTTTGCTGCATTAGAAAAAAAAAAAAAAAGAGATAGGAGCAAACTTGGGTTGATCATTTTTGCCCAGATGTACTATTTTTCTAATGACCGTTAATTATTCTCTTAACTAGTTGACAAATTCCGACTTGTTTGGGGATTTTTTGTTCAGCAGATCTTATCAAGACTCCATCCTGCACCACCCAACAATGACATTTATTAGTCCATTGGAATTTGTCTGTTACCAGCAATATGACAGGAACTACTAAAATCCAATAGGAAAAAGTGAAAACTGTGGTAACCTTGGTAATCTGGTGGGTTGGAAAGAGCTCAGATGACCTGGTCACCTCCAGTGGTCATTAAGATGGTCTGGAAGCTCCAGAGTCTGTACAATAGAAGAGACCTATATTGGATTTTTGCAGGGGTGGGGGCTTCCCTCCAGGTCTTTGCTACAGTTAGAAGATTTAATCACAGGGCTGCACACAGCATACACCATGTACTTGGGATATCCAAAGGGGTGGGCTTGGAAAGGAGGCAGCAGGGTCAGACAGAGGGCTTTCCATAGGTTTCCCATCAAATGACCTGGAACCCAGGCTGGCTCTGCCTCTGTGCTTCCTTTTTGCCATTTTTGCAATGGAAAACTGATGTAAGGTTGCCTCACAAGGATGTTAGGAGGCTGAGATGAGACAAGAGCTTTGCCTTGCAAATAAGGAACCATATGTATTTTTTGTATTAGGAATTAATGTTGACCAAGAAACATCTAGTACCTTCAGTTCTGTGGTTTATTCTTTGCTTTCTCTGGCACATTCAATAACACAATTTAAAAGAAAATTGTCTGTTTTTTTAAGTTATTAGAGATCTAGAAGATAATTGAAGTTGTTTTGCAAAAGCCTGCTAGTGGCCCAGTCTTGTTCTAGGAAAAGAGTAAAGGGAGGTTGCACAGGAGAGAGCTGTAACAGCTCCTGCATTTCAGAAGTTCCTGGTCCCTTTGGGAAGGTGCAAAGGAAGCAGTCTTCATGTACATCCCCATTCCTTTGCTTCTGTTGGGATCTTCCTCTAGAATCCCCTCCCCTGCCCACCTCTCACCCCAACTCTCCCACTAAACTGCTTCCTCAAACTAGTCATTCTTCAAGATTGGTTTTGAGTATTATTCTTCTCGGAAAATCTCCTATAAATTTATCAGCCATACTTTGATCTATTTCTCCTCCATTTTTTTCCTTGCATATTTTATATTCTTCATTCTTTCAACAATGATTTATCTCATTGTTGTATGAGATTGTATGCCCTGTCAGCCCTGGAGTCACACTACATGCCCTGGGTACTTGAGATACAGCAGTGAACAAGACAGCGGTTCTGCTCTTCAGGCCTGACATTCTAGTGGGTGGGCAGAGAGGCAGTGAATAAGGAAATATGCATTCCTTAGTGATAAGTGCGATGAACAATAAAGCAAGATGTATTGTCATCCCACAAGAGGAAGAACATG
The DNA here is from genome assembly GCF_002776525.5 of Piliocolobus tephrosceles. Lineage (NCBI taxonomy): Eukaryota > Metazoa > Chordata > Mammalia > Primates > Cercopithecidae > Piliocolobus > Piliocolobus tephrosceles. Next base: position 126,763,435 of record NC_045434.1, on the reverse strand, counting down.
TGAGGGCCAGGACCATGCCTTTTTCTTTCTGTGTCTCTTAGCTCAGTTCCATACCTGAATGGATTCAGTTAGGGGTGCTGACCCAGGGAGTAACATCACATCAGTGTCATGGGTGTGAAATGAGATGGATACATGAAGAGCTCATATATTGCAGGCTGCCTGTCAATGAGACTTTCCTCTCTTTTCTCCTAATCCTCATGCTACCAGAGCAGAAGCCGAAGCTAGTGCGAGACACAGGCAGGATGAGTGTCAGCAGACTGGGGCTGGCAGGACCCTTGGGTCAGTGTGCTGGACAAGGCCAAGTGCACAGAATGTGCTAGAAAGTAGAACCCCTCCAAATTAGGCCTGCTTCCCTTGGGGAATTATCCCAACCAGCTGGACTGCCTTCCTTAAGGAACTGCCATCTGCAACAATCATTATATCACCTTAGTCTTTTGAAATGCTTTAAAGCTTGCTAATAATATCCAGACTTACAGCTAACTGCATTATGAATATCTTTCAGATTATTTTGATGTTCTCAAGGAAGATCTCTAGAAAATTGTCTCCAAATCTCTTTAATAGATATATTACTTGAGGAAGATATATCCATTCATTCATTCAACCAACAAATATTTATTAAATATTTACTGTGTACAGACCCTGTTAAAAATGCTAGAGCTATAGCTTTTCTTCCAGTTTGGAGGGTAGAAGGAGACGGGCCTTAAATAAAATAAATCAGTCAATGTTATAGTACTTTAAAAGTTGATAAGTGGCATGGAGAAAAATTAAGCAGAAAGGACAAATAGGAAATGCATGAGGGAGCAGGGTGTCATTTTAAATTTGGTGATTGGGGATGCCTCACTGAGAAGGTGAAGTAGGTGAGTGCAGAGCCATAAGAACATCTAAAGCAAGGGGAAACAGCCCAGGCACAGGGGCTGGCAAGAGGCCGGAGTTCTAGGGCACAGCAAGGGAAGCCTATTCAGCCAGAGTGGAGTGAGTGAGGGAGAGCTTGGTTCAGGGGGAAGTCAGGGTGCACACAGCCAGATCCTGGGGCCTTTCTGGCCTTTGTAGGAACTTTGGCTTCTAACCTGAATTGGGAAGTTTTTACAGGTTTTTAAGCAGAATAAAAACTTGACCTGACTACATTTTAATAGCAGTGATTCAGTAAGAAGAAGATGGTGGCTTGGAATAGGTCATAATAGTGGAAGTGGTGTGACATATTGAATTCTGCATCTATTTTGAAGGTAGAACAAATTGGATTTTCTGGTTACATGAAAGAAAGAGGAGTTGGAGAGGACTCTGAGGGATTTTGGCCTGAGCAACTGGAAGATAACTTTGCCATAAACTGATATATGGGGCAACAATTTGAGTATAGCATTTTAGGGGTAGATCAGAAATTAATTTTTAGTTGCTTTAATTGAGATGTCTTTTAGACCACCAGATGGAGATGTTAAGTAGGCAGTTAGCTATCTGAGTCTGAAGTTAGTGGAGGAGGTCCTGGCTAGGATTTACATTTAGGAACTTGGGAACATATCAATGGTATTTAAAACCATGAGATTAGAATGAATGTAGATAGAGAAGGGAAGAAATCCAAGGACTGTGCTTTGAGGCGATTCAGGATGCCCAGGAGATGAGGGAGAACAAACAAAGAAGACTGACAGGGAGTGACCAGGGGGCAGAAGGAGAAAGGGTGGAGTGTGGGGCCCTGGAATGCGAGTAAAGGGTTTCACAGAGATGTGCGTGGTCCGGTGTGGCAAGTGCTGCCGCTAAAGGAAGAACTGAGGATTGACCACTGAATGATCATGATTGGAGCAGGTGAAGAGAAAGTGGGGGGAAAATAATTGTAAGAGCAAGTATAGACAATCTTGAGCAATTTCGCTGTTAAAAGGAACAGAAATGGGGGGGAAGCTGGAAGAGGAAAGAGTCCACAGTAGATTTTTCTTAAAGATGAGAGATAGTTGAGAATGATTCAGTAGAAAGATTTTGATGAAGAAGGTGAAAATTATTGAAAAGTTATGTTCACACAGGTGAGAAAGAGTGGGATCTGGTGAAGTGTGGCCGTAGGATCATGGACCATTTATTAATATGATGTTCTGGGAGAGGGCTCAGATTATGGACCTGTGTTGATAGCAGGTTAGGTGTGAGTTGGTCGGCACTAGTGGAGGTTTTCTGATTGCATCAGTTTGCTCAGTGAAACAGGAGGTAAGATCATTGGCTGAGAGTGAGGATGGGAAGGAAGCTCTTGAAAGTTGAAGGGGGGATTTATAAAACAGTTGTGCAGAAGAAGGGGAAATTAATGGACCGATATGGGGGCATGTAAGTTTCTGATAGTCACTCAGACGGTATCCTCTCTCTGATTTTTTTTTTGCCTCATTTATTGTTCCCCCAATAGCTGAGGTCCAGCGTAATACCAGCATGCAGTAGATGCTCAATAAATGTGTAAGTTAATTTCAGAATTGAAATTCTATCTACCTATATCTCATTTATAGCTAACCCTGTGTGGCACTCACTGTAGCTGACCCTATTGCACTTAATATTCTAACAGCCTTACCAGTTTATTATACTTAACTCATAACAGCTATGTGTATTGCACTAAAAGCCACAAGACAGGACGAGATCACCAAGGGTGTGAGAAGTAGGTATTACTATCCTCTGATTTCAAGTGATGAGGCAGATTTCAAAAAAGTCCCACTATTTGCCCGAGGTTGCTCAGGGCACAGTGCAGAGATGTGACTCTCAGCCTGTGTGACTCTCAAGCCCAAGCCAGTAATCACTGTCCCAAGTTCATCTTGTCTACTCTCATCTTCACCATCAGAGAGCTGTGGCCCACTTTGCTTGTCACACATTTCAAAGCTGAGCCTGGAACCAAGCCTTCTCCCAATTCAATGCTCTTCCCACCACCATCCCCTGAGATCCGTCATATATTGGGATCTACCCATAGTCTACTTCCCTTTAACAGCCGTTAGCTACCCGTGATAGTAGCTGTAGTGCCCGGTCCATAGAGACAAAGCAACTGTCATGTGATGAGGGGATCTTGCCTGCATTGACACAGCCATCCAGGAGAGGGCAGTCATGTGTGCCTAAGCACGTCTGCCCCACCCACAGGCTCTGCAACCACAGGCTCGAAGCTGCATCCAACTTGTTTCCCTGCTTTCGCCCTGAAGCCAGAGCGTCCCTGAACGTTTGTCTAAAGCAATGGTTCTCAAGTGCCCCCCACCAGGTGACTTTTTGCCCCTGATGTGGCATTTGGCGATGTGTGGACACATTTTTGGGTTGTCGTGGCTGCGGGAGGGGAGGGAGAGCGTCCTGGCATCTGTGTAGAGAGGCGAGGCATGTTGCTAACGCCCTTCAGTGCGCAGGACAGTCCCAGCCCCAGCGAAGATCTGATCCACAATGTCGGTGACAAACCCTGCCCTAAAGGAAAGTCCTAAACAGCCCCAGGAACAAATAGAAGATGGCTTTGATAAGGACGTTCAGAAACAATAGTGATCACTTAAAAATAATTTGCGGGTTCAACTTCTTTGGGGAATGCCAAATGCCATTCTTTGGGGGAATGCCAAATAATGTCTAAGCGGATCTTGACTCATCACTTTAGCTGCTCCCACCGCTGACTGTGCCAGGTTGGGAGGTGTGTGCATATGTGCCCTTGACAGCACAGGGCAGCTGAGAGGAGAGTCTGGCCCCCATTAGCATCCAGGTCCTGTAGGACATACTTAACCTTTGTCTGTCTGAAGAAATCATCCTTCCTGTTCTGTGGAAATGTTCTCTGCCCTCAAACTATTCGTGATATTGTAAACCTAGTTTTGCAAAAGCATAATCTGTCGCTGATACTGCTGGGCCTTGTAGGAGGAGCAGGTCCTTCTTCCCTGGCTCAGAGCACTTCTGAAATTCCAGAGTGGTTCTCAAAGTCCACTGACCTCATCTACCTAACAGGCACTCTGCTTGGGAGGGGCCACCTCCTCTGGAATTGGGAATGTTTCCTGAAGTATGCCCTGAATCACCCCATTTTAGAAAAGCATAGACATTTATCCATGCATTACCCAAAACAGAGATCGCCTCCAAGCCAAAGTGAGCCCAGCATTCATAAAATATTAACCTCTCTGTATATCAAGCTGCTCCACTGTTTCTTACAATGTGACTCTTGTTCAGCAGAACGTAGAGCTTGGGAATTAAGATCAGCCTTAGTCAGTGGAATCAGTTTTTGATCTACAGCACGGATATCCTCCCCTTTCCTTCACACAGACCCTACTATGAATTTCTAAGGACTCCTGAATGATGGACCTAAAGTCAATTTATAGCTATGACAGGAAATATGAAACAATCTCTAAATGTTCTTCAAGCTATAGCTTTCACCAAAGACCAGAGCACGCATCTTCTTCCCAGCAGTAGTTGTTTTAAAATCCATAGTGGGAAAAGATCTGGAAATCAAATGCAGCCATGAAGCTGGGATTTGGATTTACCAGTGAATTTACCAGTAGATTTACCAGCAGAGTAAATTTGGGTGTACCAGTGGATTTACCAGCAGAGCTAATTCAAGGACTTCTTTAGAGGAGAGAAAAGAAAGCAGGGTATAGCCACGTGAATGGCAAAAAGTTGTTAAGGTGACCTTGCTGGCCTCAGTTGAATGTAGCACTCTGCTCCTGAAATTTAATGATAGTAATAAACCATGATCACTTACAGCGCGATCTATCTACAGTCTGGACACTATGCCAAGTGCTTTCCAAGTAATCTCACTCCATGCTCAGAATACCACCAGGAAACAGGTATTCTAGATAAGGAATCCAAAACTCCTCCAGCTATTCCAGATAAGGAATCTAAAACTCCTCCAGCTATTCCAGATAAGGAATCTAAAACTCCAGGAAGCCAAATAACTTGTCCAGGGTTACCCACAAAGGGGTCAAGCTGGGATCTGAACCTGGGAAGGTTAACACTGAGGCCCAGTAGAGGTTTTAAATGTGCTAAGAGTTTGCTCTTGAAATGAAATCTGAAATAAATCCTTTTGAGATAACAGAGACCCTTGTCTCTTTTACAAAGTTTAAATTTTTGGTGAGGTAGGATTCTATAACGTGATACTAATAGCTTTGTGTGGTGTCATCAATGTGCCGAGTTTGGTTTGCATCACAAAGTCGTGTGGTAGGAAAACTACGGATTTTTAGAGTCCCATGTGTTCAGGTTTATATTCTCCTTCTGCTAATTCTGAGCTCTGAGACTTTACAAAAGTTACTTGCCTGTTCTTTTTTTTTTTTTTTTTTTTTCTGGAGAGTGGAGTCTTCCTCTGTTACCTGGAGAGTCTTCCTCTGTCACGCTGGAGTGCAGTGGCGTGATCTTGGCTCACTGCAACCCCAGCCTTCCAGGTTCAAGTGATTCTCCTGCCTCAGCCTTCCGAGTAGCTGGAACTACAGGTGCCTGCCACCATGTTCGGCTAATTTTTGTATTCTTAGTAGAGGCGGACTTTCACCATGTTGATCAGGCTGGTCTTGAACTCCTGACCTCAGGTGATCTGCCCACCTCAGCCTCCCAACGTGCTGGGATTATAGGCATGAGCCACCATACCCAGCCTCCTTGCCTCTTCTAAACCTCAGTTTTCACATCCACAAAGTGGGATGAGTATTATAGTATATGTCAGGTGTCTTGGAAATTGCCCACCAATGGTCACTGTCATTATCACCATTGGTATTATTTACAAGTTAAATGTATGTTTTTGATTTTGATTTTTTGCTCTGTATATTTTAAATTATGGTGGGTACTTGACTTTGGCATTTGTTTTATGTAATGCCAAAGGCCAAGCATAAAGAAACATGGCTTGTTGAACCATGGTTCATGCTTAGGACAACACTGGTGTAAAGCATGTTTGTGTTTGAAACTTTAGGAGCTGCCCAGGTTATGGAAGGCGGCCAAGTGGAATATAAGCCCCTTTCGGGCATTCGGTATATGTGGTCCTACCATTTAATTGGCCTCATCTGGACTAGTGAATTCATCCTTGCGTGCCAGCAAATGACTATAGCGGGGGCAGTGGTTACTTGCTATTTCAACAGGTAGGTCCAGTGTTTTTTTTCTATTGATTTGTCTGTGTGGTTTATCTATGTGCTTCATGTTGATATCTCAAAAGATAGTTGGGAATGCTGACCTAGCCCCTTAAAAGGAGTTGGCAAGAATAAAAGACTAAGCTAAAAATTGAGGTGTATGCTCATTTTGTGGTGAGAAGAAATAGTATACCCTGAATCTGTCACATTTCCAACCTTTTTACTTTAAGCCAGAAAATTTAGAAACAAGCGAAACATGGAAGAGATCATATTGCTTAGACTTGAAAGATAAAAAGGGGTCTCGCTCTGTCATCCAGGCTGGAGTGCAGTGGCACGGTCTGGGCTCACTGCAAGCTCCACTTCCCGGGTTCAAGCGATTCTCCTGCCTCAGTCTCCCAAGTAGCTGGGACTACAGGTGCCTGCCACCACGCCCGGCTAATTTTTGTATTTTTAGTAGAGACGGGGTTTCACCATGTTGGCCAGGATGGTCTCGATCTCTTGACCTCGTGATCCACCTGCCTCGGCCTCCCAAAGTGCTGGGATTACAGGTGTGAGCCACCGCACCCGGCTGCCATTGTTTTAATATTTAAAAAAAGGAGAGTCAAACTCCCCTATGAATATCCATCCTAATTGACTTCAGACAGAAAAATTACTGATCTATTTTGAATATACTTCAGTAAATTCTGTGAGCCTCACTTTGTCCTCTGCAAAATCAGGTAACGTTTGCTTGGGGAAAAAAATATAATCCTAAAGGAATTGTATGTAATTACAAAATATAATTTATATTATAGTTAGGAACCGGTGAATTCGTTACATGCTTCTCTGGTTATATTCCTTTCACATCATGAAAGCAATTGAGGATACACACAAACACACACACCCCTGAATGCTTTACCTCTTCTGTGTGTGTGACTCACCCTGGGGCAGTGAGAGCCCACAGGACAGAGGAACCCAGCCAGGGCAATGGCAGGACTGGGCTCAGAAACAGAAGTTTACTCTTCATAGGGCTGATCCTCCTCTAGCCTCTTAGACCAAATGATAGAGAAACATGAGCTTCATGGGGAGAGTGTCTGCCAGGGGTGATTCCTGCCATTGAGCAATTTCCTCCTGATGATAAGGAGCACTGTGGGGTGTTTGTTTGTTTGTTTGTTGAGACAGAGTCTCACTCTGTCACCCAGGCTGGAGTGCAGTGGCACAATCTTGGCTCACTGTAAGCTCCACCTCCTGGGTTCAAGTGATTCTTCTGCCTCAGCCTCCTGAGTAGCTGGGACTACAGGTGCCCACCACCACGCCTGGTTAATTTTTGTATTTTTAGTGGAGACGGGGTTTCACCATGTTGGCCAGGATGGTCTCCATCTCTTGACCTTGTGATCCACCCACCTCGGCCTCCCGAAGTGCTGGGATTACAGGCGTGAGCCACTGCGCCGGCCAGCACTGTGGGTTTTTAATGTAGTGGTGCAGTTCCGGAGCCTCCATCATTAGAGGCTCCAGAGGACCCACAGAGGGGCTGTTGCCCTTGGCACTGAGAACCTCCAAGCAACCGGAGGTGGGTTGTGTGCATTGCTTCCTCCCAGGTAAGGGGGCAAAGAGAGCATTCTAACCAAATTTGCCGGTAGGTAATATTTGCCTAACAGTAATTTTGTCTTATCTTAGAATAACAAAACCAAAGCATTTTCAATGAGGACTTCTAATTTGGACTTCCAGTGAAGTGTATGTGTTTATCTCCTAATCTCTTCCCTTTCTCCAGCCACTCAAAAAATCATGAAAGATTGAAACAGGCACAAACACACCAGGACAGTGAGAAACAGAGAGGCAATGACAGCAGATAAGAAACACCAACCAAATGGTGAAAGCCAAAGAGAGGGAGGTGGAGCGGTGCCCCAAGCCCGCTGGAGAAAGCGGAAGCAGCCTGTCCATGTGTGTTGGCTGCATGAGGAGGTACAAATAAGATGCACCCTGAAGTGAGCCCCAGAATCCCAGAGAGGCTCAGGAGTTCAAGTATAAAAAGTGTTTCCGAAGATGAGCTGAAAGCCTTCCTAAGGAGTAGTTAGACCCCCAAATTCCACACCAGCTGAAGACAGGGAAGTTTGTTCTCCAGAGAGAGAAAGCAGAGAGGCCAGACTTGGGGTGTCAGGTTTAGCTGAGGCTGGGGGCAAGTCTCTGTACTGAAAGCAGGGTGAGTAAGTGAAAGCCTAAACTCTGAAGTGAGGCCCCACGCACACACACACCAGCACCCCCATTCCACAGTTCAGCTCCCAGAACATTGGCAGCTCATTTGATATTCCCTAGGAAGAGGTTAGAGGATGCTTTTATGGAGAAACTGCCTAACCCAAAGTAAAGACCTACAGATAGTGCCATACGGGGCCCCCCAATGAAATGGATTCCCTGACTCCTAGCAAAACAGTGAAGTTCATCAGACAACAAGCAACATTCCTCACACAGAGCTTCCAGATCATTCTGGAGAGCCTCACTCTTCAATTTGAACTGTTTACCAGTGATTATTAAACATGATGAATGCCTCTAAGTGAAAGAAGAAGATCAAAATGTACAAATAAAATGAGCTTAGAGAAAACACAGACAATGCAGGCTGCAAAATGAAATGACAAAACAAACTATAATATTATCAGAGAGAACAAAGATATATTGCCAGAATCCCCTCCCACCAACAGAAGAAGGGCATAGTGAGAAAACAAGACCCTTGAGTAATTAAAAGTATGATTACAAAAGTGAACATTTTCTGTTGAAGGATTAAATATAAAGTGGAAGCACTCTTTCAGAAGGTAGAATAAAAAGACAAAGAGACACAAAATAAGAGAGAAGGGATTAAAAGAGGATAAATTTGGGAGACCCACTAGCTGACTAATATGAGTTCCAGAAATACAGAACAAAGAAAAGAAGAGAGGGAAGTAACAAAGAAAATTTCCCAGGGCTGGAGGACACAAGTAAAGAGAAGATCCCAGAAGCTTCCTGAGAGAAAAAAGATCACAGGCAAAGGATCAAGGACCCAGAATAGGATCTGACTTTCAACAGCAACTCTGAACCAGAAAAACAATGGAGGAAGGCTACAGGAGTCTAGTGAAAGATTATTTCCAACCTAGAATTGTATAGCCAGTCTATACCTAGTTTAGAGTTCTGTGCCTATTCCTACTACCCGTCAAGGGTAAAGAAGAATAAAGTCATGCACAGGCAGTCCCAAGACTTCCCTGCCCACATCCTTTCTAGGAGGGATGTTCCCCCCTGAAACTAATGTGTAAGCCAGAGAGGAAAACATGAGTTTCAGAAAACAGGCTTGAGCAGAGCAGAGCAGAGCAAGGAATTCCCAGGAGGGTAGCTGTGCAGCAGGCGTGGAAAGCATCCAGTCCAAGGTAGACAATGGACTCTGGGAGAGATGTCACTGTGAAAAGAAAATGGAACTGAGGGAATACCAGGTGTGTTCGAACATGTTAAGAAAAGCATTACACATTGGTGAAGCATTCGGTGAGGCCCATGGAAATCCAAGCTAATAAAAAAAAGTGAAACAATTAACTTCAGAAAAAAAGAAGTTGTACAGGAAGGGAATCTAATTGGAATATGCTACTTGGATCAGTTGTGGATATTATTTACAGCACATATTATCTATGTATGAATAACAAACACTAAGCATTAACTAAAAACTTTGATGTAATTACATTGGAGGAATGGGAAAATGAGTGTGAGGGGATTGGGGGAGTTTAGGCTATGTAAGAAAATAAAACCAGAATCTTTCACAGTAGAAAAGTCAGTGGAAAATATCTGAAGCGGAAAAAATCAAGAAACAGCAGTAAGAACATGTAATTTTGAGGTGTGGAAGTGAGTTCTCTAATAACAACGAAAATATTATCTCTAGGGAGACAGAATTGTGAATGGGGGAAGAAAACTGCTGTTTTTCCTATTAAGCCTAGCAGTGCTTTTTGGCTTTGTAAGATACTTTACATATTACTTTGATTAAAAAAATAATTTATAATATAACACACAATGATTTATTTTTAGCACAACTATTCCATTTATTAAAGAGCTCTGCTTCCTTTTTGATTTTCTGCCTAATTTTGAAACCTCAAGTTTTTTCCTTATCTTCAAAGTTCACAATTCTTCATGTCCTTTTCTGGCCTGCACTCACAGTGAGGATTAAATATAGCCAGGGTGCATTCATCTTTGTTGTTCGTGTAAGCACTATGAGGGCTGAAGCGTTCATACAAAGACCATCAGGTACCAGGATATGGTCAGTCTGTAGAATTTACTTTTTGTAACCATTGGCTTGAAGAGGGATCAACTGAGAGAGCCATAAAGGTGGTGTTAGGGATGTGATAGGAAGGTGCTAGAACCCTTCAAGGTGGTGAAGGGACACTTGAGTTGTGACTTCATCATCGTTTTCAAATATACAAAAGATGGTTTCCAGCAGCTTTTGGTCTGCTAAGGGAGAAGAGGAAATGGATTCATAGCAGAGCCTAAAGAATTTAGGTAGAGACAGATGAATTTCCTAACCTAGCAAGAGTTACCCAGGCCAGCTAAATAATCCTGTTATTTCTAATGAAGATTTCCATTTTCTGTAGAATAAGAAAGAAACATACAATATTCTCAGCCTTCCAAGCCTCATCTTGCAGTTACTTTGTTGTAAGAAATACGGGAAGGGACATGGTCTCTGAGGGGACCATATGGTCCTTTGCTGGGACCAGCTTTACGTTGGAGGCCGTTTGTCCCGTGCAGCCCACACCTAGTCAGAGAGCCTCAGCACAAAATTAATTTTCCGTAATATCAGAAGAATTCTTAGTGAGCACGAGGCTGGATCTAACCAGAGCTAAAGCTTGTCTCTAGGACCATGATGTGGCTTGCCTGGCTGTATGCACTCTGTTGTCTGATGGGACTAGAAATTACAAAATAGTACTTTGTACCATGACCCAGAGCTGTTAGGGGACTTGAATGGATGGGACCATTAAACCCTTTGCCCCACAGCTTGGGTTGATGTGGTATTTTGGGGACCTGGCTTCTTTGTTCTGGGAGCCAGGCACCATTAACATTCAAAGCAGCCACACATCCAAAAGAAGGGGGAAGCTGGGCTTCGTCGGGCATATGCTAGAGTCTCCTTACCCTCTGACACTGCCTGTGTCTTCCTTATTGCCACTACCCACAGAATTGGGGTGCATGTGGCCCAGTGGGAAGATCTAGAGAGAGATGAGGAAGGCTGACTGGGGGCCCAGTCCTCATCAGCCTCCTAATACACTCATTGCTGGGTTGCCCCATATGCTCCACACTGCAATGTTGTCCCCCAGGTCAATTCTTAAAATATGAATAAGTCCAGAGGTAAGTATTATGTTTAGCATCACTGGTTGCGTCAGATCCTCTTTCTGCAGGCAGGTTTGGCTGGTTGTGAGGGAGACAGAGCTGGAGGCACTAGCGCCACACACAGCAGGGGAGAGGTGGCAGGATGACGTTACCTTTGAGCATGGAAATGAGTCTGAGAGGAGGTAGGGGCCTCAGAGACACACCACTTCATTAGCCATTTTTTTTTCTGTAGGACTGTTTCTAGTTTTGAGGGTAGGTATTGAGTGACTCCTGGCTCCGTGGGCTGGCTTGGGTTGAAAGGGCCCTCTTTTTAAGTTCTCTCTCTCATCACGTGATAACCCAGCTTCTGGAACCTCCACATCTTCTTCCAGCCAAGCCCGGCAGAGCCTCGAGCCATTACCAGGATGTGTTACAGACTAGGGAAGCTGAGGCAGTGCAGGCACTCCTCTGCCTGAAGTGGTTAACCCCATCACAGTGAAACCTCAGAAAGCTGATGCCTAACCCCAAACTTTAATACCTGGAGGGCTAACCCCAGGGCCCCCATTCACAGTGGCCTATGAATCATGTGTTTCCCTGCCAGATGGAAAGCAGGTGTTGTCTTCTTCTCCCTGCCTCCCCTCTTGAGCACCATAATAAGTTCTAAGGCACATAAATCTCCTCAATGGAAAAGTAAACATTCTTCCTTAAAAAAAAAAAAAAAAAAAAGAGGGAAGGGGGAAAAAAGTGTGTCAGATTTTCCTGGCCTACACTACTCTTCTAGTTTATCAGATCTAAATGAATTTCTATTAGCAATAGCTTCTGTGGTTTTTCCTATTTTAAATGATACTGGGCTGAAACACACATCCCTCTTTTTGTGGGACAACTGGGTTGCAGTTTTTCAGCTCCCAATATTACTTTCATGTTCTCTTTTTCTTCCTGGCTGATTTAAGTAACAGCAAAATGCAGCCATTGCCAACTCTTGAAACATTTCTGGCTGCCTTCCTTTTCCTCTCTCAAATCCTAGGCTGCTGTCAAAACCTTAATTCATAGTGACTTATTAGCAACCAGAGCAAGTTGTAGAATAATCCATTATAAAGAAACCAAGCTTCCCTTGGAATCTGTGAAGTTGCTTCTCAGAAAGGCCTTATTTTCTAGAACTGGCTTCAGCGGGAATTCAGAGGGTCACCCGTGGGGTGGCATCAGCCCCCACTCCTTTGTTTTATCTTTCTGGTTTGGGGGAGAGTGATGGCTGTGCCCATTCTGTTCTTTCTCACTTTTTTTCGCTGCCTGTGAAACTGACTTGTACACATTCTTGGGAGTTGCATCATGACAAGTCCCGTAAAATGATTCACACTGAAGTGGCCTTTAAAGAGCAGAGTAGAAACCAGCAGGATTTGGGGAGCCTAGAGCTGTGCAGGAGCCAAGCACCCAGGGCTCTCTGTCCCCTTCCTGTAAGCAGGAGCTCACTGTTACCTCTCTGGCCACGGATCCTGGTCACGTGATTTGGTGATGATTTTTTAATCACCAGGTGAATGCTGGCAATATTTATGTATAGTCCTGTGTCATTTAAACCTTGAAGACTGTGATACAATTAAACTTCTGAAAGTGAAAATGAGATGAACAACACCCTAAAGGGTTAGTGGTTAGGCTAGGCATTATAAAGAGGGAAACTTTTTTAACTCATCAATTTTTTTTTAAGTTTTTCTGTTTTATTTTGTTTGTAGCATTGAGTGGCACCAAAACGAATTAAATTAATACAAGAAACAATTTAACCGAAGCTACCAAGGAGTAGAAAAAGTTTGCCAAATGCTTATTGCGTCACCACTTTCTAAGTTGTTAGTGCCACAGATGATTGGAACCAGAGATTTTTTGCTGCTTTATAAAAAGTGTTTTTAAAATGCTGTCCTTTTCCCTATTTCCAGAAGTAAAAATGACCCTCCTGATCATCCCATCCTTTCGTCTCTCTCCATTCTCTTCTTCTACCATCAAGGAACCGTTGTGAAAGGATCATTTTTAATCTCTGTGGTGAGGATTCCAAGAATCATTGTCATGTACATGCAAAACGCGCTGAAAGAACAGGTAAGGCTACCTCCTGATACACAGCACGTTCCGTGTTTGGGTTGCCAGAAACTTAATTACTGGAAAACTACAGCAGGTCCCAGGACAGAAATGTGACCTGTGACAGCAGCCGTGCGGAAAGCTCCTGCACTCCTCGGCTCCCATCCCCCACCTCTCCCAGCAAACCTTTTATTTTCCCAGAGTCTCTGTTTCGTTTATGGTTTTGTTTATTGGGTTTTCTCCAACTCAGTGGAGATGGTGTGGGGAGGGAGTAGTTCTGAGTTAGCTGATTTTCCTTCTTATGTAAATGGCAAACAGACAGGATGAACTCTTAAGGTGAAATTTAAACAAGGTTTTTGTGAACATTTATCATGCCTTTTTAAGTGAAAAAATACACCGTACGATAGGAATAATATGTGTTCACTTATGTTTTAATGCTAAAATATTGCCTGCCTTTTGTGTTTCCCAGAGCTGTCATGGGAAATTCCCGGTGTGTGTGAGGAGTAAAGAGGGAGAAAAGGAGAGGGTTTGAATGAGAGTGTGTGTGTGTGTGTACATGCGTGTGCACACATGCGCTTGAGAGTGAGAAATGGTCAAGCTGACCTACATCTAAGCTCAAAGGACAGAAAACTGTAGGGCTTTTGTGCCCGGGGGATTTCTCCTCCCTAGTTTTTATTTCCATGCACATTTGCTTATGAATGCCAGTGGAAACCGGAACACCAGGAAAACAGCTGTTCTCATGGTATTTCTGGCCTGCCAAACAAGGGAAGACAGGACTTTTCCCAACTTTTCTTTCTCACACAATGTTAATCTCTCCCCTGTCACCACCTCAGAGTTGGTGACTTGGTCAGTTTCACAAACTTACCTGATTCCAACCTTTTGGGTATAGCTATGTGTCCTTAGTAAATTCAGGAAATTTTACCAATAGGTTTACATTATATTTTAGAATTGTTTTCATTTGCTTTTTAAAAAGATATCTGAATTGTTGATATTTTAAAATCTATAATCAAGGTTTAAAGTTAGTTTATCAATTAGAAGCAATTGATTGGATAACACATAAAATTATCTGGCTTCCTTATCTGGAAATGCATGCTAAGCAGTTGCCCCGATTGTAGAATATTTTCTTGTATTTCTATTAATATTTTGCTTGGCCACATTTTGGTGACTTGAAGAGGCATTTCCATATCCAGGACAAAACTAACTACTTTTGGCTCCTGCATTTTGAAATCAATCCTTCAATCTTAGGAAACTTGCAGGATTTCTTGAAGAACAGGACAGCATTTTGTTTTAAGTCTATTTGTGATATGTTTGTGCGTGCATTAGTAATAATCATAAATTAATGAGCAGCGAGGAGCTTGCTGTCCCTCCTAAGGCTAGGCATCTTAAACTCTCTGGGGATACAGCCTTTCATAAATCTAAAAGAGAAGTCAGTGGAAGGCCCAAGGTCTCTCTGACTGTGGTCTAAAAGGTTATTTATCACTTCCCAGATTCCACAAGGACCAAGGGCCAAAATTGCTTTTAGTGATGTCACTACTGGGAAAATGTCTCCTTTCTTAAGCTAAAAAACAATTTCTTCCTCAGCAGCCTTACTGGCCAGCACTGTGTCTACAATTTAAATGTTTCACACAGCCACCGTGTGATTTTCCCTAGTTCAATAGGCTCATTCACCAACACAGCCAGGCTGAAAAGTGTCCAGATCAAGTTTCATCCAATTGAATTCACATTGGGACGAGAAAATGTCCATATAAGGCTGAGTTATTCCTGGGGTCCTCATCCTAGGCTGTTTCAGGATTGTTTTCAGGGATGTGTTCACTCTGGAGAGTGGATAGGATGCCACCAAGCACCCCTCCCCCAAGAGGTTCATGAAAGTATTCATTCCTGAGCTATGCACAAGTTCAACTTATATTTCAAGGGAGTAATTTATCCCTCGAACTTTAGTCCCCCCAAAAATCTCACTACAGCATTTATGTCCTCCAAAGTTAAACTTGAATCTTTATTTATGTGGGCACATAACTAGTATCTACAGTGTATTATTTGGTTTTTTGTTTCTGGGATGTGTATTTTTCATGAATATAAACTTTGATTTGAAAAAGCAAAGTGTACCATTTCAGACACTTAAGGGCAGATGAAGGGGGAAGAGAGGTTTTTTTTAACTGGAACCAGAAGACCTGCTTTTCTTTTGCTGTTCAGTATGGACTAACCTCCCTAATAGCACCCCTAACACGTAAGTCCACAAGACAGAAACGTTTCTCCTCAGTAATACTAGAACCATAATTAGTAGTAGTAGTAGTAGTAGTATGCACAAAATAGAACTTCTCCCATGCCACCAGTGTTTCCCTAGGTGCATAAGTAAAAACTGTGTTTCCTCAGAAACTGCCTGCTTGTCTTCTTTCCTGTGTTGTTTTTGACTCTGTCCCTTTGGTCTCAACCTGATCCAGCAGCATGGTGCATTGTCGAGGTACCTGTTCCGATGCTGCTACTGCTGTTCCTGGTGTCTTGACAAATACCTGCTCCATCTCAACCAGGTACGTCTCCTACCTCTTGCCTCAGGAACACACAGAAGGGTCCAAAGGTGGGCTCCATCTCTTAGGTCAAGGTTTGGCAAATTCTTCTTTAAGGGGCCAAAGTATGTAAACATTTTAGGCTTTCAGACCAGTCTCTCTGTCACAACCACTCAATTCTGCCATCATGGCAGGAAAGCAGCCATAGGTAAAATGTCAATGAATGGGTATGGCTATGTTCTAATAAACCTTAACTTATCAACGCTGACATTTGAATTTCATATGATTTTTACATGTCAAGAAATATTCTTTTTTTGATTTTGATTTTTTCCCAACCATTGTAACATTGTAAAAATTGTTCTTAGCTCCTGCCAGAGGAAAGCGGGCGGTGTGATGGAACTGGCTCCTGGGCTGTAGTTTGCAGACCCTACCCTAGAACCATAGGCCATTAAAACCATGCTTCAAATTTTAAAAGAAAGTTTTTCTCTTTTCAGAAATAAAGTGGAGAGGGAGTATTTAGAAACCCTAGCATAATGAATGTATATCAACTAAGAGCTAATTTTCAGTGTCTTCTCTAAGAACTATAATTTTCCTGAACTAGGAAAAGAATTGCCTCCCTAATTTTCATAGATTTCACCAGTCTTTCCTTTTTAAGCTATAAATATGCCTTTAAACTTATAAAAATTGTATCTTGCAATTGTTTGGATTTCAGATTTTTTTCCTCTCCTGAAATTTTCAAATTAATGGAAATTTAAATATGTTGTGTTTCTCTTTAGAGCATTTAGGAGATTTTAATAGTCCTTAGTCAAATTTACACAAAGCAGTATTTTTGTAAGTTAGCAGGCTGTTTTATAATTTGAACGTTCACAGAAATCTCACTTAGAAAAGTACTTCTTATAATTGCCCCCTCCCTAAGAAATTTACCTTTAGAAGTAAAGGGACTAATTAGACCATCTATGTTTAATGTCTTATAAGTGGTATTTATAATACTTTTCATTATTCAGGGAAAAATGTAGCCTTCTTATCGTAAGGTCTATTTTTAGGCTCTTAATAATCTTGGAGAACATTTTAGAGTATATTTAGTTTTCATTTGAATTGCTATAAACCAGCATGTATAAAACACAATCAAATACCATAGGACCTTTCAGAATGGGGGGTACATATAACAAGTCAGTCCAAACCCTTTGAATACATTTGTCATGGTGTTAGATGTTATAGCTGTTGTATATGTATCCAGACACCAACTTCATAAATATTTTGAGATGCATTGCAAAAATGTATTAACTATGATAAAATATATATGCATGAAAAATAAAGGTTATGAAACATATAAATAGACTAGAAAGACAAAAGCAATGAATGAGACCATTGATATACAAATATTTTGGCCATATGGCCATACGAGGCCCCAGGGTTGACCTGTCATCCCCTCTCACTGTATTACGGGAATTCAGGTACTTTCTACATCCCTCTTTCACTCATGGTTTTCATCCTGGCCCCTGGAAGCCTAGAGGCTCCTGTGGACACTGTGGGGACCACCACGTTAGGAGGGCAGAGAAATGGGTAAGGTGGAAGAAAGGTGGACCCTGGCCCCATACCATGCCTATACTGCCCAGCCTTGCAGCCAGAGCAACTCCACTTTATTTAGGGGTGGGAGTGTGGGAGTGTACTGAAGGTTTCATTTGAGGACAGGTCTCTACTGCTAAAACACATTTGAAAACCTCTGGTCCCATTTTCACACTTGTTTTCTCTACCCTGTTATCCTGAGGTACGTATTTTCCTGCCTTCTGAAATTTCACCACCTTAATTAATCCAGGACCATTTCCCTTGGTAATTCAAATGTTTCCAAACTCATAAGTGACATTAATGTTAACCACACCATAATGACCATCCTAAAGGTGACGACTCCTTATAACAGATGTGTCGACGGGAGTAATGATCCCTGATTCCCAAAAACCTAAGCCAGCCTTGATCCAGCTTCTGTAGTGAGTCAGTGGTGCAAACAGGGATAGGTCTTTCAGATTCTAATCATGGTGCCTGTGCAGTAGGCTGTGGCTAAACCAGCTTCATAGTGTCTTTTCCTTGCGGTGACTCCTGTAGAACTGGGTGGTGCCAGTTGATGTGGGTGATGCTTAGAGGCCTAAGGTTCAGGAGATTGGGAAGAGGAGGAAGAATGAAAAAACAAGAATTGGTGTGAATATTAATGGAGAAGGAAGGGTCACCTCTGGTCTACGTCGACTACTGGAAAGCAGAGTGAAATGAAAATGTTTAAGAATAAAGATGACTGTAAATGGTAATCAGAGCAACTGTCAGCCTCATTTGGCAGTGGACAAAGGAAAGTGAGCATAAAGTGAGAAAAGGAATTTAGATTCGCCTTTTCAGAAATTTCCTTGCATTGGAATGACTTACTGGGGGACATTGTGGCATCTCTGTCTCTGGAAATCAGATTTTAAAAGGCTGAACCCTATTTTATGTTCCTCATTTTGTGGAATAGGAGCTGGGAAATACTAAAAGAGAATGAGATCCATTTGTTACCATCAAAACTCAGATGCTCATCTTTTTTTAACATCAAGGAGCTGGTTGGGTTTTCCCACTGCTTCTTAAAAGCCTAATCCATCTTCACTAAATCCTAGTAGGGAGGCAGGTGGCAGTTGCTGCATTTTGCAAACACCCAGCCTAAGGCTGCACAGGCATTCACTTGCCAGGTGGGGAATGAAACTCTCAATCTCATAATTTCTCATTTACTTTTCTCCCTACATCATAAATACTGAGTGTGTACATACTGAAAAAAATTACATGTTCACCTCACACATGTGTTCATCCAGCAACCATGTGTTTATGCTGTATGCAGACTATTTATTCATGGGTATAATAAGGACAAGGACCATGGCGATATAGAGGTGATATAGAGTCACTACTGTATAGTGCAAAAGCCAGGCCTCCAAGAAATTGACAAGCTAGCTGTTGGGAGGCAGGGGCCAGTAAGGGGCATATGCATGAGACATATGACTGTACAGAAAAGCGCATGTTTAAGCACTGGGATAGGGCTGTGGAAGTTCAGAAAAGGAAAATCTTGGTCTTTGGGAGAGGTCATTTGACTCTGTAATTAGGGGAAATTTCCTAGGAGAAGTGGACCTGAGTATAGAGTACCCACTGGAGATCACCAGCTACTAACGACAGCAATAACAGCTGTGGGTATTGGCAATCACCTGTTTTGCCAGTGGTATGCTGAGCACTTTTCCTGCATTATATCAGTTGTTAGGTTTTTTGTTTTTGTTTTGTTTTTTTGAAATGGAGTTTTGCTCCTATTGCCCAGGCTGGAGTGCAGTGGCACAAACTTGGCTCACTGCACCCTCTGCCTCCCGGGTTCAAGTGATTCTCCTGCCTTATCCTCCGGAGTAGCTGGGACCACATGACACCACGTGCTAAGTTTTTGCATTTTTAGTAGAAATGGGGTTTCACCATGTTGGCCAGGCTGGTCTCGAACTCCTGACCTCAGGCGATTTACCTGCCTCGGCCTCCCAAACTGCTGGGATTATAGGCATGAGCCACTATTTGTGGCCAGTTGTTATTTTCTGAGATAGTGTCTCCAATTTACAGATAGGGAGATTGAGGCTTAGAGAAGGCACATAGTGGCAGATCTTGGATTTGCCAAAAAATCCAAGTCTGTTTTGCCTCCAGGCCCAAGCCCTTAACCACTGTGCATTTTTAAAATAGCCAGAGGAGGACTCATGACCACCACCTGGGGATGTTCTTTTCTACTCCTTGCAAAGCCAGGGTCCGTACAAGTAGAGCTGGCAGAGCGCATCTTGTTACACAGCAGAATTTGTGGAGGAGGACAGGAAAGGTGAAGGAGCAATGAAGATGATGAACTCACCATAACTGTAATCAAGCAGTTATCCATCCAGAAAAGGCTGGTCAGGGTGGCCTGGCCCCTCCTCCTTTCCTCAGGCAAGTTAGCGGTCAAAGCGTCTGGGAGTCTTGGCTGACTGTTCTCAGAGACTTTCAGGCAAAAGGACCTTACAGCCTCCCCTCTCCCTCCCAGCACTGTCCAGGGGCCTGGCGAAGAACCCTGCTGTGAGACTACAGGCTAAGCACTCAGCAAGAATGGTGTACTTACTGTTTCTTATGGGGTCTGCACACAGTTCCTCATGAAAATGTCTCCCTCAGTGCACATCTTGTCCATTGTGGACACAGGCATCTGTCCCAGCCATGAAGTTGGCTTTAGGTCAATGTTCCCCTATGTATGAAACCCACCGGTGAGCCCCAGGACTCTTCCTGATGGTTCCAAACTGATCTGAACATTCTAGAAAATCCTTTTTTCAATCTTTATAGGCAAATAGCAGAATTCCATAGATTTTTCATTTTTGCATACAACAGGGAGTTGTTTGCCAGTCAATAAAGTAGAGCATGTGTTATTAAAGCTTACTAAAATGTGTTCTTTATGAACCCAAATTGGTGTCTTAACGTAGTTTCTTAAGGACTCAGACTCATTCTTTTCAGACATCTAGCTGCTGAGGCAATGCCTGGTGACCCTGCAAATTTGTGAATGTACACACGCAGACAGTGGGATTTGCAAATGGGGAAAAGAACACTTTGCTACCACCAGTGTTGCCTTGAGTTGACCGTGTTGTTCAGTTGCAGTCATTCTTGTCTTGACATTTTACTTCTCTTGATTATTCAGTTCTTGGTTGGTTGGTTGTTTATTTATTTATTTATTTTTGAGACAGAGTTTCACTCTTGTTGCCCAGGCTGGAGTGCAATGGCGTGATCTCGGCTCGCCACAATGTCTGCCTCCCGGGTTTAAGTGATTCTCCTGCCTCAGCCTCCCAAGTAGCTGGGATTACAGGCATGTCCCACCATGCCTGGCTAATTTTGTATTTTTAGTAGAGACAGAGTTTCTCCATGTTGGCTAGGTTGGTCTTGAACTCCTCACTTCAGGTGATCCACCTGCCTCGGCCTCCCAAAGTGCTGGGATTACAGGTGTAAATCCGGCCTTTTGTTTATCCATTCTATTTTTTTTTTTTTTTAATCACTTTAAGCATTGCATTCCTCTTCAATGTCACCTCTGGTCTACGTCGACTACTGGAAAGCAGAGTGAAATGAAAATGTTTAAGAATAAAGATGATTGTAAATGGTAATCAGAGCAACTGTCAGCCTCATTTGGCAGTGGACAAAGGAAAGTGAGCATAAAGTGAGAAAAGGAATTTAGATTCACCTTTTCAGAAATTTCCTTGCATTGGAATGACTTACTGGGGGACATTGTGGCATCTCTGTCTGGATTTTCTTCCAGCAGAAGTGGGAATCAGATTTTCTTCCAGCAGAAGTGGTAATGGGTATAGGCAGTGAGCTGTGGGCTAATGTCAGAAGTCTGAGAACCACCCTATCTGTACCAGTCTCCTGGGAGAAGCTTCTAGGTAAAAATGACTTCAGTCAGGTATAGCAGCAGTTTGCCTCTGCCTCTTCATTATTTGAGTAACTTGGGTGAGTCCCTTAACCTTGCTGAGCTTCTGCAATATGAAAGGGTTAGGTTCAGTGACTCCCAAGGTTCTTGTGTGACTTTTTGACCCTTGCCATGGCATCCAGCCCAGAGCTGGGGGCATGCAGAGTGCCGCCCCGCTGCACCAAAGCCATGAGATGCTTTGTGTGGGAAATGGGGGTAGAATGGAAAACAGTATGAGCTGTTTGTTTTCCTGTGGCGTTCCAAAATGACAGGCTCATTTCTCTTCATGATATACCTTGTATCCATGGTAAGGACTTATTCTAGAACCACAAAACTCAGTGATGTTTCATGTTGCCTCAGTTTTGAGGCACCAGAATCTTGTAGAGTTGTCTGAGAATGTGAATGAACAAAGAGGAGCCATCTATCTGTATCTGCTTACAGCAATCCTGCCGGTAGTGCTGCTGTAATATATAGTGATAAATAAATAAAATAACTGGTAATGAGATGCTGGTCAAATGCCAGGCACCTCGGTCATTCTCAACAGTGGGAGTGTACTGTAATGTCCAATGCCTTTCACGGCCCTTTTCTGCCTTGGGCTATTATTGCAAGATAGCTGGGAGCCTGATGGATCTGTGCTGCATCCCCTTGAGAAGGGGACCAAGTGACCCCAATGCACTTTGATGCAGTGTGTAAAGCGTGCAGCCTACTTTCCTTTGTCATCCCTCTGGATAAGATTTAGTAAGTACATGTACAGATTGTTGCCTGTTGCTATTTGATCAGAAATGCCAGCAGCTTCCTGTCTTCCTAACGAACGAATATACTGGTCAGAAAGATCCCAGATAATCTTGTGAAGGTCAGGCCAGAGAAAAACCTGCTGCTTCTGGGGAAATATACACCTCTCTCCCCTTCTTACCTCATAGTGCCTCTCCCCAACCTGCTCTGCCTGCCAAGACTGTTTTTAGTGAACATAATGTTGGTCTCTGTCTTCTAAGCCTTTGCGGCAGACTCAACTTTGTAGTATCTCCAAACGTTCTCTTCCCCCACCCCTTTCCTTGCAGTTAGCTGTTTCAATGACTCTCTTTCTCATAGTCCATCAATAGCTAAAGCACTCAATGACTTTTCCACATCAGGTTTGGTCGGTTCATCCCAAGCCAGTTGGCAGATCTCCAGTGACTCCTCTTTTCTCCTCCCCCAGAGCAGCATGTACATCTCAGAAAAAAAAGTAAAAATACTGTACAGTTTATCTCACTAGATTAGGAAAATGATGTAAAGGTTCTTAAGAAGAAACAGTTCTTTCAGAAGCTGGCATTGCCATAATAGGTAGTCTCATCACAGAGCATCCAGACAGCCATTCTTTCAGCGACAGCAGTGGTTCTGAATCCTCCACCCCCGCTGACTGGTTTAGAGCTATTCTGGGCAGCCAGCTGATGGTGAGAGCTCTGGAGAGATGCCTCATGTGTGCATGCTTCAGAAAGAAGCTCACATGTGTGTCAATATGATAGTTTGAATTAAGGCCCATTTATAGACAATGGTAATCTCCACACCCAGCTGTTGCATGGCAAATGCTACTACTCTGGCTATAGATAGAAAGGAATTAAGACACCTATTTGTCAGAGGCCCCAGGCTGTCTGGAAGAAAACAAACTGAATCCTCATGTTTCCCGGTGCTTGGTTCAGAAGCTGCTAGGCATATGGCTATGGCTTAGTGTGGCTCTCCTGGGAGCAGCCTCTCTGGAGCCTAGCTCCCACCTGCTGTGGGCATGTTGCAAGACTCAGGGCTCAGGAGGGTGAGGCCCAAAGCCCTCTTCCCCAAGTGGGCCTTAGTGCTCAATCCTTTGAGGTAAGGCCCGGTAAGCAGCTGCCATGTTAAATTGGACTCTGAAGTGCTTCCTGATGTGAAATTTCAGTGCCTTCTGGGAGAGGAAAGTAATGTTTGTTGAATGAATTATTGCATGAGAAAGGGAGGGAAAGTTATATAAGGGTACTCAGGCAATTAGGAACTCCTGCAAGGCAATCGAGTGCTCAGTGCGAATGACTTTGACTTCCTCCTAAGTGTGCAGCTCCTGAAGACAAGAATACCAGCCACTCACTGGCACTTACTAGACACCGGGTACTGTGCTATTTTACGTGTTTTAACTAATCCATAGCCTCACAAAGTAGCCTGTGTAGTATTTTTTAAATAGATGATAATACTTTGGTTCAGAGAGCTTAAGTAGTAACCTGACCTAGGTTAGACAGGAGGAAAGTAACAGAGCTGACTCTTGAGGTTTTGAAGACCCAGTAAGTCATTTTCTCTTCCTTGTCCAAGTTCTGAATAATTGTGAGATGCAAGAGTCAAACAGATGAAGATTAAAAATATCACCTTGAATACGAAATCATCTGATTGGAAAATTACCACAGGACCAGCTGTAGGCAAATCGGTTGTTAATGTTTTACCCCTGAATCAGAATGACCAACCCACCCTTTACCAGGCCCATCCAACAAGGTGAACCTCTCTATGGATCTGAGAAAGTAGGTTCCTGGTGACAGGTGGTTCCCGAAAGAGAGTGAGGAAGGGCCTGAGCCCACCTGCACTCTGCTGCTCCCTCCAAATTTGCCCAGTCCCTTAAGTTCACCTCCTTCCCTGAAACAAATGAGAGGCATTAGCCTAAAGGAAGTCCCTGACCACAGAAACCCAAAGCCAGGGAAATCAAGACTAGCACCACACTGGGATTTAAACCCAGGTTTTCACCAGTCCACTAAGGCACTCCTTCCACAGGGTAGGGACTCAGAACCCCAGAACTTTAGAGATCATGAAACAGCCTCCCCTCATAATAGCGGAATCTGGGGTCCAGAGGGCTTGAATGCCTCAACCAGGTTACACAGTGGGCAGAGCTCATTCAGATTCCCTTCCCTATCCTGCATCTTCTCTTCCCTTGCCCTTCTGAGCCTCCTGGAGGACAGACAGGTGTGTCACTTTACACAGTATGTCTACATGAGCTGCCCTGGGGTCCCTTTTGGCGGAACTCTATGTAGATCTCCCCCATCTCTTGGGCAGCATGGAAGACAGGCCCATGCTCATGGCGGCAGAAGGGTGAGGAACATTTGCATCCTGGAAATTTTGGGGTCTCACCTTTTATTAATGGTAGCAAAGGCAACTGGGACTGTTTCCAACAACACTAGTTTAAAAGGTCAGCTGATCCAAGGAGTCACCATTTCTGTAAATCTGAGCCTTCTTTTACAAGTCTGAACCCCATGTGGAACATGAAGCAACCCCTTTATGTTCTTTGTGCCTTCCTGTCATGACATGTTCTAGGTACACTGGAAATATGCTGAGGGAGTCCGCCCAGGTTTTTAACTTTAAGAAATCCACCTTTGAATCAGCACATCCAGTTTCCTCATAAAGGAGGAAGCAGGTGACATGTGAATACACTGTGTTCTGATGAGCAGTGTTCGGATGTGGGGATCTGGCAGCTCAGGCTGACTCCTCCTATGCCCTCCCACCCACAGGTT
Source organism: Piliocolobus tephrosceles (assembly GCF_002776525.5). Taxonomy (NCBI): domain Eukaryota; kingdom Metazoa; phylum Chordata; class Mammalia; order Primates; family Cercopithecidae; genus Piliocolobus; species Piliocolobus tephrosceles. The sequence continues at coordinate 126,738,663 of NC_045434.1, read as the reverse complement.
AGTGTGTGCGGTGGACACCACGCTGCCTGGGCTAGGCTGGGCCAGGCCGTCATCTGTGATCACAGCTAGGCAAGGGCTAGGTGGGGAGGTGCCTTAGAGTGGAAAAGGGAACTTTCCAACCTAAGTTGTCAACATTACCCCCAGTGCTCAAGAAATGTGAAGAGGATAGATTAGCTTCAATGTTTCCCAAATTCACTTAGTGTGGAAAATGAAATGAAACCATTAAGTAGCTCCTACCCCCAATGTCCTCTTCCCTTAGGACAGAGAGCAAGATTCTTTGGGGCATTTCTCTTTGTCTGGAACAGTTGTTGTCCAAGGGGTCTAACTGCCCACTTTGAAGTCCACGCTCTTCTAAGCAAGGCAGCGACTGTGGGCACATTCCTCAGCTGTCATTCTTATTTGTCCTAAGGCATTGAGACTTGTTGGGGCAAGGAAGTGATGATTGGCCAGAGACTAGAGAATGCATTCATAAAAAGAAAAAAGCATATGAAAGGAGACGTGAGTCACTGTGGCTGGAGGAATACATGCCACTTTGATTTAACATTCACTAAGTCATGTCCTGCTACAAGCAGGACTCCCATGATACCCCAGGCCATGACCACCTGAGTCTCATCTTTGAATGACTTCCACGTGCTCTGAAGAACAGCCACAGATTCAGATGTGCAGATGATATTGTATCATGTCTCTCAACCTAATTTCTAACTTTGAGCTCTCATTCCACTGGACGGGTGGAAAACTTAATTTGTTATTCTTGAGCGATTCCCTCCTTGGGGATATATGAGGTTTCAGGTGTCCCCAGGCATTAGTAGATATATGTTGCCCTTGAGACATCATCTTCCCATCTTTATGGCTCCTCAGGCCCTGCTTGGGAAGTAGGAATCTTTTACCTACGGTCACCCGTGGTCCTATATGCCTTGATATGCTAGCACTAGGTGACAATTGTGCTGGTCACCTAGAAGCCCCATGTCTCTGGTATCCCCTCACTCCCAGGCAAACCAGGAACCTGGGAGTGGTCATAGAAGATCCTTGCCACTTCTCCAAACTGTGTTTTAAAAAAAGGTGAGGGGCAGACCTGGACAAGACCCATAGACTTTTGTTTCCTCCTCCTCCAGCCCAGGAGAGTGTCATTTTCTAATGTGAGGCTGGAGGAAACCTGCACACTCGCCTGCTGCTCCAAGGTGTTTGGTCTGTATTGAGAAACCTCCTTCTTCACCTTTTCCCCTGGTAGGTAAGGGCTTAGAGAGCCTAAATTTTGGAAAACAAAAGCCAGTGAGAATTGAAGACTGGATGTCTTCTTGCCTCCACTCCCCACCTGGCCCCCTAACCTTAACTGGGGGAATGAGCACAGAGCCTGAGTCCTGCTTGAATGGGGAATGTGGAGAGAAGAGAAAGGAGAAAATACACAATGGGGACAAACAGAAGCAAAGAGAGCGAAGCCAACCATCACACATGTCTTGGGGTGGCTGGAATTCCTCCTTCCATTGAGAGTCCCATCTCTACAGACATTTGAGAAACAAGTTTGTGAAAAGTAGAAGAGGAAGTGGCTAAGAGAATTTTGCTTCAAATAGCTTTCTTACCTAGGTGGGGTGATAAAGTTCCCAAAAGTTTTGGCAAGTGGATCCAGGTTTGACAGTGTTTCAAGTGGTTTCCGCTTCTCTCTCTTGCCTTCTATGGAATGCCTCAGTTGGCATGGGTGGGGTAGAGAGAGCATTTGCTAGACTTGCATTCATCCCAGGAACGAGGCAGCTGAGGTTGAATGACTTCATCAGGATGCACCCCAGTGTGGGTGGAGAGGGGTGCTCTGGGTATGTGCCATGCCCACATCTCACTTCCATCAAAGCAACAACAGAGAAACTTGGTTAGGCCTCAATGTGAGGCTCCTGACCTCACTTAGTGCCCTGTCCCCAGTCCCCAGCCTGGAGCTTGGCCAAAGCAGACCTTCCACGTGTGTCTGTGGATTGAAGAATGAGTATGAGGACCCAAGCAGCCTCAGTATCAGCCCTGGGTTCATGCTGCCTTCACACAGCTTTTTAATATATACCAAAAGGAGCAGGGAGGTAGTAAAGGAAAAAGAAATACTAGCTCAAAGGAGCTGCCCTTTCTTGTTGGACCTGCTCTAACCACACTTAGAACTGACTGCAAGGGAAACTACTTCCTGAGCAGAAGATCCAGTGGAGAGAGGAGGCTAAAATGGGAGGGACAAATAGTCTTTGAGGTTCAGAAAGAAAGCATCTGTCATGCTACAAAGCCACAGTAATGAAAATGGTGTGGTGCTGGCATAGACATAGATACACTGTGCTACATAGATCTATAGACCATGTGAACAGAATAAGAAGCACAGAAATAATGCCTTGCATATATGGCCAAATGATTTTTGGCAAAGATGCCAAGACCACACAATGGGGAAAGGACAGTCTCGTCAACAGATGATCTTGGGAAAGCTGGATATCCACAAGTAAAAGAATGAAGTGGGACCCTTACCTTATATGGGAAAATTAAAATGAACTAAAGACCTAAAAGACCTAAAGCTGTACAACTTTTAGAATAAAACACAGGAGAAAAGTGTCAGAACATTGGATTTGGCAGTGGTTGCTTGGATATGACACCAAAAGCACAGGCAACACAATAAAAAGTAGACAAATGGGACCACATCAAACTTAAAAACTTCTACACATCCAAGAAAAGAGAGTGAAAATCATCCTACAGAATGGGAGAAAATAACTGTAAACTATATATGCTAAGAAGTTACTGTCCAAAATACATAAGGAACTTCTTCTACAATTTAACAACAACAACAACAAAAATAACCCGATTTAAAAATGGGCAAAGGACGGCCGGGCGTGGTGGCTCATACCTGTAATCCCAGCACTTTGGGAGGCTGAAGCAGGCAGATCATGAGATCAGGAGTTCGAAACCAGCCTGACCAACATGGTGAAACCCCATCTCTACTAAAAATACAAAAATTAGTCAGGCGTGGTGGTGCATCCCTGTAATCCCAGCTACTTGGGAGGCTGAGACAGGAGAACAACTTGAACCTGGGAGGCGGAGGTTGCGGTGAGCTGAGATCATGGTATTGCTCTCCAGCCAGGGTGACAGAGTGAGACTCCATCTCAAAAAAAAAGGGTGGGTGCCGTGGTTCATGCCTGTAATCCCAGCACGTTGGAAGGCTGAGGTGGGCAGATCACGAGGTCAGGAGATCAAGACAATCCTGGCTAACATGATGAAACCCCGTCTCTACTAAAAATACAAAAAATTAGTCAGATGTGGTGGCAGGCACCTGCAGTCCCAGCTACTTGGGAGGCTGAAGCAGGAACCTGGGAGGTGGAGCTTGCAGCGAGTCGAGATTGAGCTACTTGCACTCCAGCCTGGTTGACAGAGTGAGACTCCATCTCAAAAAAAAAAAAAAAAAAAAAAAAAAAAGGCAAAGGACTTGAAGAGACATTTCTTTAGAGAAACTATACAAATAGCCAATACGAAAAGACAGCATCACTAATCATTAGGAAAATGTAAATCAAAACTGCCATATATCACCTCACACCCATCAGGATGACCACTATCAAAAGAACAGAAAATAAGTGTTGGTGAGGATATGGAAAAGTTGGAACCCTGTGCACTGTTGGTGGAAATGTAAAATGTTGTAACTGCTATGGAAAACAGTATGGAGTTTCCTCAAAAAATTAAAAATGGGTCTATAATACTGAGTGTATAGTCAAAAGAAGCAGGATCTCAGAGTTATTTGCACACCGGTGTTCATCACAGCATCCTCTCAATGGTCAAGAGGTGGAAGCACCCCAAGTGCCCTCAGCAGATGAATGGATAAAGAAAATGTGATACAGCCATACAGTAGAATATTATGTAGCCAAGTGTATTTCTTCTTTTCCTTAAAAAAAGAAGAAAATCCTGTCATATGCTACAACATAGATGAACCCCAAGGACATTATGCTAAAGTAAATAAACCAGTCACAAAAGGACAAATACTGTATGATTTCATTCAGTATTTCCAATCATCCATGCAGTAAGATTTCTCTCTCAGCCTCAATACTGATTCCATTCATAAAGTTTGTCTACTTTTACTGTATTTGTCAAAGACAGTATTTTGACTACTTTAGATACTTCAAATGCTGAATGTAGTAGTCAAAATACTGTCTGTGACAAATACAGTAAAAGTAGACATACTGTATCAATAAAATCACGCAGTATTTGAAGTCTCTAAAGTAAGTCAAAAATCATGGAAACACAATGTTTTTTTTTTTTTTTTTTTTTTTTTTTTTGAGACGGAGTCTTGCTCTGTCACCCGGGCTGGAGTGCAGTGGCCAGATCTCAGCTCACTGCAAGCTCCGCCTCCCGGGTTTATGCCATTCTCCTGCCTCAGCCTCCCGAGTAGCTGGGACTACAGGCGCCTGCCACCTCGCCCGGCTAGTTTTTTGTATTTTTTAGTAGAGACGGGGTTTCACCATGTTAGCCAGGATGGTCTCGATCTCCTGACCTTGTGATCCGCCCGTCTCGGCCTCCCTAAGTGCTGGGATTACAGGCTTGAGCCAGCGCACCCGGCTGGAAACACAATGTTTAAAGGGCACTGGGGCTAGGGAGAGGGGAAATTAGTGTTTAATGGTTATAGAGTTTCAATGTTGCAAGATGAGAAAGTTCTAGAGATCTGTTGCAACAATTGTGAATATACTTAACACTACTGAACTCTACAGTTAAAAATGGCTAAGATGGTAAATTGAATGTTCTACTTTTTTTTTTAATGACAAAAAAAAAAAAAAAAGCTGGTGTGGTGGCATACACCTGTAGTCATAGTTACTCGGTAGGCCAAGGCAAGAGAATTGCTGGAGCACAGGAGTTCAACGCCAGCCTGGGCAATGTCACAAGACCCTGTCTCAAGAGAAAGAAAAGATACAATACTACAGTGAATGTCTCTGAAGCAAATGCCTTTATATTATAAACGTTTTGGCCGGAGGCGGTGGCTCAAGCCTGTAATCCCAGCACTTTGGGAGGCCGAGACGGGCGGATCACGAGGTCAGGAGTTTGAGACCATCCTGGCTAACACGGTGAAACCCCGTCTCTACTGAAAAATACAAAAAAAGCTAGCCGGGCGAGGTGGCTGGCGCCTGTAGTCTCAGCTACTCGGGAGGCTGAGGCAGGAGAATGGCCTAAACCCGGGAGGCGGAGCTTGCAGTGAGCTGAGATCCGGCCACTGCACTCCAGCCCGGGTGACAGAGCAAGACTCCGTCTCAAAAAAAAAAAAAAAAAAAAAAAAATTATAAATGTTTTTCTCTGCAAGGTGGGCCAAGCTGTGTTACCAAACAGTAGTTATTCTCAGCAGCCAGTGACTTTGGATTTCTGGCCAGACTCTCTGTCACCAGGCCTTCCCCAAACAGCCTGGCAGGGCAGCTCTGGCTTCCCCACCCCTACGCTCCCCAACAGTGTGCTTGTGGAGGGGCATGCACCTGACTTGAAATGATCTCCCCAAAACATGCAATACATGAAAAACACGAATGTTCCAATTTCTGCTCTCCACCTCTCTCCCACCATTTCCTCAGGTCTGGGCTTCAAATCACAGAAGGTTGACATTCTCTTAAGAACCAATCGGCCAGACGTGGTAGCTCATGCCTGTAATCCCAGCACTTTGGGAGGCCGAGGCGGGTGGATCATGAGGTCAGGAGATCAAGACCATCCTGGCTAGCACGGTGAAACCCCATCTCTATTAAAAATACAAAAAAATAGCCGGGCGTGATGCCGGGCACCTGTAGTCCCAGCTACTCGGGGGACTGAGGCAGAAGAATGGCGTGAACCCGGGAGGCGGAGCTTGCAGCGAGCCGAGATTGCACCACTGCCCTCCAGCCTGGGAGACAGAGCGAGACTCCGTCTCAAAAAAAAAAAAAAAAAAAAAAAAAT
>NC_045434.1:126660554-126732665 GCF_002776525.5 Piliocolobus tephrosceles | reverse complement strand
CCCAGCTACTCAGGAGGCTGAGGCAGAAGAATCGCTTGAACCCAGGAGGCAGAGGTTGCAGTGAGCCGAGATCACACCACTGCATTCTAGCCTTGGTGAGAGAGTGAGACTCCACCTAAAAAAAAAAAAAAAAAAAAAGAACCAACCTTCTAAAGTCTGTAAGTCCCATAGACATCCACTGAGTTGGCCCAGTATGCCGGGCAGCATGGTAAACATTTGGCATACACAGTCTCAGTTTATCTTCTCTAGGACTCTGTGTATTGGGTAGGTATTATCCCCATTGTACAAATGAGGAAACTGAGCCCCAGAGGATGAACAGCATGTCCAGGGTGACAGCACTACTATGTGGTCATCCTCGTGTCTCCAAAAGCTGTGGCCCACTGGCTTTGCTGTGCTGCCTGGAGTTCCTTGCCAAGGCTAAGGGTAAGGAGGAGGAAACCAGGGAGTGGCGTTCACTAATAGCGACAAGCCCGTCTATGTCATCTTCCTTCTGAGAAAGCCTGAAGTCAGTAACAGCCCAAGCATTCCCCATCCTCTGTTTCTCCCATGTCACAGGTCCACTGTTTCATTTTGCCTTCCAGAAAACCAGGCCTTGCTTCTGATTTGCTCCCTTCCACCACTGATTATGCACAGGTCAAATGGGAATAAAGGATGTAGCAGCACTCCAACTGGGAAAGAGCTTGGGGGATGAAGGTGACAATTCCGCACGGTCCTCTAACTTGGACCTGCCTCTTCATTAGGAATCATCGTTCTGGTGGGCTTTCTCCGCAGAGGGCAGAGCTTTGCTGGCAGATCAATGAAGGATCAAGTCCAGCAAGATGCTGTTGCCTAATGTGGCCTTTCCTGAATTTGTGGGAGGACAAGGCTTATCTAACACAAAGAGCACTGGCTGTGAGCACCTGATTCCTGTTCCATCTTTGTCACTTCCTCTACCTAGTCGAGATTGCCAATTCCTCATTGGTGAAATGAGAGCATTTTTCTAGGTGATACCTAGGATGCCTTTTAATCCGAACATTCTGCTGAAAGAACAAAGGGATCAATCAATTGAATTTGGGTTTCATAGGAAAAAATATTATTCAGAAGATATTCTTGGTTTGCCAGAGCATCTTTCTTTATCTATTCAACAAATATTAGCCCCGCAGAGAGGCCAGGGATCAGAAGGCATTTCAGCAGAGAGAACCGCATCTGGGAGTGGAGGAACCACTGGGGCCTTCCAGGATGGTGTGAATGCAGTGGTCCACAGCAGGTGTGTGAAGGGGCAGGCACGGTGGCAGTGCTGCAGACACCTCATTAAGAAACAAAGACTAGGCCGGGTGCAGTGACTCATGCCTATAATGCCAGCACTTTGGGAGGTCAAGTTAGGCAGACAGCTTGAGCTCAGGAATTCGAGACCAGCCTGGGCAATATGGCGAGAACCCATCTATACAAAAAACGACACAAAATTTGGCAGGTGTCGTGGCGCATGCCTGTATTCCCAGCTACTCGGGAGGCTGAAGTGGGAGAATCACCTGAGCCTGGGAGGATGTTGAGGCTGTAGTGAGCCATGATTGAGCCACTTTACTCCAGCCTGGGTGTCAGAATAAGACCCTGTCTCAAACAAAGCAAACAAAAACAACTTAGACATAGAGACTTTCATCATCAAAGAGCCTATAAATGTTCAAAACCCTGGCAAAGTCAGAATAATGAAACTCACTAAAATCAGGATGCAGGAGAAAGCGTGAGAGGACTCATCTTTCTTATCTACACTGCCTAAACTTAAAACCCTATGTTAAAAAAACAGGAAGTACTCTAACTTCCTAATGTTTCAGAAAACTTTTTTAAAACCTACGTCTTGTGTGTGAAGGTGCAATTTGCCTGAAATTTGGGTATTCCTTCAGTGTCAGTTTAGTTTCATTTTCTTTTGTTGAAGTCAAATGAACATTTGTCCTTTTATTTAAAGTACCACGGAGAGTGTGAGTTCATTATTGTAGCGCATGCTCAGTGTATCCGGCCTTCCTTTCTTCCTCTGTGTATATTCACAGAGGGGTGCTGGGGTGAGGGCCAGGCAATGTTAGCAGTGGTTATTTCTAAGGGGTGGGATCACAGTGACTTTCTTGCTTCTTTGTCTCTGTGTTTGATTTTTTTTATGATAAGCATGGAAATAATAAAGCCATTCTAAAAATTAAGCAAAAAGAAAAGTTTTAAGAGCAAACAAAACAGCACAGCCCTGTTCCTGGCTTCGTAGGCAGCTCTCATATTTGTCCTTTCTTCTTCCACCCCACCTCCCACCTGGCGGCAGCCCCAGGGGACTGGCTGGTTTCCCTCCTCACCATCTCATTGGATGTTTGTTTGCATCCTGGTGACCGGTACATTCCTGAAGGGATCTGAACGGTGAATGCAGGGCCCTGGAAGGCCCAGAGGCTGTGCACTGCCTCACTCCACATATGTTTGTGATAAAAACAGGGCTCAAGATGAAACTGGTCTAGGACGGTTCCTGCCAGTTTTACTGTAGGTCCAAGGAAGGCCCCTGGATGTATGGGGATGTATCTGGACTCAGATTTCACTGTAATTTTTTTAGTTCTGAGGGAAGTATGAATGCCAGTGTTATTTATTCACTGTCCAGTTTCTCAAGTTTGTTTTAGTAGTTCTTGCTTTGAGAATAAATATTGGAATTCTGTGAGGAAGGCGTTCCAGAAATAAAGCTGGCTATTCACGGCATGGTTTTCGGCAAATACCTTCCCTCCACTATGGAGGGAAACTCTGTTTACCTTTTTGAAGCGTCGGCAGAAACCCAGATTCATAGTTCTGCCACCAAAAGAAGGAAGCAGTTGAGTTCAGTGAGAGGACAGACTCAGCTGATGATGGACAAAGGGCTGAGCTGTGCTGGCTAAGCATTTGATTTCAGGAGTAAAAAAACGCTCTTTCTATGTTAAAGCTACAATTAACATTCTTGGATAGCTCTCAAAGTAACTTAAAGAGGTAATCTAGATTTTCTCTTACCTAAAAGGACACTTAAATCTCATTTGCTTCAATAATTAGAATTTTCTATAAAATAAGGATAATACCAGCCAGGCGCAGTGGCTCATGCCTATAATCCCAACACTTTGGGAGGTTGAGGTGGGCGGATCACATGAGGTCAGCAGTTTGAGACCAGCCTGGCCAACGTGGTGAAACCCCGTCTCTACTAAAAATACAAAAATTAGCCAGGTGTGGTGGTGGGTGCCTGTTGTCCCAATTATTCAGGAGGCTGAGGCAGGAGAATCAGTTGAACCCTGGAGTACAACTGCGCCATTGCACTTTAGCCTGGGCGACAGAGTGAGACTCCCTCACACACACACAAACACACACACACACACACACACACACACACAAAGGCCTCAGGGAATAATACCACCCACGGTGCACTGAGTTGTGGTGAAAACAGATGAGATCTAATGATGATGATCTGAGGGTGGCTGGCCACGAAGCACAAACATAAAGCATCATGGAACATTGCAGTTGGTGGATGTCTTTTCCAAGCAGCAAAGTGAGGGCCTTTGAGAAATGCTGTGATTTGGTGGAAGCCGTTCCGCAAGTCTTTGGAGGCAGCATGGCTGGAATCCAGCCTCTTTCCACTGAGCCATCCTGCCACATCCTCAGCTGTTTTCAATGGTGCATCTCATGAGAACACCACTTTGTTATTTTGAACTTTCGGGGAGAAAAAGCACAAAGTACAGCCCAAAGTAAATGTTTTCCAGCATATGGGCCTTAACGAGTTAGAGGTCTACTTCATGGAAAACGGACGCAACATCTATGACCTGTGTGGGACCGGGGGCACACTACTTTACCTCTCTGTGCTTTAGTTTCCTTAACTACCTCATCGGGTTGGAGTTAAGAGGACTAAATGAGTGAATGTGTTTGGGGAGAGGTAGCATAGAGCCTGGCACATAGTATGTGATAGATTAATGCCGTTATTATTTATTATTTACACACAAAAGTTGCACACCTGCCTACTGACTGCAAAAGAAAAAGGCCACAGATGGAAATTAGAAAGTTGTAGCTACCGTTAGGTCTGTGCCGAGGCATTTGGGATATATCACTAAGGCATCCACCGAGGTAGGGGTGGAGGGGAGCCAGAGTGCCTGGGAGGAGTTACTATGCCTAACGCTCCTATTTCCTCCTGAGAACTCACGGTCTTTGGGCCTAGCCCCTGGCTTATGACTGCTGGCAGGTTGGTGTGCTCAATGGCTGCATGGCCACACAGCATTTCTACCCAACTCCAGCAGAGCCCCGCAGGCAGTGTGAAGGGGCTTGGGGAGTCTCCTAGGCTTGAATAGGAATGAGCCTTGAAAGGTGCAGAGCTTCGTGGCTCAGCAGAAGATGGTGATGAGGGAGATCTGACCTGAACTTCCCCAGGGCAGCCTGGGAGAGCTTCCAGAGGCACAGGCTGAAAATCATGAGTCCTCCTGAAACTTCCTTTCACTGCCCTTGCTCCACACTGTGTCAGCCCCACCCACTGAGGGCTGACCCCTGACTCTTGCAGACGTGTTTCCCATTTCTCCTCTGCTCGGGCTCCCCAGTGCCTGCTGGTACGCTCACATCTGTGGCTCACATTGCTGGCTCCCGCTGCTGCCTCCTACCCTGCTGGAGACAGGCAACATTGGGGCCAGCTCACATGCCACTTCCATGAAGCCTTCCCTGATCTCTCCTGCTGGGCCTTCTCTTCCCCTCTCCCTCCAGCTTGTGGTTCTGCTCTTCGTGGCCCTCACATGTGCACTTATGCTACGTATTTCATTGTTTTGAAGCCCTCACAGCCACACAGGGCGGTCCTCATTGTGTTCGTCCCCCAGTGCTTCTCAGCCACTTGGGATGGTCCCGGGTGACCAGTCCATTAAAGTCTGAAAATTAATCCACCTGTACCGGGAGGGAGTCTTTAATCCCAAGCAAGGGAATGAGAATTGGGATCTAATATTGAGGTACTACCACCGCCAACTTGGGATCCTTCTTCATATCTATCTTGTGTGTTTATAGCTTCAATTTCAAGACAGAAATATCCACCCATCTGTTTTGTGACACTAAAGAAGTACGCACACTGAATTTTGGGGATAAATCAAAAGCCGAATGCCACTACCTCCTGCTTACTTGTTTAAAGGTTAGCCTTTAGGATCTCTTAACTTCCACAACCAATAAAACCTGTTTCCTAATCCTTATGGCCAATCATTTCCACATATTGGTAAGAGTTTGCAGATTACCTTGGCACGTTAATCCTGAGTTCTGTCATCCCAGGCAAACACAAATGCTCAGAACAAGGACTTAACGATGAAAATGTTAGTGCAATCCATCTTCCAGCTGCCTGACAAGCAGCTTCTATTCAGAATAAGTATAAATTAGCTAATGCTGAAGCAGCAGAAATGTTTAATCCATATCCTGTGTCTTGAGTGATTCCTCCCTCCTCCCCCTATTCATTCAGATGTTAATTCTAGATCTCTCTGTTGCACTCAGGGTTGAATCTGGTAAAATGCTGGTGGGGTGGTACCTGCAGGAAGGCATATATAATTTCTCTATCAGAGTGGTTTTAATGCCCTCTTTCAGTGGGCCTGATACGTAAGAAAAGATAAATGCTTACAGGCCCCAAAACTCTTTGGAGTCAACACATGCATGAGAAAGTATAGTATCTTTTTAACTTGTAATCATTTTAGCCAAAGAGCGAAATCTGTTTTTACTGCTTATGAGAGATGGTGCTAAATTAAATACGAGGCAGCGATCTGCAGGAAAATAAGTCCCCACAAAAACAGTGCTTCCCTGTGGGAAGCAAGAAGCACTTTAGAAAGTTTAGAGCGGGGAAGCGATGGGGTGGTGGGCTGGAGACGGCCTGAATGAAGAGAGGAGGCAGAGACAGAGGCTGAGCGGCACATGGTGGAGTTGCAGTAACAAAGTAAGATGATGCTGGGGACTGGCATGTGGTCTGAAAAAGCCCTTTCCTGGATCCCTGTGGGTGTGAGGGATTAAAGCCAACAGGTAAAGCAACCACAGGCCCCTGCCACACCTCCTCAGGTGCTTAAAGAGTTGCTTCTGTGTTCCCAGTTGTAAATGAGATCATCTTTGGTGATGTCTGGATGATAATAACCAGTCTTTATTACACATTTTCTGTGTGCTTTACAGGGAGTATGTTCTTTAATCCTCCCAACATCCCTTTGCGGTAGGTGCTGTAAGTCATTTTATAGATGAGGAAATTGAGGTCTTAGAGAGGTTAGATCATTTGTCCAAGACCAACAGCTAGTCAGTGGTAGAACTGGGTTTTGAGCGCAGAGACAGTCTGGCTGCAGAGCCTGTGCTTACCGTAACCACCATGCTTTTAAATAGCAATTTTTCCTAATGAAAATTGATAGTGTAATGTCCAGAAGGTTAGAATTAAAAAAATAAAAATAAAAAGGTCTCTGTCTCATGGATTCACCAGGGGACCTAGGGGAAATGCCCTTGATCTCGGTTTCCAGTCTGTAAAGGAACAATTATGCCATTCTTCACCCACCCTTCCTACAGATGTGCTCTGAGGATGAATGAATAGATTGGTCATCAGGGCTTTGAAAACCCAAGATGATTGAAGATGCCTAGTTAAATAATATAAGTAAATGAGTTTCCACATCCCTGCACAAGGCTCAGGCCCCCACACTGGAGCAGCTTTCCAGCAACAGCTGGTTTGAGATTTTCAAAGCAAATTTCACGCACATTCTGTGTAAGTCCAAAACCAAAAGTTCCTTGTGGAATACTATTAAGGCATTTTTGCAGGAAATTCATCTGATGTCTGACTGAAAATCTCTAAGGCAAGCATGGTGCCCTTATGGGATATGGTTTCCAGCCTTTTGTCTTTTTTTTTTTTTGACATGGAGTCTTGCTCTGTCCCCCAGGCTGGAGTGCAGTGGCGCGATCTTGGCTTACTGCAACCTCTGCTTCCTGGATTCAAGTGTTTCTCCTGCCTTCCCAGTAGCTGGGGTTATAGGCGTGTGCCACCACGCCCAACTATTTCTTTTTGTGTTTTTAATAGAGACAGGGTTTCACCATGTTGGTCAGGCTGGTCTTGAACTCCTGACCTCATGATCTGCCCCCAACTCTGGCCTCCCAAAGTGCTGGGATTACAGGCATGAGTCACCACACCCGACTCAGCCTTTTGTCTTTAAGAACTAAACATTCTTCTCTCCTTGGCCTTGAAGAGGGAGTTTGGTAAACTGGGTCAGTTAATTCCGCTCCCTTAATCCTATACTTGTTAGTGGTCTTCATCTCTTCCACTTACTCTATTAGGCCCCGCACCATGGCAGGCTGATTACTGCAGTAGACTCCACACTGATTACCTTGTGATGTGTTTGAAGGGGTGTACAAAAGGGTTAATTTGTGTATCATGAAATAAAAAGCTTTCATCCTTTATCCAAACCAAAAGGAATGACAACAACCCAAGCAAGTAGTATTCTCGTGTATTTTCCCAGGAAAGTTATAAATTCTTGTTGTAATCTGCAATGCAAGTAGCATTTTTAAAGATTTCAAGAGGCATAAATGGTCTTGAAATGTAGTCATAAGGGGAAGGTATTTTGGAAAAAATGACCTGAGAAATCATCTCATGTGAACATAAATCACACACATGATTTGCCACGGCCGCACTTTGGGAGGCCGAGACGGGCGGATCACGAGGTCAGGAGATCGAGACCATCCTGGCTAACCTGGTGAAACCCCGTCTCTACTAAAAACTACAAAAAACTAGCCAGGCGAGGTGGCGGGCGCCTGTAGTCCCAGCTACTCGGGAGGCTGAGGCAGGAGAATGGCGTAAACCCGGGAGGCAGAGCTTGCAGTGAGCTGAGATCCGGCCACTGCACTCCAGCCCGGGCAACACAGTGAGACTCCGTCTCAAAAAAAAAAAAAAAGAAAGAAAGAAAGTATCCAAAATCAGGAAATCAAGAGTTCATCACATAGTTGTTTATAAGAGCAACACATTTGAAACAGTCAACTTGTCCCAGCTACACACATGCACGTACACATGCACATATGTGCATCCCAGAATATGCATTAAAATTAAAATTATAAAAGCCATGTGGTAACATAGAAATGCTAATTATACAAAGAAAAAAGATATATAATCATGACACCATGCCAGTTACACTGTATATTTTTTATTTCTAGCTTTTTTTTTTTTTTTTTTTTGAAACGGAGTTTCGCTGTTGTTGCCCAGGCTGGAGTGCAATGGCACAATCTTGGCTCACCGCAAACTCCGCCTCCCGGGTTGAAGCAATTCTCCTGCCTCAGCCTCCTGAGTACCTGGGATTACAGGCATGCACCACCACGCCTGGCTAATTTTGTATTTTTAGTAGAGACGGGGTTTCTCCATGTTGCTCAGGCTGGTCTTGAACTCCTGACCTCAGGGGATCCGCCCGCCTCGGCCTCCCAAAGAGTTGGGATTACAGGCCTAAGCCACGGCCCCTGGCCTATTTCTAGGATTTCTATTCAGTTTGTTTTCTACTCTGCCTCTTCATTTTTCATACTGTTCTGTTTATTCCCTATGGTTACTATTTCTTTCACTATTTTCTTAGTACCTTAAACATACCTCCCTAAATACTTTTTTCCAGGTTGTTCTCAGGGTACAGATTCTGTTTGTTGTGCTGTTCATTTCCATGGGTCCTCTGTAAAATTTTCCTGTGAGCTCCTCCTCTTCTCCAGGGGTTGTTACCTGTAGGACTCCACTATTTCCTGGCCTGGGAGGTGGCGATGTTGCTTTGCCTTTGCAAAACCCTAGGATTTTAACTGTCCCAGGCACATAGTGGATTTCTGTACCATCTTCCTGGAATGGCTGACTGAGGTTGAACTGAGTATGAATCCTGAATTTGTTGAAGGAGCTCGCTTCCCTAGCAGGGGCCTAATTGCATGCCTGTTGCACCTTTGGGTTCAGCTCTCACAAACCATTTGATCCTGCTTGCTTTCTGATACCTAAACTTCCTGCCCTCAAACTCTGTTGTGCATTAAAAAATAACTTATTGCAGCCATGGTGGCTTTCGCCTGTAATCCCAGCTACTCAGGAGGCCGAGGCACAAGAATAGCTTGAGCGCAGGAGGCAGAGGTTGCAGTGAGCCGAGATGGCACCACTGCACTCCAGCCTGGGCAACAGTGTGAGACTGTCTCAAAACAAACAAGCAAACAAAACCCTTATGCTTTACCCATCATTTCCACATGTTTGTAGTGGGATATTCATATTAATCATAAGTACCTATTTATCTTTTCTATCTGCTGCAACTATATGAAAATATATATGGGTATAATCAGACTGGAAAGGACTCCGAAAATGGTATTTTTTATGGGTAGAGAGAGTAAGTTTATTGTAACTCTAGTTTGCAAACACTCTGTATTAATATATTGCCTTAAAAATATAATTATAAGAATTACCTTTTAAACAATTCTCTTCTGTTTCAGAATGCATATACTACAACTGCTATTAATGGGACAGATTTCTGTACGTCAGCAAAAGATGCATTCAAAATCTTGTCTAAGAATTCAAGTCATTTTACATCTATTAACTGCTTTGGAGACTTCATAATTTTTCTAGGAAAGGTGAGATATCTTGACTAAATAAATAAAGGAGCCTGGGATTCTGAAAATTAAGCCACACAACAATTGGTTTGAAAGGGAACTATATTTCTTGAGTACTTACTCTCTAGTGGATGCTGTGCTTCCTTATCTCATTTAATCCTCAATCCCATGAGGTATCCCTATTTTGCAGAAGAGAAAACGAAGGTTTAATAACCTTTCCAGGGTTCTACAATAGGTAGAGCCAGAATTTTAATCCTAGTCTTACTCTCTTACCTGTGATCAGTTCTACCATTCTGATTCATTCTTTTTCAGGTCTAAAATGAACATACTACTAACCTCAGAAAATGAATGTTTGTGGGTTTCTCAGTAAGAATATATGGAAAGAGTATTGAAACCTGGACTGGGCAAGGTGGCTCACATGTGTAATCCCAGTATTTTGGGAGGCTGAGGCGGGAAGATCACTTGAGGTCAGGAGTTTGAGATTAGCCTGGCCAACATAGCAAAACCCCATCTCTACTGAAAGAACAAAAATTAGCTGGGCGTGGTGGCAGGTGCCTGTAATCCCAGCTACTCGGGAGGCTGAGGCAGGAGAATCACTTGAACCTGGGAGGCAGAGGTTGCAGTGAACTGAGATCACGCCACTGTACTCCAGCCTGGCAACAGAGCGAGACTCTGTCTCAAAAGAAAGGGGGGTTTTCTAAAAAAGTTTTAAAGTGAATAAGCTTATTTTGGTGTTAAGTGAAAAAACAGAATAAAAAGTTTGTGAGATATTGTTACATTTATATGAATACAAAAGCTAGGCACAGATAAAATAACATATAACCTTCCTACCCACCATTAACTGGGTTTCCTTTTGATACAGCTTTTCATTTTTCCCTCTATTTCATTCTGCCAAAATTTCTGACAAGCATTCTTTACAATAGTGCACACACACGTTGCACACATGAACGTATATTAAACCATTACTTGTAACTGACAAAAACATCTAAGCAACTGATTCATAAAGATTTTCAACAAACTCTTCTTTTGCACAGGTGTTAGTGGTGTGTTTCACTGTTTTTGGAGGACTCATGGCTTTTAACTACAATCGGGCATTCCAGGTGTGGGCAGTCCCTCTGTTATTGGTAGCTTTTTTTGCCTACTTAGTAGCCCATAGTTTTTTATCTGTGTTTGAAACTGTGCTGGATGCACTTTTCCTGTGTTTTGCTGTTGATCTGGAAACAAATGATGGATCGTCAGAAAAGCCCTACTTTATGGATCAAGAATTTCTGGTAAGCAAACATTTCATTTCCAGTTGCAATGTCCACGCTCGCAATCTCAGTTTTGTAAAGCTGCACACACAAAAGAGGCTCATACCCAGCCTGTGTCTTCTAGAGGGCTCTGAGGCCTCTACTACCCCAGAGCCTGAAAGTGGGATTTGGGCTGAACTCTCCAAGGCTGAACCCACCTCCCTTTCTGAGAACCTTCTCCCTGGAGAAGTGAAGCTGAACAAGAATGCTAATCAGATGGATTCCTAAGTAGCAGCAGCACTTCTTACCCTGGGCAGAAGATGTCCTAAACACAGTAGTTCAGGTCCCTTTGGTGCTCGTGGCATGATCTAGCCTTTTGGGTGATCTAGAAGTTTAACAGTTGATCTTTTTCTAAAGCATTTTTGCATCTCCAAGCGTGATGTTCATACCCACTCTATTACAGAGAGCACACTTATGTGCTCTTCTGTGCCAGTATTGACAGATCTGCAGTTCTCGGGCCCTTTATTAGCCCAGGCACACCAGGGTGAGAAAAGCCACACCCTCAGCGGAGTGCCCATCCTGTTTATATCTGGAAGTAGCAGGCAGCTGTTTGCAACAGCCTTTGCAACACAGTTGTTGCCTCTTTGCCTTATCCTGGGTAGACAGGGATATTTTAACAGCTGAAGCATGTCTCATCTCTTTTCCTTGTCTGAGTTATAGATTTTCATAATTTTCTTTCATTCTGTTGCCATTAAAATTAGGTGTTAAAGCCCCTTTAGCTTGAAACAGAGCATTGAATGCACTCTTTAGTTCAGCAGCCACTCAATTTTTTAAGAACCACTTCCACAGTTTACAATTAATATATCCTCATCCTTCTCCATATAAAACATAAAAAAAAATTTATTTTATTTTATTTTATTTTGAGACAGTTTTGCTCTTGTTGCCCAGGCTTGAGTGCAATGGCGCAATCTCGGCTCACTGCAACCTCCACCTCCTAGGTTCAAGCAATTCTCCTGCCTCAGCCTCCCAAGTAGCTGGGATTACAAGTGTGCACCACCACGCCTGGCTAATTTTGTGTTTTTAGTACAGACGGGGTTTCACCATGTTGGTCAGGCTGGTTTTGAACTCCTGACCTCAGGTGATCCACCCGCTTCAGCCTCCCAAAGTGCTGGGATTACAGTTGTGAGCCACCACACCCAGCCAAAATACAATTTTTACTTTTTACTTGTTTATTGACTTATTTGTATGTACTCTAAGGAAAGTGTTTATGATGGTGGTATGAAGCTAGCCAGGTCTCCATCCCCTGATTTACTTTTCCAGTTAAAAATCAACCTTGAAGTCCCGGCACTGTGGCTCACGTCTGTAATCCCAGCACTTTGGGAAGCCGAGGCAGGTGGATCACATGAGGTCAGGAATTTGAGACCAGCCTGGCCAACGTGGTGAAACCCTGTCTCTACTAAAATTACAAAAATTAGCCAGGTGCAGTGGCAGGCACCTGTAATCTCAGCCACTTGGGAGGCTGAGACAGGAGAATCGCTTGAACCCGGGAGGTGGAGGTTGCAATAAGTTGAGATGGCGCCATTGCACTCCAGCCTGGGCGACAGAGGGCGATTCCGTCTCCCTACCAAAAAAAAAAAAAAAAATACACCTTAAAATTTACCCCTTAAAATAGTTGTTTCAACAGAAGAAACTTTCTTAAGGATCCATTTATCTGAAATTTAAGGCCAAGAACTTGTAAATGGTTATCATTGGGACTCAGAAACCGATATTCCAGAATATAGCACTTTGACTCTGACCTTCTCCCAAAGTGCAGGATGAAGCTGTCATCTGAATGAAATTCCCTTATCTGCCTAAAGTCCAGACCCACCAAAGAAAAAAAAACAGCCTCTGGCCCCTTCCCTGAGTTTTCCATTAACTGGACTTACATAGCAGAAACAAAGACTAACTTCAGTCAATATACCTGGACAGACTTTTGTCACAAACCACTGTCTGCTCTGCGGGCCCAACAGACTTTGCCCCGGCCATTAAGTATCCTTCAAGCTCATTAAACTCCCCTAAAAGTAATTTACCACCCCCCTAAAAATCATCCACGCTTCCCTATCCCCATTTCGTGGTTAGACAATCACTTTGTGATTCTTCTCCCCTGTGCTTGCTAATTTACATGCCATTTCTCCTGTTAATCTGCCTTTTGTAAGTTACTTCTTCAGCAAACCTTCAGAGGGCAAAGGAGAAGTTTTCCCTTGGCCCCTACATTATCAACAGTGCAGACACATTAATACTAATCTAACTTGTTCTTTTGTTTTTCAGAGTTTTGTAAAAAGGAGCAACAAATTAAACAATGCAAGGGCACGACAGGACGAGCACTCATTAAGGAATGAGGAGGGAACAGAACTCCAGGCCGTTGCGAGATAGATACCCATTTAGGGATTTGTAGGTGGAAAACGTTTCCTTCTAAAGAACCATTTACAGAATAGAAGACAAGACCACTCGAGAAAAGTTAGTGGAATTTTTTTTTTAAAGACCTAATAAACCCTATTCTTTCTCATTGTCTTTGTCATTATTGTTTGACCAGGTAACAATACTGGAACCATTTTAGTTTACCACCTTTTTTTTGTACAAATTAGGACAGAAAAACTCTCTTAAAACCATGTTTATATGCGTCAATTTAAAAAGTACACTATATAAGAACTGAGGTAAGTTTGTAAGTGCATAACTAATAAATAAACCTTTTTAAGGATTTTGTTAGCGGAAATCTCTGGAATTTTTTTTTTTTTTAAAGGGACAGCGTCTATGTTCCCAAGGTTGGAGTATAGTGGTGACACACAGGTGCCATCACAGCTCACTGCAGCCTCCAACTCTTAGGTTCAAGTGATCCTCCTGCCTCAGCCTCCCAAGCAGCTGGGACTACAGGCATGCCACCATGCCCAGCTTGGAACGTCGCTCTTATACAGAGTAGGACACTTCCGTACTCCTCCAATCCTGGAAATATGCTGAGTGGATTCACTTTTCAAAGTACAATTCTTAGATGTGGTGACAATAAAAGCCAGAAGTGTAAACTCTGACATTAACTACCACCTGAACTGGGCATGTACAGGACAGGCAGGAGTGTAACCAGTGATTTAGTCTGTGCACGTGCTCTTCCTTTTTTCTGAATACTCTTCCTCCTCTTTGCTAATGGCAAACTCCTACTTAATCTTCAAAACCCAGCTCTGATAGCATCATGCTTCTGCAATGCCTCTGAGCAGCATTACTTGCCCTCTCTTCTGTCCTTTTCCTCCATGCTCTGATATGGCTGTGAATCCACTTTCTTTGTGTTACGTCTCTCCACCAGATCACATTCCATGATGGCACACACAATTTATCTCAGAAATCCTGATACACAAGCACTTACAGCAGACATTCTGGAAGAAGTGGTTTTCAACCACAGCCCCACCTGAGAAATTACCTGGAGACAGATTTTTTAAAATACTTCTGCCTGGACCTCAGAGATTTATGTAGATGGGAATGAGGGGAAGAGCTTTTCCTTTTTAAAACTCTAACCAAATAGAAACATTTTAACATGTTGATTGGCAGCCTCATGAGAATCAATCTGACTTAAATGGCAGGGCAGGTAGTGTGATATAAGGCTTCCGTCCCCTAAACTTTGAAGAGTCAAAGATGACAAGGACAGCCTGAGAACTCAGGTCTATTGTAAATGCAATGACTTTTTTCTTAAATGCCACCACTGAATTAACTTGACTCCAATAGTTTCCTTTACAAGCAGTTTCCCAGAAGCATTAAACCTAGTCATTGTGACATGAGGAGCTAATAGGCTTCACTTTTGTGGGCTCGTCAAACCATGTGCATATACTCCTCATCTCTCGCAAAAATTGGACGGTTTTCGCCCCCAAACCTCATAGAGCCAATCCTATCAGAAGACGTGGCTTGGCTGAGACAATGTCGGAAAGTGTGAGTTACTAAGTTTCTTTTAGGGACTGCATTTTTGTCACTATGACACCTAGCTATTGTTTGTCCTTCCCTCTGTCAGGACTGAAGGTTTATGTTTCACTATAAACCCTAACTTATTATCAAGCAGCACATCTTATGGCTGACCTAGCATATTTCTTATTCATATTTACCCTAAGATAGGAAAATTCCTCACTGCTCATATCAATATTCCTAAACATTATTTTAAGATTATTCCAAGTTGAATTTAAGATGAATCTGGGCCAGCCAAGTCACAGTGAAATAAGCAAGGGTCAGAAAATGATTTGAATCCTGTCATTTACGATGTGTGATGGTTTCCTAAGCCTCAATCTCCTTAACCATAGACTACAGTGTTGTGTGGAGTAAATAAAATGTTAATGTACCTTGTAACAGTACCTAGGAAAAAGGTACTTAAAAAAAAAAAAAAAATCTGACCCTACCTATCTAGAAGCTAGCCAGAAAATAATCAGCCTGTGGTTCATATGAATGTTCAAAACAAAATATTTATTTATAAAAAATACAATGGGATAAGTTTATGCTGAGAAATGCAGCAATAAATACAGTTGAAGAAAACAGAGCAACTCTACATTGATACATTGGCACAAACAGGAAGAGCAAATGCATCACCCAGGCCTAAATGTCCACAGGCCACTTTTGTACATGCTCCTTTAGAAACACCACTCTGAAAAGATCTTGTCCGCTAGGTAAGAGAATGAGTACACATATAATCACAAATGCACACTGATCATGACTTTATTTAAAAATTAGCAAACAATACTGTAGAAACATTGATATGTAAATTTCTAAAACGCTGCATCTTAAATTTAGTTGGCAAAGACCACATTTAGCAATAAGCATGAGTTTAGTCTTCCATGTAGAAACCAGATATACTAAACTGTAAAAAAAAAAAAAAAAAAAAAAAAATAGTTTCCTATTATTTGAAAATACCAGTTTAATATAAGATTGTAAAAATGCATAGATTTTTGCATACAAGAACTGGCTGTACGAGAGTACTCCCCTTTCACAGTATTCCTTTTTACTTCATATGCGAGTTATTGATTATGCTGTAGGATTTAACTATTACAGCACTAAAAGGCAACTATTGAGGGAAGAGGCAGAAAAAGGAAAAAGGAATGTATGTAAGGCAATTTTTCTTAAAAGTACAATAAGCTTAATAGTGTTTTAGGAAGACAAGATAAAAATTACTCAAGGCTAGCTTGGTTCTCACTGAATAAAAACAATGGACTAAATACTGAGCTCCTTCTGTGTGGATCTAATAATCAATGCCTTGGTCGCTATATTGGTAATCTCTGGGGTAGTCATCCTGGTACTCGCCATGATACTCATCGGGGTATTCTGCCTGATAATCACTATCACTGATTTCCGAACCATTTGTTCCTGTTCCTTGGCTTCCGTTGTGAATGACAGGTTCTGTAGGAGCAGCACAGTATTTGGGATCATATACTTGCCGCCCAAGCCCATACACACTCATTCCTTTCTGGGAAGCAACCTTGTTGGTACCCATCTGTAGGGAAATTGTCGAGTTGTCCACCGGCTGTAATGTTAGCTTCTGATCATAGATGTCTCTTCTGGTACCTGGTGCTAACATCCCTGCCTGGTATTAGAACATAGTATAAAAGTTAAAACGGCAGCTACAATCTACTCTTGTGAATAATTTATAGATTATAGAATTCACACTGAATATGAACAGCAGTACATGAACTTTCATTTGGTTCAGGGGTAAAGTTAGCTTAACCAAAATATCCTGATACTGAATCACTTCCAGGAAGCAATATTCATTGGCTTTTGAGCTAGGTGAGACCTTTCTTCAAAGTCCTTGCTCTGCTATAAAATTACTATGTGGCCTCAAACAAGTAAATTTAGCTTTAGGTTTCTCAAATTGCAAAATGGAGACATTACTACTTACTCTGGATTTAAGTGAGGATGAGACATAAAGAATGTGAAATCATAATGCTTCCACACCACAAAGTTCCATGTGAATGCCCATGAGGATCACATACATTATCCGGGTTACCCATTTCAAAAGTTTATAACATATTCAACAAAAACTATGTTGAGCAGATCTTAAGGACTTGAGTCTTTTCAAAAGGCTGAGATGCAGAAGAGCCAGCCACTTCACAGCCACTCACTCCCCTCTTTTTCAGAGTACACTAACTCATACTTCATCTCTACTTACATCAGGCACACACTTCCAGGTTCCGAGTGGGTAGAAAAGTACACGTGAGTGGCAGCTATGAGAAACATAATGCCATACCTGGCAGGATGTGTTCCATAAGGGCAAAGTGATCAATCTCCCTTGGACTCACTAAGAAAATGTTTTCTAAACCCTATCCCAGCTGATGTTGGATGTGAGACCTGTCTGTTCTCAAATCGTTGTTGGAACTTCCTTCTGAGGTGCTGGTGATCTATTTTTAACAAGGAAATATTTCTATCTTGGATGTGGTGTACTGGTATTTTCATCATGTTGCATTTCCATCTCCTTATCTAATAGGAATGCTAGTTAAATCCTTCTTAGTGGAACACCAGATAATTAGATAATTTTACCTATTAATTAAGGGTTCTTTAAAAAAAAAAAAAGTCAGCATTTAAATGAGCAATATTTTACTTGGATTTTGAAGCAAGAACACTGTAATAAACATATCTTTTTTTCTGCTGGCTGGGTAGAAAGAAGGCCAGCTGTTCTAACTGCCAACAAAAACCACGAGACACATCGTGCTTTTGCTGCTATCGAAAAGGTCTTTTGATTCTTTTGCTTTTCCAGCAAAGTCCACATTCCTGAAGGAATATACTCTAAATAAACTATACAAAAAATACCTACTTTAAACTTCTAGATAATAAGAATAAGGTAAGTGTACTCTTGTACAAGTAGAAAAAGGTATTGCTTACCTGGCTGGCTCCTTTATTGGTACCCATCTGCAGACTAATTGTGGTCTGGTCAAAAGGTTTGTCAGTTTGCATTTTGGGGTCATAAAGGTGCCTCCTAGTCCCATAAGCTGTCATGCCTGCCTGGCTGGCACATTTGTTGGTTCCCATCTTTTAAGTTAAAAGTAAAATTGCACAAATTGTCAGATGTCAACAACATACACAACACAAACAAAACTTTCCATGCTACTAAAAAGACAGAAGGGGCAGAACTGACAAGTTACTGAGCTGAGGCTCCAGCCAACTCTTCCATGTGTTTACAAACAAATTTCAAGTGCTAACTTTCAAAAGAAAATTTTAAAGAAATTCACTATAGATAAAACCTCATACATAGCATAATTAAACACACTTTAACAGGTGGACTGACACACCAGAAGTCATTACAGTGGCAGAATAATTTCCTCTGCTACTGTTTCCCCAGATAACCAAATTAAGAGGTACCAGCTTTGGTTATTTAAACAGAAGCAATCCTAGGCCAAGCAATATGCTGTTCCATTCCAGGAATGTTTTACATAAAATGTGAAAGCAAATGCCAGCTGTTTTCTCTGGGAGCTTGACAAGGACTTCTTTAAGTTTCAAAATCACCAACATTTTCGCCAGAAAGGAACCACATTTTATTCCTGCAACTCCCATGTCCTTGACAGAGCTGGAGAAAGGTGGAATAAGGAATCTAAACTCAGCAAAGTTCAGGGAAACAGTAATTAACTTTTCTTCCCCACTGAGAACAGTATGGCTTCAGGACCAACCATTACACCCTGTTCCACTGGTTAGGGACACTCTTCTGATGTTGGATCCTTTTTCTTTAAAAATAAGATGACAGAAAATCTTTATTACTAAATATAAAATCTGTTCATTGAAGAAAATTCAGAAAACATATATAAGCAAAAAGGAGGGGGAAAAAATCATTGTGATCCCACCATCCATTCACTGTCAACATTTGTGACTATCCTTTTAGCTTTTTAACCTACGTGTCTTTGTATATATCTACAGATGCACATACACATATACAAATACATATGAAAACGTGCAGTTTTAATTTTAAAACTCCATGCTGACCACAGTATTTGATGATCTGATTTTTTTCCCCATGACCTATCTTTTCAAACTCTAGTGTAACATTTATACATGACACTTTGCTTTTACTAGTTATAATTCAACCAACTGACTATTATTCTGAAATACAGGTTTCCAGTTTCTCGCCACCGATACAATTTTGTACTGTGCAAAAACAAATCTAACTTGCATAGACTCAGTCCAGAAAGGGGCACTGTGTCCAGCAGGTACAGTAGCTTTTGGAGAGTAAAGCCAACAGCATTTAGGGCGTTAGCAATGGCGTTTCCATGACAACTCTCCAGGGGAACAATGAAGAGAAGGAAAACATAACTATGTATTTCAGAAGAATTTAAACTGACAAATTCTAACAGGGCTTGGCTGCTATATCATGATTTGGTACTGTAAATAAGTGACTTTGGCACTAAAGTTGTGTAAAATTGCCTCATTTGGTCAATAACATTAAGGAATTTATGAAGTACATTTCTGGCTGGGTGTGGTAGCTCATGTCTGTAATCTCAGCACTTTGGGAGGCCAAGGCGGGCAGATCGTCTGAGGTCAGGAGTTCAAGACCAGCCTGGCCAACATGGTGAAACCCTATCTCTACCAAAAATACAAAACTTAGCTGGGCATAATGGCTCATCCCTATAATCTCAGCTACTTGGGAGGCTGAGGCAGGAGAATTGCTCAAACCCAGGAGGTGAAGGTTGCAGTGAGCCGAGATTGCACCACTGCACTCCAGCCTGGGCAACAGAGCGAGACTCTGTCTCAACAACAAAAAAAGATAAAATAAAAAAATTTAAAAGTGCATTTTTCTTTAAAAAAAAATAGACAATAGGATTCAATTAAAAATTTTCATTTCCTGGGGAAATAACTGTCAAGTTAGGTGGCATATCTGAGGTTTCCTCTAAAAATTATCATTGTCTTATGGGCTTTAAATAGATATAAATTGTATAAACTATACCCACCCCCCCAAGTACTACAGTACTTCCATCTATTCTTCACTTAGGAGAGGCTTAATATTTTGCATGGTGAGAATTAATTATATTGAATAAGTAACCTGAATAAGCAACACCACATTACTTACCTGCAGACCAATGACACTTTGGCCAGCTTTTAATTTTCCTTCATCAAAACGTCTTGTTTGTTTTTCTGCATACTTAACTCCAATGTCAATGGTTGTATGGAATCCTTTTGTTTTAGCCTAGACAGAAACATGCACACTAACTGAAAAGGCCAACAGAGTTTCACAGAAGGAACAACAAAGAAATGATATGGTCATAGACGAAGGGGCCCAAACTACAGATAAAAAATTGTTCAGGCTGTTCAGTGATATACTGCATCATTTGAAATGTGACTGTTCTAAGTAAGCTATCTAGTACGAGGCAGCTGATGTCAGCAGCCTTTCCACAAAGCTAATAATTACAGAAGAGACAGGCCCCACCTGGTCTGAACCCCCATGAAACAGCAATGATGCAATTCATCACCAACGTGGTGGGAATCTGTTAACCAGCCATTAAAGACATGTACGTACCAGACCTGCTAGAGCCACCAGAGTAGTCTGAACCTGGGTCATGTTTCCATTCTCAAAAAGGTCATTTGCTTCGAATATGTCATGTGGCTTCATACCATAAGCCTGAATAGCTTTAATAAAGTTGCCAATATTCTCCAACTATAAAGAAGAAGAGTTTTATAACTTCTGGAGCTAAATATTGACATTCATAATTTCTAAGAATTCTAAGTCTTCCTAACTAGTTATAAGATGCCGCCCAGAAAGCCGTTTGACAAGGATTCAACCAAATGCATGCTAAGCACGGCTCTCTCTGCAACAGGAAAGCGCAAGAAGAGTGTGTGCCTCTCGCTGTGGGGCACATCATGGTCTTCATATTTTTCAGCAGTTACGTGTTTTCAGTTCTTGTGGGCAAGAGCTTCCCTATATATTTTAAAAGGATTCTGTATCAGAGATATCCAGGCCTGGAATTTTATTTGTCAAAAGGTATATAATTACTCATACTAATAAATAATTCATTACGTGTTTTCATTTTAATTTCAGAATAAATTTGTGGTTACTAAATATCCATTCTCTCATATCTCAAAACACATGTTCAAGACCAGTAAGTATCCCATTTTCCTTATTCATACACATTCATGAACTAAGGTTATGTCTGATACAGTGTTCTGCAGTCCACTGTTAGTTATGTAGAATGCCTTGTTTTTTCCCTTATCCTTAAGGTCTGGCTTGCATTTCTCTGTGTAAGCTGTGTCAAGTCCTTTCTGAATGTACACAGACTAAACATAGGAAAACTTGTAAGCTAAACATAATAATTACAGAACTAGTTCAATAAGTAATTATGGAACCATTAAAGGGCAAAAAATTAAATATGCACAAATTTCTGCTACATCTATGTAAAAACTGTAATCACAAAGTTTTTTTTTAAAAAAACACAAAACCAAAAAACCAAACCTGAAATCAAGTTTTCACTACATAAAATGCAACCAACTAGAACCAGAGGTGGTTGGTTTGGCTGTTACCTGAGGCCAGTTCAGTGAGGACTCGTTGACCTTCTTCACTGAGCCTGGCTGTAGCTTGTTTATAAGTCTGAAAAGAAAAATATGAGAGACATCTTATTTACTAGTCACACAAAAACAAGGACTGAAATATCAGGTTGCTCCTTTAACATCAGTAAGGGAAAGCATTAAATATATCTGTAGAATATCAAGGTCTGACACCCTGGGCTGAGAAGGAGAGTAAGAGAGAAGGCCATGGAAAGAACTGGAAGAGCGGAAACAGACTCTGGAGGGCTGTAACTCACTCGCAGAGGATGATGCCATCCTTTAAGCCCAGCTGGAAGTTGGTGCCAATGCTCATGCCTGTCACCTCTTCTATCCAATTGCGAAGATCTTCTTCTGCTTGATGATCATACTTGGAAGCAATCTGAAATACAAGTTAACTCACTTTAGAAGAATTTCACGAAAGCACCAGAAACTGCCGACTCACAACGTGCTCTGCTTTCACTATCCATTAAGACCACAGCTGTGAAGTGCAGTAAATGACACTCAATAGAGCTCAATGGCAAACTTAACCGTTACAACTTCAGTAACTAATAACAAATTTTTGGTGAAGACAGTGTCATACAAAATTTTGAACAGCACATGGAGAGGCTGGGACTGACAAGGAGAGAACATCCATCAAGAGACATCAGATTTCCCTTCATGATCCACAGGAAGTGACAAGGATTTATGGTATGTTACAATATGGCACTCCAACTTTAAAGTTTAAGTCATTAATCACCGTATTCCAAAAAAAGAAGGGGAGAGGATTCTGACACATGCAGTTATTGTACAGAGTATCTCACACCTCGCCAATACATAACATTCCAATAGTTCTGTTGACTGGGAAGTTCTGGTATTTGCCTTCTGTTCAGCCAAATACACACTACATACTAAATACACACATACACACTTTCCTCAGTACTAATTACTGTATAATATTTAAATTCTGTTTATGTAGTCTCTATTCTATTAGACTTCTTACAGGAAGGAAAAGCAGCTAGTTCAGATTCTTAGTATCTAGAATTGAACCTGACACCCAAACATCTGATAAAACAAAAAGAAAGTTTAACTTTTTACTTGCAGAATTCAAAAATAAAGGCCAACTTACCAACACAAATGCTATGCTATTATACATGGTAAAACTACTAAACATAAGTTTTGAAAGATCCCTTTTTAATAAGACCACAGACCTCAATTTAAAATAATTGAAAAAATAAAATTTAAGCAAAATATTGTGAAAAAAATCACATGCCCAAGTTCTTAAGCTATTCGGTGTCCTGGAGTCCCCTTAAAGGGGCTGGTCAATCAGGTTATGGAGAACACAGCTCAGGCAGGCGCAGTGGCTCACACCTGTAATCTCGGCATTTGGGGACTGAGCTGGGTAGATCTCTGGAGCTCAGGAGTTCGAGACTAGCCTGAGCACCACTGAGAGACATCGTCTCTACTAAAAATAAAAAATTCATCTGGGCTTGATGGTGCATGCCTGTCATCCCAGTGACTTGGAAGGCCAAGGTAGGAAGATGACTTGAGCCCATGAGATCAAGCCTACAGTGAGCCAGGATCACGCCACCACACTCCAGCCTGGGCAACAGAGTGAGACCCTGTCTCCTGCCCCACCGCCAAAAAAATAACCCACAGCTGGGAAGAAGGAAAGATCCAGTATCATTTGGCTTCTCATTCAGCACAGGTGAAAATGCCAAGTATACATAGGAAACGCCCAGGAGATAGAGATCATAAGCTTGGGAATCAATTACATTGTTGGAAATGGGAATGAAGGTAGAAATGTCTGCTGTGTCCATAAGACATAGGGAGGGTTAATCACGGCAAGAAATGAAATGACATCTTGACATTTTAGTCACAAAGAGGTCCCGCAAGTTCCAGCTACACCACTCATGGAGGAACCAAGCACAACTGTGGGAAATGCCCCAGGTTCCAGGTCCTTTCCAAGAGAGGGAGCCTGACCACCAGGATCAGGACAGACATTTACGAACCTGGCCAGCTTACCTGTAAGTCACCCAACAGTGAAAACCAACGCTGAGTCTTAAAAAACACAGACTCCAAGTGTCACACTTGATCACAGTTCTTCCTTTTTGTGTCTATCAAAAGGCACAACAGCCTTTAACTTCGTAAGGCAGGAAATACATCCTGTTTTCCAGGTCAAGTAAGTGGAAAGGTCTACATTCCAGGTCCCCCTCTTGAAGGCTCACTGTGCGCCTGAGCCTGAGGGATGCCCTGGCGCATAATCAGACTACTCCTGGGCTGTTTTCAGGGACTCTCTTCCCTTCCCCGCCATGCCAAAGCATGAAGCTTCTGCTTTGACTGAGAGAGGGCAAATGATTTCACTAAATTACGGTGGCATTAGGGAGATGGCAGTTCTTGATCCTTTGCACCCTTTACCCAAGTTGGAGAAATGGCTCTACAGCTTTGACAGAATAATGGATAACTGTTTTAAACTGTGGATTTATTTACCCAGAATTACAAATGAAAATCCAGTAAGTTTATATTCTCATATTAAGACGACTAACTGTGCAATGTTTCATGGATCAAGTATGGCCTGGAGGTTAGTTTATAAAAGACAGTCTTAAATACAATTTGTTCCCAGGCTACTCTCAAACTCTTGGTCTCGTGTGATCCTCCCGCATCAGCCTCCCAAAGTGCTGAGATTACAGGCATGAGCCACCACCCCCAGCCTCCATTACTCCTGTTATACCTCAGATAAATATTCTAGGATAATATATCTCCTCCAACACATCAAATAAACCCATGTTTTATGGCACTTTTAGAAAATAAAAGCAAATATTAAATTGGTAGACACATTTTTATTTTATTATTTTTGAGATGGAGTCTTGCTCTGTCGCCCAGGCTGGAGTGCAGTGGCGTGAACTTGGCCGTACTGCAACCTCCACCTCCCGGGTTCAAGCAATTCTCCTACCTCAGCCTCCCGAGTAGCTGGGACTACAGGCACACACCACCACGCCCGGCTAATTTTCGTATTTTTAGTACAGACGGGGTTTCACCATGTTGGTCAGGCTGTTCTCGGAACTCCTTACCTCAGGTGATCCGCCTGCCTCGACCTCCCAAAGTGCTGAGATTAAAGGCGTGAGCCACTGTGTCCAGCCGGTAGACACATTTTTTAAAGTCTTGACTATATTTTCACACTGGGGTCTTGTTCTGGGTGGCTAGAAAAATAAATTCTCGCTATATAAATTGGAGGTGGTGGTATGAAAGGGGACAGGCAAAGAAGAAAAGGAGAAAAGAGTACTCCTCAAGCATTAACTATGGAAAGCACATTCTAATTGTAAGGTGACTTCTTTTTCCCAAAAGTGAAGGCGTTCTCAACTAGGAGATATATTTTGATCAATCTGAAGAAAAACATAATATACTAGGGTGAGAGGAGTTCTGCCTTGGCGCCACGCCTGGCTCCATCTATCTTTGCTATGGGCCCTGGGTTAGTTTCTCTAACTGCTCTTGATCCAAGAGGAAGTCTGAACTGGATGACTGCACTAGGTCCTTTCCTACTCTCAGCTGTCTACACAATTTTGTCAAATAATAAAAAACTGAAGAAGTATTTTCTCTTGTTTCTTCAAATGTAGAGAAAAATTATGTTAGAGTAGTTTAGGGTATTTCACAGGATGGTGATGGTGATTTTCATACCAAATGACACCAATTATTATTTAAGCAGAAAAACATTAAAAGCATATTTATGTGTCCTTTGTTAAAAATGTGTCCAACAGATTTGGTGCCATGCCCCAAACCACGAAGTGATTACAGACCTAACTTGAAATATCTTAGTAGATCCCAGTAAGAAGTTTTCATCTTCTCTGTTGACAGTTCTGGTCAAGGAAGTGATGAGATAGAAAAATCAAGCACTGGAGTCAGATGGACCTCAGTTCAAATCCTGGCTCTGCCAATGAGTGGTTGTAGTGGGGAGCTCTGGACAGGTGATGCTGTCCTTGAGACTTACCATATGACCATGTGCACAAAAGAAATTCGTAAGTACATGTATGCAAAACTCAAAGCCCCATATGATCCATTAAAAATTAAAACTAGGAATGCAGCCACATCAAATAACTGTTGGTTTGGGCGAAGGGTTTCCTTTCAGTAAAGAAGCAATGGGATTCTTCTATCCAAATACTGCGAATATGTTTCTAGTAAGTGAGCTTCATGCAGTCAGGCCAGCTAAACAGCATTATCTTTTAAAATCAAGGAACTAAGAGCAATTTTTAAAAGTAATCTTTGGCCAATAAAAATGATTTACTATTTTCATCTAAAAAGCTTCAATTTCTGAACATCTGGCAGAAAACCACTTACATTTTCTTTCTCTCAACAAAAGAAAGTTAGCTTAAAATTACTGCTTAAACTTACCTCATTAATACTTCATGGAAATTTCACTCTAATTTACTTAAAAATTACTCTTCCTGGCCAGGCGCGGTAGCTCACGCCTGTAATCCCAGCATTTTGGGAGGGCGACGCAGGGGGGATCATGAGGTCAGGAGATCGAGAAGACCGTCCTGGCTAACACGGTGAAAACCCATCTCTACTAAAAATACAAAAAATTAGCCGGGCGTGGTGGCGGGCACCTGTAGTCCCAGCTTCTCGGGAGGTCGAGGCAGGAGAATGGCGTGAACCCAGGAGGCGGAGCTTGCAGCGAGCTGAGATCGCGCCACTG
This sequence comes from Piliocolobus tephrosceles, assembly GCF_002776525.5. Taxonomy (NCBI): domain Eukaryota; kingdom Metazoa; phylum Chordata; class Mammalia; order Primates; family Cercopithecidae; genus Piliocolobus; species Piliocolobus tephrosceles. The sequence continues at coordinate 126,706,733 of NC_045434.1, read as the reverse complement.
CACTCCAGCCTGGGCAATAGAACAAGACTCCATCTCAAAAATAAATAAATAAATAAATAAAAATTACTCTTCCAAGTTGTTGATAAATATCCTTTCTTTATTCTTCTTCAAGATTTATTTTCTTGGCCTTCCCGAGCTGCTTTCACAGACTTTCTGCCTGGCTCTTTCAAATCCACAGCAGCCCCTCTCTTTATATGTCCGCCCTTCCTTTCTTAAACACACACAAATTCTCCAAGCAGTGCCTGGCAGCCTTCTTGGCATCAAGGCGCACATGCAAATGATCCAGGGGCCGATGAGAATCCTGTCTGGGCACACCTGCTGAAGGCTCCTCCCCGAAGCTCTTCAACATCGCTCTTGCCAGATACAATCAACATGTGAAGAAAATGAAGACCAAGAAAAAAGCCTCCCGGGGCATCGGGTACAGCTGATCCTTCTCCCTGCATTCAGCGCTCGACCTGCTCTGCTCTGGCTCCTCCGACAACTTCACGTGCTCTTCTTCATCTTCCTGTGCCTGAGTCCAGGGTTCATCCCGTGGTGGTGGTGGTGGTGGCGGCTTCAGCCCTTAGAGCTTCCCTGGGCTCTATCCTCAGGACAGCTAAGAGCATGGGCGCGGTGGCTCACGCCTGTAATCCCAGCACTTTGGGAGGCCGAGGCGGGCGGATCACGAGGTCAGGAGATCGAGACCACAGTGAAACCCCGTCTCCACTAAAAATACAAAAAATTAGCCGGGCGCAGTGGCGGGAGCCTATAGTCCCAGCTACTCGGGAGGCTGAGGCAGGAGAATGGCGTGAACCTGGGAGGTGGAGCTTGCAGTGAGCCGAGATCGCGCCACTGTACTCCAGCCTGGGGGACAGAGCTAGACTGTCTCAAAAAAAAAAAAAAAAAAGCACCAGTGTGGAGTCACCCTTCAGTTCAAATGCAGGTCAGTCCTTTCTTTTTTCATGACCTTTCTTTAGCCCTCACTTTCTTTTATAATTCTAAAATACTAATTGGTTTGTTGTTGTTGTTGTTTGTTTTTTTTTTTTGAGAAACGGGTCTCACTCTGTCACCCAGGCTGGAGTGCCATGGCGCGATCTCGGCTCACTGCAACCTCTGCCTCCCGGGTTCAAGTGATTCTCCTGCCTCAACCTCCTGAGGAGTTGGGATTACAGGTGCCCACCACCACGCCCAGCTAATTTTTTTATTTTTAGTAGAGACAGGGTTTCACCATGTTGGTCAGGCTGATCTTGAACTCCTGACTTCTGGTGATCTGCCCACCTCAGCCTCCCAAAGTGCTGGGATTATAGGCATGAGCCACCACGCCCAGTCAATGCTAAAATAATAATTGTTTTAAGTTAGGCCAGGCCAGGCATAGTGGCTCACAACTGTAATCCTGGCACTTTGGGCGGCTGAGGCAGGAGGACCCCTTGAGTCCAGGAGTTGGAGACCAGCCAGGGAAATATAGGGAGACCCTGTCTCTATTAAAAAAAAAAAATTAGGCCAGGTGGGTGGCTCATGCCTGTAATCCCAGCACTTTGGGAGGAGGCCAAGGCAGAAGGACTGCTGGAAGTCAGGAGTTCAGGATGCAGTAACTGATTATCATGTCACTGCGCTACAGCCTGGGTGGCAGAGTGAGACTCTGTGTTTAAAACAAAAATAAATAAATGATACACAAGTATGTAGCACATGCATTCTCAACAGGGGTGGCAGGGTCCCAAAGGGGTGAAAAGTGCTTCTTGTGGTAGATGGTGAAAAAAATCTTAGACAATACAAAAACTTAGGACTCTCCAAAGCTCAACCCTACCCAACAAAATCTTACTCCTTTGTACTAAATCAGGCAGGGGATAGAGGTAACTAGGAACAGTGTCTAAAACAACTCTTGGAGAAAGTGATCATGAAAACAAGGTTAAGAAACACTGAGATACACTAAAATGTACAAGTGTCTCTCCCCCAAATCACACTCCGTTCCCAGAAGGAAGGGCCTATACTTCAGCCAATTTTTCTTCCAGCCCACATGCACACGTATCACATATCACTCTTAATCATATATCCAAGAGCCCTGGACTAAGACCGCCTTCAGAAACACAACCCCGAGGGCCTATGCGTGCTACCAGTGAAGGGAGACACCAGAGCAGATACAAGCCTACCAGCTGCTGGGAAACAGCCATGCCCCTCCTTGGCTCTGAGATTTCAGAAGCTTCCCCCTCAGAACCCTCAGAAAGGGAGACAGAGTAAAGGGAGACCTAGCTCCAAAAAGCACCTCCACAGCTGACCCAAAAGCTCGATTCCTGCGCTGTTGAATGGTACTTCTTGGTGTACACTGAGAGCATTCAGCTCAAGTGCAATTTGGAAAAAAGGTGGGGGCGCACCTGCCACGAGGTAGTGATGATATTCATGTACAAGAACTGTCTGATGCCCCCCTTACACCCAGGACATTCCAGAATCTACTGAAGAGTGAAGACTGCTTGTTTTTCACATGGATTCCTTCTCATGATGTATTATCATCACAGAGCTTGTTCAAACCTGGAAGCAGACAATTCCAGATTATTGTCCCTGGTGATTACAACAGTCTCCCTAATTTCAGTTGTGTCTGACCTCTCACTAGGCTCCCTGTTTTGAGCCACTAGAATAATCCTGCATTACTCCAAACTCTCTAAGTAAATTCGTATCAACATTAGCTTCTGTTTTTCAAGTGTTCCCTGTGTTCCTTAGATTCTTCTTTTGTCTTCTTTCTCCATTAATCCTTCTTTCCGTCCTTCATCTAAATGGCTAGTTCATACGAGGCACAGTTCAAAGGCAAAGTCCCTGTCCTAAAAGCTTACATTCTAGCAGAAAGAGAAAAATATTAAATAAGGTGTGTTAAAGAGTTCACAAAAATATATATAAAATGGGGTGTTTAAAATAGAGAGAGAACAATGGGGGCTACCTCGGTCCTAAAATAGGAACAAAATAGATTTCCATCTCAAATATCAAGATTCCTCCTCTTCTTCCTTCTCACTATCACTTGCCATTCTTGGTATCTCATACAAGGACAATGAACAGGCTTCAACATTTTTTATCTGCCCTGAGTCAATGAATAGAAACATGTACTGAAGATCACACACTTTCAAGTCAAACTTCAAAACTCTGTGTTCCCAATTCCAGTGTGACCTCGGTAAGTAAATGAACCCAGGTCACCCTATTTCTTGTGGGTAGACTCTTTCCTTCCAGGGCCACTGTGAGGATGAAGCCTGTTCAAAAGGAACGGAACCCACTGCAATACCTGACACACATCAGCATGTACGCCCTCCAATTTTATCAGCTCGAGGTACGGAGCGTTCTATTAACCAAACCCCAATGCAACTTGTTCAGTCCATTGTTTGCAATAGCAAAGAAAATCCCACTGCAGACAGGCTCACCTGGGGTGCCAGCCTTCACCACTGTCCACTCCCTTTACCATTCTTCCTGAGGCTGGTTTCTGCCTCTCTGTCTTTGCTAAAGCTCTTCTCTCTGCTTAGAATGTGTTTGCATCCCAAATTCTCATTCTTTTTCAGATTGTTGCTGACAAAAAAGATAAAGGAACTATTTTACAAAATCAGGCACGTATCTTCTGGGGGATAGGAGTTGGATTTCTAGATAAAAACATTTTACATTTGGGACAGTGATGTCAAGATAGAATGCATGCCCTTCTTGAGGTCACCACAGAACCTAAGACTCATTCCATGGTATGAACATGCTCAAGATTTGATGTGGAAGAACTAGACATTTGAAAGCTGTAGAAAATCATGCTCGCCCCAGGTAAACAGGAGTAAGTCCAGGAGCATTTTAAAGCCAGGTCCTCCTCTCAGAGGTCCAACTGTATCTTCAGATCAAGGTATCAGCATATGGCACCAACCAGCACAAATTTTTTCCCTCCAAATGTCTATAATCAGGTACATACAAAAACATCATGACTCAATATACAAATACTGTGAGACTGACAAGAAATTAAAGCTTTAAAAATAACTAGGATGGGTGTAGTGGGTCACACCAGCAATTTGGGAGACCAACACTGGAGGATCACTTGAGTCCAGGAGTTTGAGACTAGCCTGGGCAACATAGTGAGACCCTGTCTCACTATGGCACACACCTGTGGTCCCAGCAATTTGGGAGGCTGAAGTGGGAGGATCACCTGAGCCTGGGAGGTCAAGGCTGCAGTGAGCTGAGATCGTGCTACTACACTCCAGCCTGAGCAATAGACGGAGACCCTGTCTCAAAAAAATATAAATAAGCCAGGCGCAGTGGCTCACGCCTGTAATCCCAGCACTTTGGGAGGCCAAGGCAGACGGATCACCTGAGGTCAGGAGTTCGAGATCAGCCTGGCTAACATGGTGAAACCCCGTTTCTACTAAAAATACAAAAAATTAGCTGGGTGTGATGGCACACGCCCGTAGCGCCTGAGGCAGGAGAATCAGTAGCCTGAGCTACTGAGGCAGGAGAATCGCTTGCGCCTGGGAGGCGGAGGTTTTTGCAGTGAGCCGAGATCACGCCACTACACACCAGCTTGGGCAACGAGAGTGAAACTCGGTCTCAAAAAAAAAAAAGTTATATATATATATACACACACACACACACACATAAAATTAAAGAGGAGCTGGTCCAGTGCCTAAAGCAAAGAGTATAACAAACAGTAGAAAGATGCAGAGCAAACAGAATGTTAATTTTGTCTTCTCTGTCTAGAAAATGACCTTTAGACCGTAAAGCTTAGAACACACATAGTTTAAAGTGGATTTTTGGAAAGTTCAAATCTAAACAAGGAGGGAACAAGTATAGACACTGGATTCTCAGAAGAATCTAGACTCAGAAACAACAAGTAACAAAGAAGTGCATATCAAGCAGCTCACTATGAGAGAAGCTTTGGCAAACGGTAGTAACAGGAACCTAGAGAGAAGCCTAGGTTCTCTGTGCTGATTATGTCATGGCAGAAGAAACTCGTGGTGATGTGTACCTCAATGTTTGCATTTAGATGTGTTCTCTTCTGTTTTGGTCATTAATGATTTGGAAACTCCTGGGCATACTTATTAAGGAAACTGGAAATCAGAAGGCTCTTTCTTACATTAATACACAGTTTATTCAAAATCTATGTAAACTCCTGCCCCAAAGTTTTAGAACTAGTGATGCTTACTCAGTGAGTTGAGTGAGTTAAAAAGCCAACACTATCTTGGCCTGCATAGTTATACAATTCCTTATAAAATAGTATTGCTTATTTGTTTAAATCAAAACAGCCCCATGAGGTAACCAAGGAAAGCATTATTTATAAGAAATGGGTGCGCATGGGAGTTCATGTGAGCCATAAAACCTCCCAGAGTGATCACCACCATAGTTTATAGACAGGAAAAGTCAATTTGATGAAGCAAGGATCAGAATCTTTCTTCTACACAGAGTTACCTTGTCTACCTCGCCAAGTGATTCTGTTGGTTAAAACGGAAGGAGCTAAAGCTTTGTAATCAAGGGAAGTCAATTAACAATCCCAGTGTACTCTGGTAGGTTAAACCGTATCTGTAGCAATACTATGATCAATTCTGAGTGATACATTCTGAAAGGTGACAATGATAAGCTGGCATCAGTTACTAGAAGGAGTAAACTAGGTGGTGAAAGGATTAGAAAAACCAAATACAGGCCGGGCGTGGTGGCTCAAGCCTGTAGTCCCAGCACTTTGGGAGGCCGAGACGGGCGGATCATGAGGTCAGGAGATCGAGACCATCCTGGCTAACACAGTGAAACTCCGTCTCTACTAAAAAAAAAATATAAAAAACTAGCTGGGCGAGGTGGCAGGTGCCTGTAGTCCCAGTTACTCGGGAGGCTGAGGCAGGAGAATGGTGTGAACCTGGGAGGCGGAGCTTGCAGTGAGCTGAGATCCGGCCACTGCACTCCAGCCTGGGCGACAGAGCGAGACTCCGTCTCAAAAAAAAGGAAAAACCAAATACAGCCTATTATGAGAAACTGGCTATCCAGGGGTGGCTACATATGACCTGGAAGTTCAGGAGAGGCAGGTTAGCTCCCATCTAAATATTTAGATGGAAGTTATATAGAAGAGGGAGTTGATTTATTCTGAGTGACACACAGAGGACAGACCAGGAAAATACACGCAGAAATTCCCAAGAGATGGACAAGAAGCACACAGGCATGGAAAAATACCATGTTTTGAGTGCCAGTGAAGCACAAGCAGGAAGAGATAACCTCCAAGAAAGCTTGTTGGAGAACATTCTCGCACTGGGAAGGGGGCCAGCCGGGTCTTGAATTTTAGAGATCTGTAGAGATTTTGCTGAAAGAGGATCTTAGCTGAAGCCCCACAAATCAAAGAGGTGAAAATGGAGATGTTCCTCAAGTGTTTGTTTTGTCTCACCGCTGGAATATTTAAGAGTCTAACAAACTCATTCCCACATTTGTAGGTATCAGCTCTTTGCCACTCTCCAGATTGTCAAGCACTGTCTCTCCAGCAGGACCTCTAGCTGCCTCCAAAATAACCCTTGAGTCAGGGGCATGGGTAACACTGAAGAGCTGTCATTTGTCTTTCCATAACGACAAGGCACATGACATGTTTGCAACTTTTCTGTAGTTTCAGAATGTACACTCACTCCTCGTCAACTCTTCAGCAAGCCCGCTCCACAGGACGAGCCTCACAGTTTACTGTGCCTCCAGGAAGGCATGAAATCTACCTCAACGTCATTGTCCCAAAAGTTTGCTGTACTGTTCTGAGAAGGGACTGGTCTCAACCAGCCAGGGGATCATCTCACAGATCACTGATCACACTCATCCCCGTGCTCCCATCTGCCAACCCCAAAACTGAGTCAAAACACCACGCGGCTCCTTTACTGAGGGTTATTATCGGCACGAGGTGTGAAAGCAGGCCAAGGAGAAAAGGGATCTCAGTCCTTTGGGTCAGCCTTAGTAAATCTGGAACTCCTCTTGGAGTCTAGATCCAGGTCTAGATCTCAGATTGCAAATGCTGTTTTGCTTACTACAATGGCGTCTGTCCATTTGAGAAAGGTGGCTTTACACAACCAGCTATGAAGAGAGAGGAGACATCTAATTTTAAACATGGGATAGATGTTGATGGAATCTTACAGATATGTTAACTGTGCAAAAGAGCACCATTTTTTCCCCAATGAAAATGAGAAAATATGACATTTCCGTTAAAAAGGAGGATAGAATTTCCCATTCTCTTTTTTTTTTCTTTCTTTTTCTTTTTTGAGACAGTCTTGCTCTGTCACCCAGGCTGGAGTGCAATGGCATGATCATAGCTCACTGAAGCCTCAACCTCCCAGGCTCAAGCGATCCTTCCGCCTCAGCCTCCCAGTTAGCTAGGACTACAGGCATGTGCCACCACAGCTACCTTTTAAAAAATGTTTTGTACAGATGGGGTCTTCCTATGTTGCCCAGGCTGGTCCCATTTCCTCCTTTTAAAAATATTCATACTGTGCCTTATGAAACAGCATAGACATTTTGTACTTTTTGAGACCCTAAGTAAAAAGTCATTAGGTTCATTTTGCTTTTAATGAGGATGTGTGAAAAAAAAGATGAAGTCAGAGGGAAGGCTCAAACACCTGCATGCCACCAAGTCCTACACAAGTAACACCCAAAGATAGGTTGGATGCAAACTGAAGTCCAAGCTTCTTAAACACCAAGACAAAGAGGGACATAATCAACTACAAGATTCAGAGTTCCTCTAAAAGAAAGTCAGTCTGAACATGATTTCCCCTTTCCAGTCCTTAAGTCTGCAAGGATCTTATGATGAGGTCACAGGGGACCCTTCACATCGACAGTAAAAGTGAACTCCATATTTTACATAATTGTAATGCAATCTGAGAGCATGGATGAAGTAGAAAATAAGTTCCCCTGAAAGCATTACATCTTCCATCAGAGTGCTATGCCCCAACACAAAGGTCTCTTGGAGATGACACAGTAAAGGCTTGCTACAGACAACCAGGCTCTAACAAAATAAACCCAACTTCCCATCCCTTCCAGATCAAGGGCCAATGGAAAGAGGAGAGTGAGCCAGTGCCCAAGCTCCAAAGGGGCAGCCCAGTCAGCAGTGCACTCACAGGCAGGGCTCAGCCTGGGCCATCTCTTCCTATTCCTGCTCCCTTCCCCATCGGACATCAGTGGCTCCAGCATAATAAGGTCAGGAGCAAAGTGACACACCTACTTCAGATGAAAAGATGACTTCTCCACATCAGTGCTGCGTTTTCATGGTCCTCTCCCCTTCCCCTTCCCAGCTGGGCCCCTTCTCTTCCCGCTGACCCTCCTGCCCTTCTGCTTTGCCCCCACCCACCATCTGTTTTGGGCTGTTGCCTTAACTTGGTTCATCAATGGGCACAGGCTACCCCGTCTTCCCTGAAATGGCAAATCTTTGATTGAACCTGCTGCCAGCCTCATACAATGTCCTGTTTCTCCTTTATTTCATGCCAAGCCTGCCCATTTTCCTCACTTAGTACTCTCTCCTAACCCCTGGAAATTTGCTCTACCAACAATCTCTCGAAAGATCACCAGTGCAGCCTAGGCAACACAGTAAAACCCTGTCTCTACAAAAAACACAAAAAATTAGCCAGGCATGGTGGTGCACGCCTGTAGTCCCAGCTACTTGGGAGGCTGAGGCAGGAGGATTGCTTGAGCCCAGGAGGTCAAGGCTGCAGTGAGCCAAGATCATGCCACTGCACTCCAGCCTGGGGGGAAACGGGGGAGGGGGGTTGCAGGGAGGGTGGAATAGAGGAAGATCCTGTCTCAAAAAAAAAAAAAAAAAAAAAAAAGATCATCAGTGACTTCTCAGTAGCCAAATGCAGTCATCTGGATGCCTGGATGTCTGGAGATGACTGTCTCCAGCCATCCTCTGGGCCTCTCTGTAGCACCTAGTATTTTCCAGGAGGGCCCTCTGATCTCTCCTCCTCCAGCTTCTTGTTAAAGGACTTTATCCTGGGACTTCTTGCTCTGGTCTGCCCTCTCCGGGCTCAGTACCCTCTCGTCTTGAAAGATGTCAATTCTCCCTGAGCTCTGGCCTCAGATTAAAATGGTTAGGAGCAAGGGCTCTGGAAGCAGAATGCTTGGATTAGAAGCCCATTTCCACCATGCACCAAGTTGCCTCTGCTTCAGTTTTCTTCCCTGCCAACCAGAGATCATTAACAGCACTTACATCAGAAGGTTACTGGGAAAAAATCAACGAGTTAATTCACATAAGTTGTAAGAACTCAATAAATGTCAACACTTATCCTTCCATCTACGCTTTGCTGGCCATTCCAATCAAGATACTGGAAAGATCTACTCCTCTGAATTCAATTTATCATTAAAAACCACTTCACTTGACATGATTTGATAGCCATTTTGATATCATTTTAATGCTACCTAAAGCTTCCTGGGTTTTTTTGTTTGTTTTTGAGACGGAATTTCGCTCTTGTTGCACAGGCTGGATTGCAATGGCGCAATCTCGGCTCACCACAACCTCTGCCTCCCAGGTTCAAGTGATTCTTCTGCCTCAGCCTCCTGAGTAGCTGGGATTACAGGCATGCACCACCATGCCGGGATAATTTTGTATTTTTAGAAGAGATGTCTCTATGTTGGTCAGGCTGGTCTCGAACTCCCGACCTCAGGTGATCCGCCCACCTCAGCCTCCCGAAGTGTTAGTGTTACAGGCGTGAGCCACAATGCCTGGCCAAGCTTCTTGTTTTAAAAGCTATTATCAAATAATTTGTGAGATGCCCTCATCCCATCCCACTACCAACTCCCACCTGAGTCTGCTGGGGAAGAGGGATGGACTAGGGATTACAGATGTCAGTGACTCATGACTTGGTAATAAACTAAAACGAGTTACTTTTTTCTTAACATCAAAAGATCCTCCTCCTCTTTCTTACCATTGGTAGGAACTAATTTTTTGGGAGAGCAATTTGGTAATACCTGAATACATTTACATGTTAGGTCAAAAGTTACACACTTTTCTACACAAGTACTTTTAAAGGAAATATCTACCAGTAGGGAAGCAGTGAATAATCAGTGGAAATCCATACCACAGACTATAATTCAGTTTTCAAAATGGTTGAACAATATTCAAAGCAGTACAAGCAGTTAGGGTAGGGGTAAGGTATACAGGATACTTTCACTTATTTACCCTTCTATTTTGGAACTGTTTGCATAAAGAGAAGTGGTTCTCATAAGAAAGGAAGATGGCACCCTGAGGTAGATGTACTATCTTCATGCAGAGATGACTTGTCCAAAGGTTGTGGGCTCAGCAGGAATTTGGACCCAGATCTGGCTCCAAGTCTAAGTCTTTTCCATCACTGGATGCTCCCCTATCCCTACTCCACAACCAAGCTGAGACAGGAACTCTCTGTACTATACACAGCCTTAGCACAGCAACTATGCTATCTGCCTGAAGATGCTTAGACTCTGGCTTAACATAAAGTCCTTTTAACTCATGGAGACGTGACAATATATCCACATGTACCCACCACCAATATCATCGTATCAGACTAATGCACATGAATATATTGCCCAGCTGTAGAAAGGACTAATTGGGCTGGGCACAGTGGCTCATGCCTGTAATCTCAGCACTTTGGGAGGCCAAGGCAGGCAGATCACCTGAGGTCAGGAGTTCAAGACCAGCCTGGCCAACATAGTGAAACCCCGTCTGTACTAAAAATAGAAAAAATTAGCCAGGCAGGGTGGCACGGGCCTGTAGTCCCAACTATCCAGGAGGCTGAGGCAGGAGAATCACTTGAACCCGAGAGGCAGAGGTTACAATGAACCAAGATCATACCACGGTACTCCAGCCTAGGTGACAAAGTGAGACTGCCTCAAAAAAAAAAAAAAGAAAAGAAAAAAGAAAAAAGTCAGCAGCAGGTGGGAGGAATTGATTTAAACAAGCCCATAGGAATCCTTAGTTCCAAAGGGTGTTGCCAGCACAGTTCAAAAGTTCATAATAAGGCCAGGCGCGGTGGCTCACACCTGTAATCCCAACACTTTGGGAGGCTGAGATGGGTGGATCACTTAAGGTCAGGAGTTTGAGACCCACTTGGGCAAGATGGCGAAACCCCACCTCTACTAAAAATACAAAAATTAGCCGGGCATGGTGGCGTGCACCTCTAATCCCAGCTACTCAGGAGGCTGAGGCAGGAGAATCGCGTGAACCCAGGAGGTAGAGGTTACAGTGAGCTATGATCGCGCCACTGTACTCCAGCCCAGGTGACAGAGCAAGACTGTCAAACAAAAAAAAAGTTCTTAAGATATTTGGCAGAGCTATTTTAGACTAAAAACACTTTTACTCTCCCACTGGCCCATATGAAGACTAACCTTCTGCCACAGACATGTTTTTGAAGATGATGTAAGACCGACTGCAGGAAAGGGTGTCACTAAAGAAGAAAAAGAAGCAGGGGAAAGCCCAGAGAGGAAGAAACCTTGAAATGAAAATCTGGCTGGCAAAGAATGCATGTTTGCGTGTGTAAGTGGGGACAGGTGGGGATGGGGTTTTTTAAAAATACAATATCCAAGTCTTTGAAGAAAGATAAGGAAAATCCAGAAACAAATGTACCCCAGTATTCAGCGTAGAGAATGGGACCATTCAGAGGAAGGCATCTAGCCACAGGTGACTCCAAAGAGCAGCCCTAGGATTCCAGCTCAGCTGCTAAGGGCCAAGGACCACAGCAAGCTCACAAGATGATGCCTAATGTACGTATAATTTCTACACTCGATTAGAAGCATAATATGATTGCTGTTGCTATTTTTGTATTCAAAGTGGAATCACATGTTTGAATTAACCAACAGCATGACAGAGACTTGCTACACATGGTATTGATTGTTTTCTCTATTTCCTCCCACAAGAAACAAAAGGAGACAGGGAAATGTGCACTAATGAAGCACACACTATCCATTCATAGAGCCTGGGTAACATTAAGGGGGAGAAGCTGCAGATAATAGAGAAAGATCAGTGTCCAAACATTTGGCAGTGGAGGTGGGAAGAAGCAATGATGAAGCCACAGCCCGCCCAGTGTGGCCACTCCACAGCTAGAGTTCCCTGGAAAATTCTCCAGGAGAGGGGAAATAACCATAAATGCTTAGGTTACAACTCACCCAGAAGAGTCCTTCCAAGCACAAAAGGCCTCCTCTTTTCTCTGCATTCATGCCTCCCATTCCCTGGCCGTCCCACTGCAGACAGAGCACCCAAATCACACCCACACCCTGAACTTTCCTGGTCCCTCCCTACCTTGTGGGGGAACACTAGGAATTAGTCTTCTCCACTCAAGGACTTGCTTCACACAGGTCTAGGTAGAGACTTCATAAGAACACATAAACTCAAAGCCTCCAGATTCAAGCAAGCCAAATTCAAACACTTGAAGGAAAATATGTTAACCAGCCAGTTGTGGAAGAATACAAGCCCTATCTGAAACCAACAAAGGAAAGATGTATCTTATTTAAAAGGAATCAACCTCTTAGAAAAAGCAGAATACAACCACGCCCAGTAAGCAAGACCTCCAGCTCTACAGAGAAGTCCTCAGCCACAAGGGCAACGTGGACAGAATGGTGCAGATCTACAGACCTGGTGCTTTCACTGTGGAAATGCCTCACAGGCTGCCTGGGGGTGGAGTCCTGGATAAGGACTCTGGGGCAGATCACACTCCTGACACAGAAATGAAACACAATAGTATTGCTTGGTGTCATGGTCCCCTACCCACCAGAAATCTCAGGCAGATACAAACAGATTCATGAATGAATATTAAAGTTCTAGAAATAATATCAACATCCAGAAGGGAAAAGCAGCTCAGAACACAAGACTGAGCCTAATTAGCAGAGAACCAGTCAGCAAAATGAAAAACCATGGCTAAAATTTACATAATGTGGGCTTTTGATTCCAGGCATTATTTTAAACACTTTACATGGATTATCTATCTTATTTCTCCCAACAACCCTATAAAGATGAGCATCATGATAGCCTCATTTTACAGACAAGACAGGCAGGTTAAGTCACTTGACAAAGTTCACAGTAAGATGCAGAACCAGGAATCCAACCCAGTTCCCACAGTCCATGTTCTTAACCACTAAGCTCTACTTTCCCTCTGACAAGAACCTTGTATGACAGGTATGGGGAAGTCTTCAAGTTCAAAAGGTTCACATGGCCATAGGTTTTTGTAAAACTTAAAAGATATTTATACATTTTTCATAATGAGAACCCCAAAATTGTATAAACTTCGTCCCCACAAACAACCTGGATCTACCTATGAGTTCCAAGGATCCTTAACAAAAATCTGAGGGTACAAGTACACATGAATAACAGTTAAGAGCCCATTTGGGCTATAAAATAAGTTCAGAGTTAAGGAGAGCGAATGCACAAGGTATATGCTACAGGAGGGTAATGCCTAGATTTAAATGGAACTTGCCAACAAATTCTAAGGACAAGTTTTCTCCAACTACCACCTAGTTTCACTGAGAAAGAAAATGCAGGGCTGGGCACAGTTTCTCACACCTGTAATCCCAGCTCTTTGGGAGACCAAGGCAGGTGTATCTCTTGAGGTCAGGAGTTTAAGACCAGCCTGGCCAACATAGTGAAACCCCAACTCTACTAAGAATACAAAAATTAGTCAGATGTGGTGGCAGGTGCCTGTAATTCCAGCTACTCAGGAGGCTAAGCCAGGAGAATTGCTTGAACCTGGGAGGTGGAGGTTGCAGTGAGCTGAGATCGCACGACTGCACTCCAGCTTGGGCAGCAGAGGGAGACTCCATCTCAAAAAAATTAAAAAGAGAGCAAATAAAATGCATTTCCTCACTCTCCTGAATACAATGGTAATGATGGGTGAAAAACCAAAGCCATCCAATTGTGCTTACATTTTTATGCTGCAGATCAGATTCTTTATGGCTTTAAGAATACACTGTCGAAGAGGGAAGGAGGCAGGAAACACTAACCCTCATGTCCCAACCTGGAAGGGAAACAGGCATAGGGGGAAAGAAAAGCCTATACCTTTGTTGAGGGTAGTGATTAGCAATGTCATCATTGTCAAGATTGTGTCTGAAATCTAAAAGTGGCTAGAGACAGAACAATTTCCACAAATGTTAGACTGTAAAAAATCAGTGAGCTTGATAATAATCCTCGTTAAAACTCCAGAGTAAATAAGGCTGAGTATTTTAAAGAGGAAGCATAGTACCTCTTGTCACTTCACCAAAGTGTACCTTATTTTTCTGTTTTGGTCAAGACAGGAAAACAAAAACTAAAGCAGACCAACAGCAATGGCTGGTTCCTACCAGGAGCAAAGTCCTTGGCCTGGCTGAATGGTCCCTTCTCCAGCAGTATTCAGGAAAACGCAGGCACTGGGCAAACCCTTGCAGAGGACACCTCTACCATTCCTAACTTGGAAGTCTAAGTAAGAGCCCAGTCAAAATATCTATCTTTAGAGAGAATCCCAAAATCAGCAGCAAAGATGAAAAATTTCAATGTAATATTAACTATTTAACTACTTAAGAAAAACAGGGCTAGGAATGGTGGCTCACACCTGTAATCCCAGTGCTTTAACAGGCTAAGGCAGTAGGATCACTTGAGGCCAGGAGTTCAAGAACCAACCTGGGCAACATAGTGAGATAAAAAAATAAAATCATTTTTAGCATATTTTCCTTTTAACCACATCCTTCAAAACCATCACACTTGTACTACAGAATTATCTTATTTAGACTACAGAGTTAATTTCTAACTTCTTATGTCTAGAGATAGCAATCTATTCCCGATGAATACATTCATTAAATCAACAAATATTCAAATATTTATTGAGCATAAGCTATGTGCCAAACTATATTCTAAACTATCGATCTTGAGACACACCTGTGAATAAGACAGTTTTATCTCTGGTGGGAAGAGACAGATAATAAGCAAACAAAAAAATATTTTAACTAAAAACCAATTTCTGAACTTTCAAGTTTAAAAAGAAAAAAGCTAAGCCCACCAACACATTTTTACCAAGATTCTGGTGCTCTACCAGCAAGACAAGGCAAACCACCTTCGGGTATAATTGACAGCTGGGGTCACCCTGGGTTACTATTATCAGAAGTACCCTCAGAGCAGCTGTGCGTCTAAAGCGCAGCCGGCAAACAGGCTGGGAGGACTCCGCGGACACTGGTCCTATCGAATTATTACTATATGATTAACGTCAACAACCAAAGATTTTGGTAATAAGCCTTTCAAGATGGTTTTTAGGTGTTGAGAAATACCATTTTGTAACCAAGAAGATCCCGTGGGAAGCTGCTTTGCTCAAATCAGACATTCCAGGGGGGCAGAAGACTGGAAGAACGTGCATTCCAATTCCATGCTTCTTAACATTTCGGTTAGCCTCCTCCCAAAAAAACATACCGAGGTAAGATTATTTCAGCTCCCCATTCGTCAATTTACTTTTTCCACTTTCCCTGAGACCTGTAAGAAAGGTTCCTGCGGCATTTACTCCAAGTCTGATGAAGACATGCTTCACTGCGTCCTCTTTTCCCGTCCAAATTTACGGGAAACTACCCCACTCCAACATTTTGCCAGGAAATGCTGTGCTTCCCTTGAGTACCTGTTATATTTTTTCATGGTTTATGAGGCACAGAGTTGTTTCACTTTTCATTTTGGTTCCCAAGATGCATTCAAGGGCCTGGCTCAACCTGTAGAATACCTGTAGGGCCCATTACTTTACGAGTGTTTCCATCCTCCACCGAACCATCCATACACCAGTGTCTGCATTTTCCCTGGCCCTTTTACTCTCTGATAGTTTTTGTAAACTACAAGTTATTGATCATTTGGTGTCATTTTTTTTTTTTTTTTTTGTCATTAAAGAAACTTTGTTCGTATTCCGTGCTGAAAGACTGGAATTCTTAGGCTTTTTCTTTTTTTTAGGCTGTTTTCACACATCTTCTCGCCTATTAAAAAAAGTAAGTTTGTGTGTTCTGCCATGTATTATCATCTTACCAATCAAATGTCTTAAAGATTTTTCCCTGAAATTTTACTGATTAAAGTATTTAAAATCAGAGACTTCCTCAATTCACTGATGAACTGCTTTTACAGCTAGAATATTATATAACAAGACCAAAGGGTATTAATACAAACCAAATGCTTCAAGAGGCAGGGGCATAAATATCTGAGAAATATAATACCAATAACTAATTTTCTGTTACTAAGAGCTAATAGCTACAATACAGTCACTGAGTACTGAGTATAAGCCAGACACATTTCCACAACATGGTGTTTGGGGGTGGCAACTATTGTCTTCCCCCATTCTACAGACGAGAAACTACGAGAGAGATGTCAAGTAGCTTGCCCAGCATCACAGAAGGCAGGAAGTGGCGGAACGGGGACTAGAACTCACAT
Source organism: Piliocolobus tephrosceles (assembly GCF_002776525.5). Taxonomy (NCBI): domain Eukaryota; kingdom Metazoa; phylum Chordata; class Mammalia; order Primates; family Cercopithecidae; genus Piliocolobus; species Piliocolobus tephrosceles. The sequence goes on along the minus strand of NC_045434.1, from coordinate 126,690,430 downwards.
ATGCTAGACTCCCAGGTCCACTCCACGTTGTCTCCCCAGGATGTTTCTATACTTCTTTGTTAAATGAGATTTAGAGGTGGATGGGGGAAATCTAGCATTCAAGCAATGCATCAATTATGCAATAAAGAAAAAGCAGGAAGGAATCAAAAAGTGTCAAACCAAGCAATGTCACTTTTGCATATACCCACCTTTCACCCGGGAGTCCTGAGGCCTCCGTCAAAATGTAGCATCTCATACAAAGGCCTAGCAAACATGGCTATTTGATTCCCAGGCCCAGAACAGATCAGAAACAGTATCACGTAAATAATCACAATGTCAAGAAGTAACAGGTGGGTAGCAAAACTGGGGGGAAGGGCTGGGCACCATGGCTCACACCTGTTATCCCAGCATTTGGGGAGACCAAGCCAGGGGGAAATCACCTGAGGTGAGGAGTTGGAGACCAGCCTGGCCAACGTGGCAAAACCCTGCCTCTACTAAAAAATACAAAAATTAGCCGGGCGTGGTGGCAGGTGCCTGTAATCCCAGCTACTTGGGAGGCGAGAATCGCTTGAACCCGGGAGGCGAAAGTTGCAGTGAGCTGAGATCGGGCCACTGCACTACAGCCTGGGCGACAGAGCAAGACTCCATCTCAAAAAATAAGGGGGGGGGGAGGGGAAGGCGACAGACAGCAGAGTCTTGTGTAGAACATCCCTAAGTACTTCACTCAACTAAGACATCGCTTCTAGAGTTAAAATTCTTAGAACAGTCCAACTTCTGTGACCTTGAGCAAATCTTTCTGAGCTTCAGTGTACTGATCTGTAAATGATGTTGGATAATCCCAGCAATCCTCCTCACCTTACAGGACTGCTCTGCTGTTAAGATCAAAAGACTTCGAATGAAAGAACACTGTCTGAAAGGACTACAAAAATGAAACGGGTTATTAAAAAATGGGTTTGGTGCTTAAAGGGATAAATCCACAGCCTTCCTAACTAACTTTCCAAATGTTCTAAAAACTGAAGTTTTACTGTTTTTAAACATTTATAATAATTACAGTGATCTGGCCTGTGTATGCATTTCCTTGAGTCTGCTCAGTATTAAGCAGGAAAACGGCAGAAGCTATTAGTCAGCAGAAAAGAAATTAGCATGAATATTATTAACATCCAAGAAAAGTAACTCACTTGAAGGGCTGCCAACGTTATCAGTACCTCATTTACAATGCAAAAGGTAGTAAAGAGACTCACTGCTGCCAGCCAAGAATCACTGGGGGGAATTACAACAAATGTGCACAACCAGGCCAAAAAGTCTCACAACACGTCCAACATTTTGGACATGCCCGTTCCTCTGAAAAGTTTCCTAAAGTTCGGTTTGTAAACCCTGGAAGGAAGGGAACAGTTAACTTGTTACAAACTTTTCAGCTGGTGAGGTTTGCATTCAATCATACACCACTCACCTTTCTGCTCTCTAAAAAAAACTGTTTAGCAAACTGTTGTCCAACACGGGCAAGACGTTTGAAAAAGTAAAGGACCTAAACATTTCAACTTTAGATACATACAGTAAAATCAACCCTTTGCTTCAAAGACTATGTGCAGACTAACAGCGGGAGACAAGAGCCACAACTCTCCCTTGAGGTTTGACAACGGTGCGCTTCGTTACCTCAACAGAACTCGCTTCACACCGCCTACCCCCGCAGCCCCGGGATGTTCCAGCTCTGATAATGCCAGTGCCTTCCACCAGCGGTCGGACGGTGCGGTGGCAATCCTGACATGCTTGGGCTCCCGGGAGGTTAATGGGGATTAAACCACAGCAGCCCTCCTTTGTGGCGCTTTGGCCAGAACAGCAGAAAACAGACAATGAGCGTTCTGTGCGCAGTTCCGCGCCGATTGGCTGGTCTCTCCCCTTAGAAACCCCTGATGTCATGGGCTTGGAATGCAGGGAGGGAGGAAGGAAGGAGAGGATTTGGGGAGGGGGACGCCTCTCATCTCTTTCCCAGGCCAAAAGTCCCAAAGATAAACCTAACGCATTCTTGGGCTCAGTGGCAAAGCTGAGCGTCACCAAATCCCAATCGCTCCAAACTATAAGCCGCCTCGGCAAACAAGCCCTAAACAAAAGCAACCCACAAAAATACTCCTTTATGTCGTGAAAGTCTAATGTACTACAAACTTCTCAGTGTTTTAGAAAAAGTCTCAAGCCTAAGCAGATATCACTCGCACAGTGGCGCGCTCAGGCTTTGTCTCCATTTCCCGCAAAAGCAACAGCAGCAGCAGCAGCGGCGGCAGCGGCGGCAGCGGCAGCAGCAGCAGCAGTCGGCCTCCAAATGCCTCCCAGGCACGGAGATCGGAGACTGCGATGGGTCCTGGACCGGCTCCCGTTCCTCGGGGGGCCCTGGGGTCGGCGGGACAGTAGGCGGTCTCTCTCCCCGTGGGGAGGTGCAGGGTCCGCCAGCACCCGGGGCCCGGGCAGATGGCCGGGGCTGCGGCAGCGGCTCGCCGGGTCCCTGGCCGAGCGGACGGGCTCCGCCTAAGGGCGAGTGGCCACGCAGGAGCGCCCCCTTCCCGGAGGGCGCGTCCTGCAACCACCAAACGGCCCCAGAGACCCTCGCAGCCGGAAAGGCCGGCTCCGCGGGACTCCAGGCGCCCGGGAACCCACAGCCAGCCACTAGTCCCTTCCCATGGCGCGGGAACAAAGCCAGGCGGGTGCCCGGGAGCCGGCCCCGCGAGCCCGGGGACGGGACGCGACCGGGACAGGCAGCCACGTTCGCGCCGCCTCGACGTCCCCTCTCCAGGAAAACGATGAGCCACAGCGCGAGAGGCCAACGAAGCACGGCCCAGCGCCAGGCCAGCCCAAGGGAGCCCAGGCGCGCTTTGCACCCCTCGCCCCGGGGGTCCCAGCGCCCGCCCGAGCCAGGCGTACCTTGTTCTTGACCTCGGCCGAGAGCCCGTAGGAAGGGCCCTTGTTGAAGTGGGTCATGGTGGTTCGGACGGCGGGAAGAGGCCGCGCTGGGGTCCGGGGTCTCTCGCACTTAGCTTCCCCGCTCCTGGCCCCGAGGAGTGGCCGCTGCGGGGGATGCTCGGAACTCCGTCCTCTGGGCGGCGCAGGAGACGGTCGCGGCCGCGGGGCGCGGGCGGTGCCTGGTCGACTGGGTCCGACTGTGTGCCGCAGAGCCTCGAGGTCCACTCCAAAGCGCCTGGCTGCCTAGCTCGCCGCCCGCCTAGCTCCCCGCCCGCACCGCGGTTCCCCACCGGCCGCCCCCGCCTCCGCCTGGGCCTTCGGGGATTGGCCGCCGGGCCCGACCAATGGAGGGCCGCCTCCTCCCGCCTCTGCGCCGAGGGGCGGTGCGGCCAATTGAAGGGCCGCGGGGGCCGCTCTCCCTCCCGCTCTGTCTCCGCGCGGTCTCCGGCCCCCGCCCCAGCCCTCGCGCCACTGGGGTCGGCTGCGAGGCGGCCCCGCCCCCGGGCTAGGCAGGGCGCCTGGGGGCTTCCTAGCCACAGGCAGTTCACGTCAACCTCCAGGCATCCTCCGCGGCGGGCCGGGCCGGGCTGGCGGAGGGGAGCGGAAGCCCACCCCGTCTGACCCGCCGCCTCCGTCTGCCTCCCCCTGGGCTCCAGGCCCAGCGCGCCCAGATGCCGGCAGGACCCCTCCACCCGCTGCTGGAACACCAACAGCAGCCTTGGAGCCTCTGGGCGGGAGGAATGGGGGCCTCCATCGACACCTGCTTCATCCCTCACCTCGCAGCCTCCCACACCTGTTGGTCTGACCTCTGCCCCGCCGCCGCCACCGAGTAACCTAAGGCTTTTGGCCTGATTCGAGCTCACTATGTCTAAACCTCTAAATGCGGTGCAAAAAAATCCTGGGGAATGTGCCATGGCAAAGCCTGGCCATTTCAAGTGCTTTTCTGGATTCTCATCAATTCCTCTTTACAGGAATCTTTATCCGGAATTCAGCTAGTCCCAAACCCCACGTGGTGTTGCTCTGCTTGTGTTTTTGAATCCAGGGGCCTCTTTGAATCATAAGCCCTTTGTATAGAGATAAGTATCCTTTAGGGCAGAAGCAGCCTCCACTTTTTTCGCAATCCCATTTCCTACCCAACGCTTTCTTCTGAGTTTTAAAGGCATTTGATAGAGAAGGGGTTGGAAACCCCTTCGTCCCCCGCCTGAGCGCCTGGGAGACTAGATATCTTCCAAACATTATCTCATTTACTTCCCTGGAGTTACTATTAGGTAGATTTCATGTCCGTTGAGAGGTGAGAAAGCTGAAACTTTGAGACTTAAGAATCCTGGCCGAGGTCAGCCTCCTCCGAAGCTTTATCTCTTGCCACCACTTTCTGGTGCACACCTAGGACAGATTTCAATCCCTGAGATCCCAGGATGAAAACTGTGTTCGCCAAATACCAGAAGAGATCATGGAACAAGATGTGGCAACCTGCTTGGGAAGAGGAGCCAAAACATCATAGTTGAACAGTCCTGCAACAGAAGTGAGTAAGGTGAACCAGGTGTGGTGGCTCGTGCCTGTAATCCCAGCACTTTGGGAGACCGGGGTGGGAGGATTGCTTGAGGCCTGGAGTTCAGGAACAGCCAGGGCCACATAGCAACATCCTGTCTCTATAAAAAAATCCAAAGTTTTTTTAAATAAAAAAAAAAAGAAGTAAGGCAACTTGAACCGGAAGTGCACAAAACTGCTGTCAACTTTGCAAGGCTTTTCCCAATGACTTTGAGGGATGGAACCTGAAGGAAAGGGGAGGAGGCAAATAGGGAGGAAAGTGAAATGATTTATAAATGACTTGCTAATTTCATCCAAAGGGAGTAATGATAATTAGGGCATTCTTCCCACACGAAGATGACACAATTGACTCACTATCACTGAGGCAAGCAGTTTGGGCTGTTTTTCCAGTAGTATGACAGTGATGGTGTGTCAACCGCAGGACCTCACCCACATTTCTTTGGGACCTAGGAGTGTGGGAAATAACAGCCAGATTTGAGGTACAAATCATGGTGCCCAGCCTGCAGAGCCTTTTTGCAGCAATCTAAGCCTGACTGCTCCTGTTGTATGGTCAAAGTCATTTTAATCTACTTTAGCTTATTCCTTATAAAATGTTCAAGAATTGTATTTTGTCTTGAAAACTATGAATTTTATTGTTTATGGGGCGTTATTTTTTAAGGATTACAGGATTTCAGTTTTGGATGATGAAAAAGTTTTGAAGATGGGTAGTGACAATGGTCACACAACATTGTAAATGTATAATGCCATCGTACACTTACATGGCTTTAAAGTAAACATGAAATTTTCTACATTTGTTTGTTTGGTCAACTGTTGTCCTCCCTAAGGTACTTGAAGTTCTTTCTGACTTTGCCACTGGCACTTACTATTTAAATAGTTGGTCCTCTTGGATTCCATCAGTACTCCAGAGGCTTCCTTCGTTTCGAATTTAACTGATTGTGTAGGAATACGTAATGCTGTTGTTAGCACTAGGGAACGTATCTGAGTCGCATTCACCAAAGTGTGTTAGCAGCAGCAAAGCTGTATGGGTCTGCAGCAACCTCAATTCTTGCCTCCTCCAAAGAAAGAATTCTACCGAGAGGCTTAAGGCAGAGGGAGAGACCAAGGCAAGGTTTAGAGCAGGAGTGAAAGTTTATAAAAAGTTTTAGAGCAAGAATGAAATGAAGTAATGTACACTTGGAAGAGGGCCAAGCGGGCAACTTGAGAGATTCAAGTGCGCTGCTTGACCTTTGACTCGGGGTTTTATACATTGGCATGCTTCCAGGGGGTTGTGTCCCTTTTCCCCTGATTCTTCCCTTGGGGTGGGCTGTTTGCATGTGCAGTGGCCTGCCAGCACTTGGGAGGGCCCACATGCTCAGTGTGTTAACTGAAGTTGCACGCATGCTCACTTGAGGCATTCGTCCCTTACTAGTCGAGTGTTCCTAGAGGAAGGTCATATATGAGTACTAGTTAAATGCGACTATTGTGTCTCTTGGTGCACACCTGTGAGCCCACTCGCCCAATCCTAAGATCTTATCCAGAAGCTGCTGATCGCCAGTTTTAGGTATTTTCTATCCATTGGGAGACTGCCTTTCCCTGGTGCCGGCTGTGACCAATTACTATTTTAGAGAGACAGTTTAACAACTGCCTGACCACCTGATGGTTGCCTGACATTCCTTGTGGGAGCGGGGACCCCTCTCCTGCTCTGCTGACATCTGACTACCTACTGTGACACTATGGAATAAAATGAGAAAAACTTAAAATTTGGGACAATTTTAACAGCTTTATTGAAGTATAATTGATAAAGTATAAAGTGTTCAGTTTGATACACACATATACACATAGATACACCTATTTAAAAACCCATCACCACAACAGACAAAGGACATATTCATCACACCCAAAAGTTTCCTCATGTAACCCCTCCCTCCCCAGCCTTCCTTACCTCTCCATCCCACCAGGCAACCCCTGATATGCTTTATGTAACTATACATTAATTTGTATTTCCTAGAATTTTATATAATTGGAATCACACATTGTATACTCTGTTTTATCTGACTTCTTTCACTCAGCAAAATTATTATGAGATTCACTGATGTTGTAGCATGTATCATTAGTTCATTCCTTTTATTACTGAGTAGTATTCAACTGTAGGGATACACCAGTGATTTTGCCCATTCCCTTATTAATGAACATTTTGGTTGTTTCCAGATTTTGGCTATTGCAAATAAAGCTGCTATGAACATTCATGTACAAGTCTTTGTATGGACATATGCTTTCATTTCTCTCCCATAAATACCTATAAATGGAATGGCTGGATCATGTGAAAGATGTATATTTCACTTTTTAAGAAACTGCAAACCTTTTCCAAACTAATTGTACCATTTTACATTCCCACCAGTGTGTATGAGAGTTCCAGTTCCTCTGCTTCCTCACCAACAGTTGGTAGGTCGGTCTTTTTAAATTTAGTCATTCTTATACATGTGGAGTATGGTATCTCATTATGGTTTTAATTTGAATTCCCTTAATTTGATGCCCTTAATACGTAATGATGTTGAGCATGTTTTCATGTATTTATTTGCCATCTGTGTATCTTTTTCATGAAATGTTTGTTCAGATATTTTGCCTACTTTTTATTGGATTGTGTGTTTTCTTATTATGGTATTTAACTTGTCACTGTTAGGATACATTTCAAAAATCCTGACCAAGTTCTAACACTAGAATGTGTCAGCAAATGCTCAGTTTAAGTAAAATGTCACATTACAAACTAACTACCAGGGTGTGGCCCAGCAGTCTTAAGTACTTTCCTTGGAACCTTCTGTAATATGCAGAACACTTTGAATTGAAATAAATGCTGTTACAGAGGTCAACTCAACCTTTCCAAATTTTTATTAATTAAAAGCAATTGGAGAGTTGTAGAAAAGTATTTTTTCATAGAGGCAAATTTGTGGGTCATATTGCCATACATCTTGCCACGAAAATAATAATATAAAGTGTTTTGGAGAATATACCCTGTAAGTCTGTCAGAGGCATGTGAACCAAAGCAACTCCATCTTGAATAGGGACTAGGTGAAATGAGGCTGAGACCTGCTGGCCTGCATTCCCAGACAGTTAAGGCATTCTAGGTCACAGAATGAGCTAGGAGGTCGGCACAAGATACAGGTCATAAAGACTTTGCTGATAAAACAGGTTGCAGTAAAGAAGTGGGCCAAAACCCACCAAAACCAAAATGGCGGCAAGAATGACCTCTGGTCATCCTCACTGCTACGCTCCCACCAGCGCCATGACAGTTTGCAAATGCCATGGCAACATCAGGAAGTTGCCCTATATGATCTGAAAAAAGGAGGTGTGAATAATCCACCTCTTGTTTAGCGTATCATCAAGAAATAACTATAAATATGGGCCACCGGCAGCCCAAGGGGCTGCTCAGTCTGGAGTAGCACTTTTTGTATTCCTCCTAACAAACTTACTTTCACTTTATAGACTCACCCTGAATTCTTTCTTGTGTGAAATCCAAGAACCCTCTTTTGGGGTCTGGATCAGGACCCTGTTCCTGTAACAAGTCCACAATGCCAGAGAATTAAAGAGAACCACAAAGGCGTGGATCAGTTACGGTAAAGGCAGAAGGGATCCTAAAAGGCTCAGAGGCTAAGAGACTTTTAAGCACCTGCTATGTGCTAAGCACTATTAGAGGCACATAACAGGCAGTGAAATCAAATTTCATCACCCAAATAGGGGCATTTTTGAGAGTGAAAGGGCACTATTAATATTTTTTTGTTTCAGGCAGTCCCGATAAAGCCCCTTCATAGTGTGCTCATTTCACCCTCAAAAGTGTCCCGTTGAGATGCTAAATCACAGTCACCCCACTTACAGGCATCACTCGCAATAACCTTGTAATAATCCATATTATCTATTCCTACTTTATAATCAAAAACTAAGGTTTAGTAGGGTACACAACTCAGTCAATGTCAAACAGTTAATAGAGAGCAGAGTTGGGATTTGAAACCAGGCCTGGTTTAGAATGATTGCTCAAAAACCAACTTCCCAGATCCCTGAAGAATATGAAGTCACCCTTTTTTGAGAGGGCAAGGGGGGATGCTTTATGGAATTTATTATAAACATGCCCCTGGCCTGGCGCAGTTGACTCCCGCCTGTAATCCCAGCTCTTTGGGAGGCAGGTGGATTACTTGAGGCCAGGACTTCAAGACCAGCCTGGGCAACATGGTAAAACCCCGTCTCTACTAAAAATACAAAAAGCCTGCATGGTGGCACACACTTGTTAGTCCCAGCTACTCAGGAGGCTGAGGCGAGAGAATCGCTTGAACCCAGGAGGTAGAGATTGCAGTGAGCCGAGATTGCACCATTGCACTCCAGACTGGGAGACTGCACTCCAGGAGAGTGAGGCTCCGTCTTTAAAAAAGCTCCTATCCAAAAAAAAAAAATAAAACAATAAAAAAATTTTTTAAAAAAAGCTCCTATCCTTTACATCTTTTTCTTTATAATAACAACTTTGTATTGGATTTGACAGTGATCCTTTGTTGTTGCCCATCTTCATTTGAAATCAGTTTTTCCAAAAGACATGTGAGCAGCCGAATAGAAGAGATGCATAGGGTGAGGTATGGGAGAAGGGGAGTAGAACGACCATGGCCTCTCTCTCATGCCTCACTTCAGGAACCTCCATGGATACAGCTATCTGGAAGCTCCCTGAAATTGCTCTTGTAAGGCACATCTGCTCCTTTTTCCCCTCCCTTTGGAGAGTGCTCACCAATTACTCCAGGTGATACTATTAGTACATCAATCGTGTGCCACCTTTTCCACCAGAGGCAAGCATGCGGAGGACTTTTCAAAGGGATTACCTTATCCCCCGCTAGGCCCAGTACTGGGCCCAAGGAGGCACGTGACCCAAACAGGACCCACCAGAGTTCTTTATGATAAACAGATATGGAAGCTGAAAACAAAGTCGAACTGACTCAGACAAAAAGTGGACTTTAGTGGTTCATGTGACATAAAAGTCAAGGAGATGTAGCACTGGGCGTGGCTAGATTCAAGGACTCAGTCAAAGGCTTGACAAACCAGTGTGTCTCCACATACCTTTTCTCTTCTGCTAACTCCCTCAGTCCTACCCACCGGGGGAGAAATTGACCACTGGAAGGTCCAGGCTTACATCCTAACCTTCTAAGTGAAAAACTTCCCAACAGTTCTAACAAAAGTCGCAGAATTGAGTCTCATCGGCTTGGAGTCACCTGCCTATTTCCATGCTAATCACTGCGGCTACGGGGAGGAAGGCCCTGCTGGCAGGTCAGAGTATGTGCCTGAGGCAGGCGTGGAGGTTAAGTTGGCAGCTCAGCCAACACTACAGGAGCTGAGAGAGGGAAGATGCACAACTCCAAAGGAAAACAAGGGAAAAGATGCTAGCAGGACAAATAAAGATGAGGCCCACTGCACAAGCTCTTCTCTCTCCAGCCTGTATTGCAAGGTCGCTCACTTCCACGGGCCTTTTTAGAGTCCTGCACTTGATTTTTTATCTGTTGTTTTTTATTTTTATTTTTCTCAAGGAGGGTTCCTAAACTTGTATAAGCTTCAGGCCCCTCAAAATCTGAAGCTATCCTGCAAGAGAGTCACTCAGAATGTCTGCCTCCCTCTTATCAATTTAGGAACCGAGTCTTGTCAGTTGCTCAACTACATTGCCTGTCGTCTGCTCCCAAAAGCTTGAAACTGAGGTTCTTATTGCCAGAAAATGGCATCCTGCCCTAGCCTTCTCCTTCTGATTCATCTCCAAAGCCTTACAGCAGGGCAGTTCCTTAAAAAATTAAAAACACTATTACCATACACCTCTAGGAATATACCCAACCTGATTGAAAGCAGAGTCTGAAAGAAATGCTTGTATACCTTTGTTCACAGCAGCAGAGTTCACAGTAGCCAAGAGGTAGAAGCAACCTGTGTCCATCAGTGGATGAAAGAGAAAACTAGAAGTGGTATATACATGCAACTGAATATTATTTCCCTCAAAAGGAAAAAATTCTGACATATGCTGTAACAAAGATGAACACTGAGAACATTATTCTAGTTGAAATAAACCAGTCATAGCAGGATAAATACGATGTGATTCCATCCTACTATACTACGTAGTGTTCCAAATACTGCACGATTCAGCTAGGGGATGAAGAGTCCAGGTAGTGGGGAGTTACCGTTCAATAGCTACAGAGCTTCAGTTTTGCAAGATGGAAAGAGTTCTATGGATGGATGGGTGGTGATGGTAGCACAAGAGTGTGAATATACTTAATGCCACTGAACTGTTCACTGAAAAATGGTTAAGATAATTTTATGTATATTTCACCACAATTTTTAAAAATCTGATGCTTCAATAGCTTTTCTAAATATGCATGGGATCATAACTACCTTACTTAAAAGTCTAGTGGCTCCTCATTTGGCCACATGCCAAGCCCAAGCTCTTTGACTTACAGAGTTGCTATAATGATGATTTTTAAAAATAATATATGCAAAGTACTTAATTATGCCACAGTGCCTGACACAGGGCAATTTCTCAATAATCGGGTGTTAGTAGCATGATTATTACTGAGACTATTATCTGGCCTCTCCCTACCTCTCCAATCTTGTCTTCTGTCACTTCCAACCTTGTGCTTTAATTCTAGAAACAGCCCCGAATTGGCCATGCTGTTTTACACTGAGGGATCTTTGAATACGTTGTTTTCTCTGCTTCTATTTGTTAACATTTATTCTTCAAAATTGAATTCAGGTATCACCTTTCCCAGAAGGCTTCCTTGTCTCACAAACCTCCATGAGATTTATTCGGCCCCTTTTCTGTGTGTCCTTTCTATTTTGTAAATGTTCCTATTGTTGCTGCTGACACAGTGTCGTGTAATTTATTTGTTTACATGCCCCTTTCTAGTCTGTGAGCAGATTTAGGGCAGAAAACTATGCCTTCTTCACTGCATCATTCCCTAGGATCTTATATTGAATCTGGCATAAAGTTGATGTTCAACAAATGCTTGTCTGATGAATAATATGATGAGCACTTAGTCATTTTTACGAATCTTATCCCATTTAATCGTCAAAATTACAATTAGAAGGAAATATTATTGTCCTCGTTTTTTTTTAGAGGAAGAAACCAAGGCTCAGAGAGGTTAGTGACTTGTGTAAGGTCACACAGCACTAAGATCAGAATTAGAGTTTAGGTTTTTTTTTCTGCTCCTGAAACCTGTGTTTTTCTTGGCACATTATGTCATTATAATCTGTATTTCCTCAGCCAGGAAGCGTAAAGAATACAGAAAAGCAAGAGTTAGATTCTGGGGTGGCTTAGAGATTTGGAGAAAAAGAAAAAGAGAGCGAGTAAAACCACAAACAAGTACAAATAATACTAAAATGAACTCAGCAAACAAGGAAGAAGAAAGTTTTAAGGAAAAAGATGAACAAACATACAGGCTAAGTGCAGAAAGGAAAAGAGACTTTTATTTTTCAATATGGTCCTTCTCGTGGAGAAACCTCAAGGCCACAGCTCCAGTAGAAATCACATTTTGGGGTAAGGAAGGGAAAACTCGGTGAAGAAATGGAGGGAGCGGCTTTAGAAAACCATCTATAAGGGCGGGTGGCGGTGGCTCATGTCTGTAATCCCAGCATTTTGGGAAGCCAAGGCAGGTGGATCGCTTGAGCCCAGGAGTTTGAGACCCACTTGGGCAACATGGCGAAACCCCATCTCTACTAAAAATACAAAAATTAGCCAGGCATGGTGGTGTGTGCCTGTAGTCCCGACGATTACTTGAGCCAAAGATGTCAAGCCTGCAGTGAGTAGTGATCCTGCCACTCCACTCCAACCTGGACAATGGAGCGAGATCCTGTCTCAAAAAAACCAGAAAGAAAGAAAAACCATCTACAGTGGAAGGAAGCTGAGAAGGGGGCAGTCCTTAACAAGTAGATAGCTGGGTTGAGAGAAGCAAAGGCGAATTTATAGAGTTACTAAAGGCAGGGGCCAGGAGAGCCGAAGAGATGGGAGTTGTGGAAGCGGAAGGGGCTAGCAGCAGCTGAGGGAGTGAACTGCTCATTCTGGACATGGGGAAGGAAGACAGACCACCTCTCCCTTTAAAACTCCTCCTGCCACTTTCTCATGATAGCTGTCCTTTCTCTCCTCATTCGCATACTCATTTATTCTCATGATAACTGTCCTTTCTCTCCTCATTCCCACATTCATTTATTCTCACTCTCTCTCTTTCTCTCTGTGTGTGTGTGTGTGTTGTTTCTTCTCTCTCCTTGCCTTATTCCTGCTTGAAACAATTGGGAATACCTCACTAATTTTATCTATTGTCATTCAGATTCAAAGACATTGCTGATTCTCTAAATTTGTTGTTAACAATAAAACACAGTGTTTTGACAGCAGCCACAGGACTTGGCAGTCCCAAAAGGGAATTCTGGAAGAGAGGAGAGGGCCCAGTCAGGGCTGTCTTTTCTAGAGTTCATAACCTTCACAAGACTTTTATGCAATCATTTGTGTGTGTGTATGTACTCACCTACATTTTTTGGGGGACAGGATTCTACATTTATTTATTATCAAAGGGAAAGAGGATCAAAAAGGTTCCAGGCCCCACTGCCTTTTATAATACCTCTATCAAATACAGGTGCTCAGTTTTAGCTTCTTTATAATCATTTGTGTTCTTGATTTCGGTAAGGATACAGCTTAAAAGCTTTTATTCGTAAGAAGTAGGGTTAACATCAAGAATCTGAACTCAGCAATCTTTTGAAATGCAGAATGACTCACATTCCAGTGTCACATTCCAGACTTTGTTGCTTATCAAAAACCTTAGATAATTTAAGATGGTATCAAAATACTAATGCAGTTTAATTCCTTTGTAAACAGTGTTCACTCTGAAACGACCCTATTGAAATGCAATTCCTTTTCACTACTTGAGGCAGTGGGAATAAAGTTTATTAATGGTCTAAATTTCATCACGTAGCACTGTTCTGACAAAGGAAATTATTTCCAGATTATGCTGAAAGTTGCTTAGCACCTGTTTCTTAAAATAAATGTGTTTACTTTTTTTTTTGGCCTTGCTTTCACAAGCACCTTCATTTTGGTAATGAAGACACTTGGAAAATAGGCATTTATTTCCATAGTATTAAAAGCATTGGCCAAGTGCATTGGTTCCCAGGCGGGAGGATCAGTTGTGGTCAGGAGTTCAAGACCAGTCTGGGCAACATAGCAAGACCCCATCTCTACAAAATTTTAAAAATTAGCCATACAATTACAGTGAGCTATGATCATGCCATTTTACTCCAGCCTGGGCAATAGAGCAAGATTCTGTCTCTAAAAATAAGTAAATAAGTAAATAAATAAATAAATACACTAATATAGTAACAGAAAACTCAAGTAACATAATTTTTTTTAAGTTCCCATTAGATGATTCACTTCAGGAGGGCAGGAACCGTTCTGTTCGACATTGTATCCCCCACACTTTATACATAGTAATCATTCAATAAATGTTCATCTTGTTAAAATAATTAATTGGGAAGCATTCCGCTGAGAGAGCACCAGTGCCTCAGGTTTCCACACAAGCAAACTAAAATCCAACTCAATGTAAGCACTAAAATGAAACAAACTTAACCAATTAGAAATCACCAACTAACTTCTAAATGAGGCCAAAGGGACTTTTCACTTTAACCTGTCTAATTTTTATTTTTTTATTTTTTTTTGGCCTTGCTTTCACAAGCACCTTATAAATGTTTCACCTCATGCTCCCTGGGTGGAATGCCGAACCCCTTGCCACCTGGTACTGCCCAGTTCATGAACTGCTGTCTCCCGAGATAAACTCTGTAACACTTTAATGTGCCTAAGTGTATCTTTTAACAATCTACTAAATGAATATAAAATAAGTTTATAACAATATCACGTCATGCTCTAAAGCATCTTTAGAGGCATATCATTTGGTGAACTTTATTTCATGAAATTGACTTATTCACTGTTTGTTGAGAGCCAGTCCTGCATGGGGCTCTTCCAGGCCCTGGGAATACAATGGTAAATGAGAGGGTTAAGATCCTTCCCGGCTGAGTGTGGTGGCTCATACCTGTAATCCCAGCACTTTGGAAGGCCGAGGCGGGCAGATCACCTGAGGTCAGGCAGATCACCTGAGACCAGCCTCACCAACATGAAGAAACCCCGTCTCTACTAAAAATACAAAAAATTAGCTGGACGTGGTGGTGCATGTCTGCAATTCCAGCTACTCGGGAGGCTGAGGCAGGAGAATCACTTGAACCTGGAAGGTGGAGGTTGCTGTGAGCCGAGATCGTGCCATTGCACTCCAGCCTGGACAACAAGAGTGAAACTCTGTCTCAAAAAAAAAAAAAAAAAAAAAAAAATCCCTCCTTAGGAGCTTTTGGTCTAGTAAGGGGTGAGTTACAGGCCATAGTCAAGCAATAGCATAAGGAAGATTATTTCAGGGAGTCAAGAGCACTGTGAAGATAGTGAATGGATACTATGCTGGGGAGTGTGTGTGCTGCTTGAGAGAGAGTGTCTGGGGAGGAGGTGATGTTCAAGCAGAGATGTGAATGTTGAGAGGATAAGGGAGAAATGCACTGCTGGCAGAGGGCGTCATCAGGGCAAATGTGTTGAGAGAATGAGGTTGAAACAGAGAAAGAAACAGAAGTGGCTGGGGGCATTGAGCAAGTAGGAGAAGTATGAAGTGGGAAGGGTAGGCAGAGACCAGATGAAGCAGGGTTTTGAGGGCTATGAGGATTTTGGCCTGAAAGGAGGAACAATGAGGATCTGTGATCCTGAAAACCCCATCTGTCTTTATTTTCTGAATTAAAGGTTAAAATAAGACCAGATTAGTTCAGTATTGAGGTGATTTAGAAATAGAAATTCTTGAATGGTGCATCTAATAACTCACCTGAAAAATAAAATTACGTAGGTGGGCACATTTTCTAACCATTTTAGATAAATAAACACTGATTATAATACTTGTTCAACTGAGAGCTTTATGATTCAGAGAAGGAATGTGGTCGACATAATAGGAAAGAATTTTTCCATTCTTTTTTGTGTATTTAGAATTGGCCACTATACTAGTTTCCATTTCTGTCTCCAACTTTGTATTTTAAATAGTTTGGATCATGATCACAAATTTAAAAATATATCTATTTTAGCCTCACCTAAAAGTCTTTTTTTCTTTCAAAAAGATTTTTAGACAAACTTCTTTGTAAACTGATTTGAGCAATTTTTGCTTTCAGTTCTCAGCTTGAAGAGGATATGCGTGTGATTTATAGGCATTATTCCAAATGCCAAAAAAAAAAAAATCAGTTTCAGCTGTTAAAATTTTCCTTTGAATTGCCTGGTTTTACTGTTGTCTTACCCGAAATTCTGTGGTCTGAATGTGTCCTCCAAAATTCATGTTGAAACTTCATCTCCAATGCAATAGTATTAAGAGGTGGGGGTCTTTAGGAGGTGATTAGGTCATGAAGGTCCTCTCTCATGAACAGGATTAAGGCCCTTACAAAAGTGGCTTCACACAGAATTCAGCCCCTTTTGCTCTTCTGCTTTTCTGTCATGTGAGAACACAGCAACAAGCTGCCATCTTGGAATCAGAGAACAGACTTCACCAGATAGATACTGAGCCCACTGGCAACTTGATTTTGGAGTCCCAGCCTCCAGAACTGGGAGAAATAAATTCCTGTTGTTCATAAATTACCCAGTCTCAGATATTTTGTTATTGTAGCGTAAATGGACTAAGACAAGGAAAAAAAGAAACAGGAAAAAAAAAAAACAAACAAACTTCAAGAAACCTAGCGACTTAATTATTTTCAGAAAGTATAATGGTTTTATATATACAGCTGATTCTTGAGCAACATGGATTTTTTTAACTGCATGCATCCACTTACACATGTGGATTTTCTTCTGCCTCTGCCACTCTTGAGACAGTAACACCAACTCCCCTTCTTCCACCTTCCCAACCTACTCAATGTGAAGATGATGAAGACCTTTGTCATGATCCACTTCCACTTAATAAATGGTAAATATATCTTCTCCTCCTTATAATGTTCTTAATGACAGTTTCTGTTATTTAGCTTACTTTATTGTAAGAATATAGTATATAATGTACATCACATACAGAATATATGTTACTTGACTACATTATTGGTAAGAACTTCAGGTCAACACTAGGCTATTAGTAGTTAAGGTTTTGGGGAGTCCAAAGTGATGCATGGATTTTCAGCTGCATAGGGGGTTCTCACTCCAAATCCCCATGTTGTTCATGGGCCAGTTGTATATATGATTTGTTTCCCTCTGACATCATGTCCTCTGGAACATATTCTTAATGAAAGTTTTGAAATGAAGTAGGCGGTACAGGGTAGGAGTTAAGAAAACAGCCTTGAGTTTGTCTGCTGTGGACCTCAGGTAGATTATTTATATGATCTTTGTAAGCTTCAGCTGTTTCATTTGTAAAATAAGGTTGTGTGGGATTTAAATGATAATATGTTATTATTTCTAAATATATGTTCCCAAGGTGAAATTAAACTTGCTTTTAAAAAAACTGTGAGCTAACTAAACGTATTTTCTTCATAATTTATCCAGTCTGTGGTATTCTGTTATAGCAACAGAAAGATGAAGTTTACCACCGGGCACAGTGGCTCATGCCTGTAATCCCAGGACTTTGGGAGGGCGAGGCAGGCAGATCACTTGAGATCAGGAGTTCGAGATCAGTCTGGCCAACAGGGTGAAACTCTGTCTCCATTAACAATACAAAAATAAGTAGCCAGGTGTGTTGGCACACACCTGGAATCCCAGCTACTCAGGAGGCTGAGGCACGAGAATCACTTGAACCCAGAAGGCAGAGGTTACAGTGAGGTGAGATCACGCCACTGCACTCTCCAGCCTGGGTGATGAAGTGAGACACTGTCTCCAAAAAAAGAGAAAGACTAACTTTAGTTAGCCCATGGTTCTAGAGGCTGAGAAGTCCAAGAGCATGGTGCTGGCATCTGGTGAGAATCTTTTTGCTGTGTCATAACATGGCAGAGGGGCAGAGGGCATCACATGGCAAGAGAGCAAGAATATGCATGTCGGCTCACATCTCTCTTCCTCTTCTTATAAAACCACAAGTCCCATCATAGAGGCCACACCCTGATAACTTTAATCCAAATTACCTCCCAAAGGCCCCTATCTTCATCAACATACACATTTGGGAATTAAATTTCCAACATGAAATTTGGGGGATACATTCAAACCATAGCACTAACTCTAACTCTCAATTATTTATCTTATACCCCAGTTATTTGTGTATTCTTATCTTGGCACGTATGAGTTAAACCACCATTAGTTATTATCACATGATTAACTTTGGTAATGACCACTCTTTTTTCATGGGTGCTATTCCCATCTTTACATCTTCTTTTCTTTTTTTTTTTCAAAATGTGGTCTCACTCTGTCACTCGAGTTGGAGTGAATTGGCACAATCTCAGCTCACTACAACCTCTGCCTCCCAGGCTCAAGTGATTCTACCACCTCAGCCTCCCAAGTAGCTGGGATCACAGGTGTGTGCCACCACACCTGGCTAATTTTTTGTATTTTTGGTAGAGATGAGGTTTCACTATATTGCCCAGGCTGGTCTCAAACTCCTGAGCTCAGGCAATCCACTTGCCTTTGTCTCCCAATGTGCTGGGATTACAGGCATGAGCCACTGCATCTGGCCTTACACCTTTTTTTTTCTTCTTCTTTTTCAGTGACAGGGTCTTGCTCTGTTACTCAGGCTGGGGTGCAGTGACTCAATCAGAGCTCACTGTAACCAAACTTCTGGGTTCTAGCAATCCTCCTTCCTCAGCCTCTCGAGTAACTGGGACTACAGGCATGTACCACCATGCCCAGCTAATTTCTTTTTTTCTTTTCTTTTCTTTTCTTTTTTTTTTTTTTGTTGTTTGTTTGTTTGTTTTTTGAGACAGAGTCTTGCTGTCACCCAGGCTGGAGAGTAGTGGTGCGATCTCAGCTCACTGCAACCTCCACCTCCCAAGTTCAAGCGATTCTCCTGCCTTAGCCTCCTAAGTAGCTGGGTGGGACTACAGGTGCATGCACCATGCCTGACTAATTTTTGTATTTTTAGTAGAGAAGGGGTTTTATTATGTTGGCCAAGCTGGTCTCAAACTCCTGACCTTGTGATCTTCCCACCTCAGCCTCCCAAAGTGGTGGGATTATAGGCATGAGCCACCACGATTGACAATTTTTTTTTTTTTTTTAATAAAGATGAGGTTTCTATATTTTTGTAGAGGCAGGGTCTTGCGATATTACTAACTCCTGGTCCCAAGTGATCATTTTGCCTCGGCCTCCCAAAGTGCTGGGTTTACAGGTATGAGTCACCACACCTGGTTGCATAGTATCTTAAATCCATGGGATAGGGATTTTATTTTATATGTGTTCGTTACTGGTGCCTAGCTGAGTTCTGAATACAAAGCAGGTGTCCACTTATTTATAAGTTAAGGTTACAATGTTACCTCCTGAGGACTGCTGAGTCATTTATACAACCATCCAAAAAACTGGTTAATATATAACTTAATAACTTGTTGGCTCCTTCAGGTGTAAGCCAAAAATACAGTTCTAGTCCACATCAGCCCACGAAGGATGAGCAAAGTTTGCCAAGTGCTGCTCTTAAAATGCACACATCTTTTAATCCAATTTAGTCATTCAGCAAATATCTACTGAGTGTCTACTGTGTGCCAGGTTCTATTCTAGACTCTGAGGAGACAGCAGCAAGACAGACAAAGTTCATGCCTTGAAAATCATGGTTTTCTCTGCTTGAGTTTTATTATCTGAACTAACTCAGAAGAAGTCAAAATGATTGTTCTTAGGTCTTTTACTTAACCAGAACCACATGCAGAACCACATGTGCCCAAGGACAGCTGCACAACCAGCCTTGCCTTTCTATTATGGAACACACCTGTGCTTCCAGACATCTCCAAACATCTAAGTGTACAAAGTCCTCTTCACATAGAATGTCTCAGTGACTACTAGGTTGGAAAAAAGGGCTCTCGTATTCTGTGTTCTAGTCAGTGGCCTGCTTTTAGCAATTCAGTAAAGCAGCTGTATCCAGAAAACCATTTTCTCTATGGTCCTCTTCTGTCTTATCTGTCTGTCTCTCACTGAGCTCATCAGTCATATTCTCCAAGAAACCTTCTTTGTCCTCCTACTCCATCTGGGTAAATACATACTTCTGGGTTCCCATGACTTTTAGTTTTTAATCTATATAATAGAATGTAATGTGCTGTATTCCAATTGACTGTGTATGCTTCTTAGATTTAAGGACTAATTCTTTTATTACTGTGATGACTGTAATAAAAGAAGAAAAGTAAGAAGAAAGGGAGGGTGTGTGGTGACATTGATAAGAATTCTCCCCAGAGCCCATTTTTTAGAGTCAGACCCATTTGTGTCAAGCCCAGCAACACCAATGATTAGTTGTGAAGCTTTGAGCACGTTACTTAACTCAGTTGGGTCTCTTGTCCCTGGCACTGAACATTTGCTTAATGAAAGAATAGTGATCATTATTAGAGGCTTAATTAATTATGATAGCATGACTCTGTGCAGGCAGTGTTTTCAGCACTTTTTACAAATTTCCCTATAAGCTAACATAACCCTGTGAGGTGAGTAATGTTATATCCCTTCTATAGATGAAAATGGAGGTCGCCCAGGTCGCCCAGAGAGCGTGACCTGCCCAGGTTACTCAGAGGGGCTCCAGGGTCCATTCACTTAACTATTACACTCTAGTGCTTCTTGCTGGCTGCAAGGGAGAATAAAGGAAGAGAGACAAGGATGAACTCAAAGAACCCCCTGCTCCCATCAAGAAAAGCATCCTTCCCCACTCTTATTTCATTTACTGGGAATTATTCCTCCAATACCCCAGAAGTGCCTGTCTTCAGTCTAACATTCCTTCTGTTATGGTCTGAATGTTTATGTCCCCTCAAAATTCTCATTGAAATTTAATACTGAAGGTGACAGTATTGGGAAGTGGGGTCTTTGGGGCGTGATTAGGTCATGCAGATGGTGCCCTGTGAATGGGATTAGTGCCTTATAAGAAGAGGTAAGAGAGCTAGCCCGCTCTCGTTACTCCGTAAGAGGATACAACAAGAAGTTGGCAGTCTGCAACGAGGAAAAAAAACCCTTCATCAGACACTGGATCTGCCAGTCTTTGATCTTGGACTGCCCAGCCTCCAGAACTATGAGAAGTAAATGTTTGTTGTATGAGCTTCTCAGTCTGTGGTAATTTGTTAGTGATGTCCATGCTAACTAAGACAGAAATTGGTACTGAGAAGTAGAGTGCTCCTGTAACAAATACCTAAAAATGTCAAAGCAGCTTTGGAATTAGAAATTTCAAAGTGCATGCTAGAAGAAGCTAAGATTGTCATGACGGGATGTTTAAAGTCAATTCTGGTGAAGGCTCAAAACAGTAAGAGAAGAGCTCTCGAGGAAGCTTTTGTCTTCTTCGAGAATATGTAAGTAATCATGGACAGAATGTTGGTAGAAATAAGAATGATAAGGGCCATTTTGATGAGGTTTCAGATAGAAATGAGGAACATATTATCAGACAACGGCAAAAAGATGATCCTTATTATAAAATGGCAAAGAATTTGGCTGAATTGTTTTCATGTTCTAGTGTTTTGTGGAAGACCGAATTTGTGAGTGATAAAATGCATATTTCACTGAAGAGGCATCTTAGCAAAATGTTGAAGAAGTGGCTTGGTTCCTCCTAACTGCTCACAGTAAACTGTGAGAAGAGAGAAATGACTTAAAGATGGAATTTTTAAGCAAAAGGAACGAGAACATAATTATCTGAAAAATTCTCAAACTATCTGTATTGCAAAAAAATATGAAAAGCACGTTTGGAACCCTTCAAGTGGTTTCTTGACACTCAGGGTGGCCGGCCAAGAAACCATGCAATAAGGAGATTAGGTGTGAACCATGAATTTAGTCAGCTCCCCAGAGATAAACTGACAGTTTAACTTGAAGGGGAAGGAGAGGGAAGGAATGAAGGAAGGATGTCAGAAGTCTTGGATTTTACAGGACAGTACCTTAAAGCTATTTAGCTGCAAATGTGCGCTATTCTCCAAGACAAGGGAAGAATGACCATGAAAGCGATTCACAGATCATCAGGGCTGCCTCCTTAGTTTTGAAATGAGGTTGTTACCTTGTTTTCAATGGGTCAGATGATCCTCACTCAAAGCTGTGCAGGCTTGACTCCAACCCAGCAAGACCTTGGGGGCAGGACCCTGCCTGTCAGAGCCACAGGATAGGCACTGCAACCTCAGTGGGTGTGGAAGGTGAGATGCCACACAGGGGGTCCCAAAGGCAGGACTGTTTCTGCAGCAGGCCTGGAGGGCAGAGTGCAGCGACAGGAGACTTAAGAACCGATGGAGTTTGCCTTGCTAGATTTGGGATTATTTGGGACCCGTCAGCCTTTCCTTCTTCCCTATTTTTCTCTTTTGGAAGAAGAATATCTACCCCATGATTGTTCTACCATTGTATTTTGGAAGTGCATAACTTGTTTGGTTTTATAAGCTCACAGCTGGAGAGGAAATTTACCACAGGATGAATTGTATGTGGAGTCTTACCCATATCTGATTTAGATAGTACTTCAATGAGACTTCAGACTTTAGACTTTGGAGTTGATGCCAGAATGAGTTAAAAATTGGTGGTGGGGCTGTGGGGCTGTTGAAATGGAATGACTAACAGTATTTTACATTTGAGAAGGACATGAGTTTTCAGGACCATGGGCAGAATGTGACAGACTAAATTTGTGTGTCCTCCCGAAATTCATATGTTGAAATCTAATCCCCAGTATGGTGGTATTTGGAGGTGGGACCTTATTAGGTCATGAGGATGGAGCCCTCATTAATGAATGGGATTAGTGCCCTTATCAGAAGAGGCCAGAGAGCTAGCTTGCTTTCTCTACACCTTGTGAGGATACAAAAAGAAGCCATCAGTCTGCGAGCCAGGAAGAAGGTCCTCACCAGAACCCAACCATCCTAAGCTTGAATTTCCAGCCTCTAGAACTGTGAGAAATAAATTTCTGTTGTTGATAAGCACCCAGTCTATCTTATTTTGTTAAAGCAGGAAGGTGACTAAGATACCTTCCTTTTATCTCAAATGCTGTCTTAGCTACTAAACAGATCTCATATAAACACACTAATTATATCTGTTTCGAGGATCTAGCAGGAAAACACGGCTCTGAACACTAAAGAGCCTTTCTTCTTTATTTGTGACTGCCGTCTTCTTTGACAGACCAAGCAGCTTTGGAAGATCTGTGAGGGAAAACAAGGTCACCACCTAGCCAGCCAGTCTACCTTCACACAGGAGACTTTATTCATTGACAGAGAGATGTCGGTTTCCCTTCCAAGTTCTGAAATTTCCTTTTCACTCACTATTCCATTTAATGCATAGGCTTGGCTTTTACACATTAAGCATAATTTCTTTCTAAAATAATTACACAAATACCTCTAAGAATGTTGGGTTTCAATATAGAAGCATGGTCAATAAAGTAGATGACCTTCTGCTGAAAATGACCCCCCAACTTTACCCCCACCCACAGCAGCCCCCATAGCTAGGCTTGTATTCTTTTACCCTCCCCTCTAAGTTTAGCTGATTAGAAGTCTGAAGATGTCACAGTGGATCCTCCTACATGGGCATTTGAAGTTGAATTTCTTGTTTGGTCACTTCAACTGAGGTCTTACAAATTTAGAAGAAATAGGGTGGTCCTTTGCCATCTTATATGTAGAAACACAGAGAAAGCAGGTTTATAAGTTAGGTTGCCGATTCTGGCTTCCTCAGTAAAAACCCAATATAATACTAGCTCAGACGAGATCCATGTTTCCCTTTTATAGAAGAGTCTGAGGCTGAGCAGTTGGGTCAGGGCTAATAATCACATTAGCTCCATGGAGCTGGGGACCCAGGCTCCTTTCACCTTGTTGCTCTGCCATTCTCCACCTGTAATTCTATTGCTAGGTTAAAGACAATGACTTCAACTCCTGCCATCTTATTCACACCCAGGCAGCAAGGAGGGAAAAAGAGGAAAGGAGGCGCCCATTCCTTTCTATTTAAGAGTGTAACCTGGAAGTTGTACATACCATTTCTGCCCATATCGCATTGGCTAGAGCCTAGTAAATGCCTACAATTACCAGCAAGGGAAGTTTGGAAGTGCATCTGTCAGCTGAGTGACCAAGTGTTCAGCTAATACTCTCTTTTCAGAGAAGAAGGGGAAGAGTGACATCACAGGTACAACAAGCAGCCTCTGCTCATCTCCACAGATAAAACTGATCTCCAGGAAGTGAGCACGAAGTTGAGGCTCAGAATAAAAGCAGCTGTGAGAGACTTGGGGCTTCCAAGAGACAAGGAGAGCAATACTGGTTCCTGCTGGCATCCAGTTGTTGGGTTCTATCCCTCATTAAGACACAGAAGCTTTCCTTCCCTTGTGTATAATAAATTCCTGGCTTTGCATAAGCCAGCCCAAGTGGCCTTCTGTTCCCTAATAGCAAAACGTCTTGTCTAATACAAACTCATTATATGCTCCTGGAGGGCAAGGGTCACATTTTACTTTTTTATTCCTGACCCAGGGTTTAGGTAGCACCAATGCTCAGTAAATAAACACTGATTTGACTTAATGTTTTGCTTCCTTTTGCAGCTGGATGCATTTGCTATCTTTCTCCATCATTTTTTTTGCCAGTTATAGAAAGTAGGCTTCCAAATTCCCTCAAAGAACAGAGGAGGTGGAGTCATGAGGAGATCAAGGAATGTCTTAATTTGAGAACTGAAGAGGAAAATAGTTTTGGCACAGCTCTTCCCTGAAATCTGTCAGCGCTGAGGGAAGGGCCAGCGGCAGTAATACAACAGCAGTCTTCATGGCGCTGTCAGGCAAATCAGGAGGGCTACAAGGGCCTGCTGCTCTCCTCTGTGTGGACAAATGCTTGTGGCTGTGAGTTAAATACCAGTGCAATCAGCTCACTCTCAAATGAAACTGCTCTAGCCCAGACTTGGAGAACAGTCTTGCATGAAACTTTTGTTCCCCAGTGTTTTAAATTTAACCAGCTGGAAAGAAGTATCATTTTATTAAATCTTTTTGGCTGGGCGTGGTGGCTTACGCCTGTAATCCCAGCACTTTGGGAGGCCAAGGCAGGTGGATCACCTGAACTCAGGAGTTTGAGACCAGCCTGGCCAACATGGCAAAACCCCATCTCTACTAAAAATACAAAAATTACCAGGCATGGTGGTGCACGCCTGTAATCCCAGCTACTCAGGAGACTGAGGCAGGGAGAATTTCTTGAACCCGGGAGGCGGGGGTTGCAGTGAGCCAAGATTGTGCCACTATGCCTGGATGACAGAGCAAGAACTCTGTCTCAAAAAAAAAAAAACAAAAAAACAAAAAAACAACTTTTTAAAATGAAAGATTTGCTTTTTTAGTGGGAAATCTGCATTCTATCAAAGGGATAAAAGATAATGCTCGACTAGTTCATTTGATACAAAGGCCAGCACAACACTACCCCAATACACGCTTTTGTGGATCATCTTTGACAGAAAATAAAGCACAGGATTTTGAGAGGTTTGCCTAACAAGGGCTTTTAAGCTGCATTCTGTGGTATCATAATAAAAAATGCAGGGTTCATGTTAAACAAAATAATTTTACATGTCAGCCTGGCATGTAGAAGGTATTCAGTTAGTTCTTGCTGAATGAGTATATTTCAAACTGATGCTGAAGGGAATAGTCCGGAAACATCTATATGTGATATATTTACATTTGACTCTCAAACCATACAGAATTTGTTACTGAATGCCAAAATTAGCTTCACAGACACCGGGAAGGAAATCAAGACTACTGGGGAGGGAATGGGGTAGAAAGGGAGGTGTGTGGAGTAGGAGGGGGAGCCAGGGAGCTTTGACTGTACAATGACCTAAAAATTGTAAATTACCGCATTGCTGCCTTCTGCTTTACACCAAGCTTGTCCAACCCGCAGCCTGCGGGCTGCATGCAGCCTAGGATGGCTTTGAATATGGCCCCACACACATTTGTAAACTTTCATAAAACATTATGAGATTTATGCTTGGGCCTTTTTTTTTTCCAGCTCATCTTCTGTCATGAGTGTTAGTGTATTTTATGTGTGGCCCAAGACAATTCTTCTTCCAGTGTGGCCCAGGGAAGCCAAAAGACTGGACACCCCTGCTCTATACATCTATACATTACAGTGTATAATTTTATTATTATTATTATTATTTTTATTTGAGACGGATTTCACTCTTGTTGTCCAGGCTGGAGTGCAATGGTGCAATCTCAGCTCACTGCAACATCCGCCTCGCAAGTTCAAGCGATTCTCCTGCCTCAGCCCCCCGAGTAGCTGGGATTACAGGCATGTGCCACCACGCCCGGCTAATTTTGTATTTTTAGTAGAGACAGGGCTTCACCATGTTGGTCAGGCTGGTCTCGAACTCCAAACCTCAGGTGATCCGCCTGCCTTGGCCTCCCAAAGTGCTGGGATTACAGGTGTGAGCCACCGTGCCCCGCCTACAGTGTATAATTTTTACAGTGTTGAAGATTCTTAACATTTTTATGATTTTAGAGAAGGGTCACTGAGGATCCAATGCTGCTTGGAGCGTTTTTATCCTTTACTCATTTAAGAACATTTTTTCAGATCCTATGTTTCTGAGTCATTTTTTGAAAATGATATGTTTGTTTACCTACATTAAATTAGATGATGCTGTGATACCACTCTTTCCCAAACAAGTATGTTTCCTTCAGAGATAACTAGTTCAGCCCATCCCCAGGTTCAATGGGTCACTAAGAGGACTTACAGGACTCAGCCTACTATCATGTAACGCTCATGGCTATGATTTATTCCAGCAAAAAGATAACAAGCACAATCAGCAAAGAGAAAAGGCATCTGGGGTGAAGTCTGGGGAAAACCAGGCACAAGCTTCTAAGGCTCCTCTGTCAGTAAAATCACAAAGGATAAATTAACCCCCCAGTGCGAGTTCTGTATGTGAAAACAAGTGTGAAATGTTGCCAACCAAGGGAGCTCGTTAGACAGGGTTTCTAACGGAGCCTGGTCATGTAGGCAGCCCCAAGCCAGCACATATGGAAATTCTGGCTTCCCAGAAGAAAGCAGGTGTTCAGCACAAACCACATTGTTTGCACAAATAGTCTGGCACAATGAACCACTCTTATCAGTTAATGGTGGGAACCCTCGCAAAATCTCAGTTCTCTCCAAGACACCAGCCAAGGGCCAACCTTGCAAGCCGGCCTTTTCACGGGCAGTACTTTGGGCCTGCTGGCCCAAAATTACTTTCTGCACAACATCATGTTAATTACTTTCTGCACAACATCATCAACAGAGTGTCAATAATCATGATAGTGACATTTACAAGTTTGATGGGGTTCTTTTTTTCCCCCAAAACTGATGTCTAGTCCCTTTCTTTATCATGAAATTAACATTTATGGAGCCCTTATCACATGCCAGGCACATGGTTTAAATCTTTTAATATTTACAGTAAATGGATCCTGTTTTTGTCACAGTTTTACAGATGAGAACATTTAGATCCAGGTGAATGAGTTAAGTAACTTACCCAAAGTCTCACAACTAATAATTTGTAGTGCTGGGGTTGGACCACGAGGGCCTAACTCTGGAATAGGCACTCGGGAAGTTCTGAACAGTTTCACCATACACCTTCCCTTTCTTTTCTTTTCTTTTCTTTATTTTCTTTTTTTAAAAAATATGGTCATCAAAAACAATTACACATTCACACACACACACACACACACACACACACACACATCCCTATATCTCCCCATTTTGTATGGACAGAACACAAATACAACCAGGTATATAACCTGGTGCAGACTAGCCTTCCAATATGTGTTGAGATGAATGAGTAATGAAGCACAACATCTGAATGTCTACCATTTAAGTACTGCATCCTTAAAATATCAACATCATGTCAACTCCTGAAACTCAGTAGAAGGACCCTAATGAAAGAAAACCTAGGCAAGCCTCACTGATAAGTGTTTTAGTTACCTGTCCATTTGGACCTGTTTTTTGTTGTTGTTGTTGTTTTGTTTGTTTTTTTTAGTATCTTTTGAAATTGAGAAAACTGAATGTCATATTTGAAATAATGCACATATTCATCACCAACAATTTTTTTGAGTCCTTACAATGTGCAAAGCACAGAATTACTGCTCTCTTTTCAGAGATGTGTCATCAGCAGCTCTGTTGGAACTACCCTAGAAAATTTGGCCAAGGTTCTTGCTCTTGCTGTGTCTGGTCAAACCAGCAGGTTTGATCTGGGAATATAACCTCAATATGTGCCACCCGTGTTTCCATCAGAATGGAAGGGATATAGCCTTCATCAAGTTGGACTAAATGATCTTCCCTGAATGGATTATCCAAGACAGCTGCTCAACAAAAGAAACCACTGCTAGCTCTCTGCACATAAAATAATTTTTTTTAAACTTCAAAAAAATTAAAATAAAATAAAGCCAAGAGCCATGAACAATTGAAAGCATCTGATGCCTGCCTGGTGTTCCCGGTTCCTGCTGGAGCTCAGCTTCAGCCCAGGTGAGGCCAGACGCTGTTGTCATATAACAGGCTTAGCCAAACATGTGGATTTGATTTGTCAGAAAGTTAAATTGGGGACTCCAGTGCCTTTTGAAAGATGTAATCTGCTCCAGAGACCTTGCAAAGGGCATGGCTGACCTTGCATCTGTTGTGAAAGTGGTAATACCCTCAAGGCAGGGAGGAAAGCAAGTTTTGACACAGCAGAATTGAGAAGCACGAAGCTGCCAGGAAACCAGAGGCAGAAATTTCTTCTTTGCAAGTGATTCTTTCAGGACGCTATCCCAAGGTAATAGTAAGACCTAATGTATACGATGCTTTACTGTGTTTTTTCAAAGTACTCTCATATGTATGATCTCACATCCTCTTCAAAGCAGCCTGGAAAGGAGGCCAGATCTGCATTATTATGCCCATTTTACAGATGTGACATAGGCATCAGGATAATGTGACTTTTCCAATATCTTGGAACTAGTGACTTGTCTTTCAGTCTTAGTCAGTGCTGCTCAGTCTTTAATGTGCAGACAAACCACTTGGGGATCAGTAGGTTCAGTAGGCCTTGGGGGGGGGGCTCAAAAGTCTTCATTTCTAACAAGCTCCCAGCTCATACAATAAGAAATCAGAATGCAGAATGCATTACTTTTAAATTGGTTATTTTTTCTTATTGTGAAATAAAGCCTACAGTCACAAAGAGCATAAAATTGCACAGATGCTTAAAAATATTATTAGAGTCCAAATAGCATGTGACCTACTACCTGGGTAAGAATTAGCACATGACCTGAAGGCTTCTCCCTCATGGCACCTCACCCCCATTAGCCCTCTCTCTCCTCCCAGGAGAAAACACTGTCTTGGCTTTTGTAATAATTATTTTCTAGCTTTTCTCTAGGAAATGGATTTTTTGAAGAGTTTTTGTTGTTGTTGCCCTGGTCCCTGATACTTTGAAATCACCAGTAATTCACACATGAGAAAAGTACACAAGCCAAAGAGGCAGATCTGATCTTTTGAAATCTTTAGTAGAAAAATTCCCTAGAGGAGTCCAACTGGGGCTTGCTCTGAAAAAGTGTTCGGAAAGAGAGGGTATTACCTGCACGAGATACTCACTTTAGGAATGGGGTGTCATGGGAAAAAAATGGACTCTGGCTCCTTGCTACTATGTCAAGTCAATATTTAACAAATCAGTTAGAGACATTTGGAGTCTAATTCTGATGGCGGGACAGATAAGAACTGTCAGTATCCAGAGAAGATACTGAAACAGACGAGGAGGACGTTACTAAATGTTCTGTCTGCCTTAGGTAGTCTCGCTTGCAGTGTTTTCTATTCTTTTTATTTGATGAAATCATCAAGCCTAATTTTCAAGAAAACAGAATTTCCTAAAACAACTGCCTGTAAATATGATCTTTCCTTTGTTCAGCCCCCAGTCTGATTAAAAGTTGGACTGGCAGCACATTCAAAGGGGCAAGAGCATAAGAGCTGCCAGTGGTTGTGCTTAGTACCGGGTGTCTAGGAAGTCTTGATGTAACAAACAGAAGGATGGAAATTTCTCAGATAGTTTTTGACTAGGTCTGGGAACTTAACAGAGAAGAAGGCCAAAAAAGACTCCTGCTTCTCTAGAAACTGACTCTCCCTCAGGCAATCTGTACTATGTGTGTATCAGTTAACCATCGCTATGTAACAAATCATCCCAAAATGTAGTAGTTTAAAACAACCACCACCATTTCTCATGATTCCTTGATTTGGCTAGGAGATTGTGGTGCTGGTCTTCCCTGGGCATACTTTGGCTGAGGGCCAGCTGGGCTGGAAGGACCAACGTGGTTTCACACACAGAGTTGACAGTTGGTGCTGGCTGTTGTCTTGGG
>NC_045434.1:126657301-126660454 GCF_002776525.5 Piliocolobus tephrosceles | reverse complement strand
TTTTTTTTTTTTTTTTTTTGAGACGGAATCTCGCTCTGTCACCCAGGGTAAAGTGCAGCAACGCAATCTCAGCTCACTGCAAGCTCCGCCTCCCGGGTTTACACCATTCTCCTGCCTCAGCCTCCCGAGGAGCTGGGACTACAGGCACCTGCCACCACGCACGGCTAATTTTTTGTATTTTTAGTAGATACGGGGTTTCACTGTTAGCCAGGATAGTCTCGATCTCCTGACCTCATGATCCGCCCGCCTTGACTTACCAAAGTGCTGGGATTACAGGCGTGAGCCACCATGCCTGGCCGGATTTCCTCATTCTTAAATGTTAGACCCAGGGATGCTAAATATTCAAGATTTTAATGAGCCTCAGTTATTAAACCACTGGTAGCTTGAAATCAGCCATGGTGGGAATACTTTTACCACAAAAACAAGCAAATGCTTTAAATCAAGTCCCTTTCTGTGGAGTGCTGGTTTACCGGAACACTACTGCCTACATCTGTGTGTGCCTTGTAGAGCCTTGCACCACGTGGCTGCTAGGTATGTCTGTTAAATTGAATCCTCAGTTAAGAGACAGAGAGTTGTAAACAATGCTGCAGTCTTAGTGTCAAAAAATATCCAAAAACTTATAAAATTAGGGGACTAGATCCAAGATAGCTGAGTTTCTTTTGGGGATATGCAATGATCACGTCTCTCTCTCTCTGTCTCTCTCTCTCTCCCTCTCTCTTTTTCTTTCTCCCTGCATATTGTAAACAGCATCAACAGCTCTGTTAATTTAAACTGTTAGGGTTTTTGGATGGGGAGTTTCTGACTCTGGCATAAGTGTGTAATTATACACTTATATCCTGAAATATAAATGTAATCATCTAGCTTCCCACAGGACAGGAGTCCATAAAGCTACACTGATGTGTCTGAGAGAGATATGAAGGTGAAGAAGAGATAGGACAGTCAAGAGGCACGCCTCGCCGTGTATCTTTATTTCTGTCCTCACTGTGTTGTCTGTGTTCTGGCATATTTTGACTTGCGCCTTTCTTTGGCTGCCTCTGCACATATCTCTGTCTCTTCTGCTACTGACTAGAGTGGCTAGTTTGTCTAGTTTGCTCTGAATGTGTTTGGGTCCCCCTCAGCTCTCTCTATCCTGGTGAAAGAGGAGTCTGCATAGCAAGGTTGGTTAGTTGCCTTTTCTGCATAGTTTGCTATGTTTCTTGGCTAAGGATTCCCCAGGGCTTTGGAAAGCACCGGCCCGCTGCATTTGCAGGACTTGTTTGCATCCAAAAAATGACTAATTAGGTCCTTGGGACTTCCTTATGTTACTATCCCAGGTATCTTCTTTGCTTCTTCCAGTGCTTTTTTTTCCTTTTTTGACTGGCCCGAGAAAGTAAAGAACAAAAGTAAAGCTCATAAACATAGTCT
Organism: Piliocolobus tephrosceles; assembly: GCF_002776525.5. Classification (NCBI taxonomy): domain Eukaryota; kingdom Metazoa; phylum Chordata; class Mammalia; order Primates; family Cercopithecidae; genus Piliocolobus; species Piliocolobus tephrosceles. The sequence continues at coordinate 126,659,050 of NC_045434.1, read as the reverse complement.
GTTCACTTTTAGTTGTGTTGCAAAACAGCCTTCTGTGCTGCTGGCTTTCCTTCCTTTGCCCAGTCTTAAATGTTAGCGCTTCCCAAGGTTTTGTCTTCTGACCTTTGACTTCTGCCTCCTCTCACTGGGTGGTCCTGGGTGATTTAATCCACTCCCAATTACTGAAGCTGATGGCTCAAGTCAGACAGCCCCAGATCCATGTATTCACTTACCCACTGGATATCTCTACTGGAATATCCCATATGTTCTCAATGCTTACTTTCTGATTGAAAATCAATGCCTATTTCCTTAAACCTCAGTTTATAGGAGTCATTCTAGACATCTTCTCCCTCACCTTCATACCGATCCTATCAAGTCTACCTGTTTCAGTTCTCCATTGCTGTATAAAAAACTACCCTAGGCCAGGTGCGGTGGCTCACGCCTGTAAACTCAGCACTTTAGGAGGCCGAGGTAGGTGGATCATTTGAGGTCAGGAGTTTGAAACCAGCCTGGCCAACATGGTGAAACCCCATCTCTACCAAAAATACAAAAATTAGCTGGGCGGTAGTGGTGCACGCCTGTAATCCCAGCTACTCAGGAGGCTGAGGCAGGAGAATCGCTTGAGTCTGGGAGGCGGAGGTTGCAGTGAGTCAAGATCATGCCACTGCACTCCAGCCTGGGCAAAGAGTGAGACCCTGTCTCAAATAAATAAATAAATAAATACAAATAAAAATTAAAAACTACCCTAAAACTTAGTGGCTTAGAACAACGATTTATTATTTCTCATGATGCCATGGGTTGCCTGGGTATTCCTCTGTTGGTTTCTCCTGGGCTCCTTCATGTGCCTGCATAAGTTAGTGACAGCTGGGCTGGAAGGCCTAAGGGGGCCTCCCTCCCTCACACGTCTGACAGTTGATGGGGAATGGTTGCTGGCTAGAGAGCCTCAGTTCTTCTCCACATTGCCTCTCATCTTCCACTAGGCCAGACTGCCTTCCTTGCATTGGAGTCTCAGGGCAGCTTTCCAAATGAACAAAGGCAGAAGCTGCCAGGCTTGTTAGGCCTAAGCTTCAGGACGCTTAGGTCATGTCTGCTGCATTGTATTTGTCAAAACAAGTCACAGGTCCAGCCCAGATCCAAGGGGGTGGACAAATGAACTCCACCCCTCCAAGGGAGAAACAGCAAGGTCACACTGCAAAGGAGCATACAAACTGGGATGGGAGGAATTTATGAGCATAAAACAAACTAGCACGCTAGCATATGAAAGCCTACGGAATTTGTTCTCTGTCAAGGTCTGTCCCAATCTGACCTGTGTTTTAGGATGATAACTCTGGTGATTTGCGAATATGAGTTAAGAAGATCAGAGATTAGAAATAGGAAGCCCAGTAGGGAGTACATTTCAGTAGGCTAGGCAAGAAGGAAGAGGGCATTGTTCATAGGCTAGGGATGGGGAGTGCATATGGAGAAATGGACATGAGATATTTCTAAAGTAGAATTAGAGAGTCCAGTGGTTACTGTATACTCTGTACCAGCATAGGTGATATAGGGAGATGCGAGTAAGACATTAGTAAGAGATAATCCAACCAACACATAGATGCTCAAATATTTGTCTGGTTAATGAGGAACTTAAAATCTTTTTTGGAAAAAAGGAAAACCTAGAACACACGCACACAAAATGAAGATTATAGTGAACTGCACACCTTTACTTCATCACTTCATCTGATTACAGAACCTCTCTTTCTTGTTTTTTTTTTTTTTTTTTTTTTTTTTTTT
>NC_045434.1:126642571-126657201 GCF_002776525.5 Piliocolobus tephrosceles | reverse complement strand
TTTTTTTTTTTTTTTTTTTTTTTTTTTGAGGAGTCTCACTTTGTTGCCCAGGCTGGAGTGCAGTGATGCAATCTCAGCTCACTGCAACCTCTGCCTCCTGGGTTCAAGTGATTCTCATGCTGCAGCCTCCTGAGTAGCTGGGACTACAGGCGTGCACAACCATGCTTGGCTAATTTTTGTATTTTTAGTAGAGACAGGGTTTCAACATGTTGGCCAGGCTGGTCTTGAACTCCTGACCTCAAGTGATCTGCCCACCTTGGCCTCCCAAAGTGCTGGGATTACAGGCGTGAGCCATGGTGCCCAGCCACTTTCCCTCTTCTGAACACACATTGTACTTACCATCTGTCCTGTTTTCTGCACATGTAATAATAAATTGCCTTCTATTATTTTGTTTTGGTTTTTGAGATAGAGTCTCTGTTGCCCAGGCTGGAGTGCAGTGGTGCAACTTTGACTCACTGCAGCCTCAACCTCCTGGCTCAAGCCATCCTCTTGTCTCAGCCACCTGAATAGCTGGGGTTCCAGATATGCACCACCACACCTGGCTAATGTTTTGTAGAGACAGGGTCTCGCTTTGTTGCCCAGTCTGGTCTTGAACTCCTGAGCTCAAGCAATCCTCCCACTTTGGCCTCCTAAATTGCTGTGAGTAGAGACTTGAGCGACTGTGCTGGCCTTCTATTATTATTTAACCTTTTTATTTTTGTTAACCTTATTTTCCTTGCTAGATTTTAAATCTGTGAAAGGTCTAATGATGTGAGGCCAGTCACTCAGGAAATTCACAGAATATACTCTGTGCCATGTTAGAAGGAAACAAATTGGAGGGGGACTCTTGTCAGAGAAAACACAAACGAGATAAGAGTTGCAGTGGAATAATTCTTAAAAACACACATAAGAGGCCAGGCGTGGTGGCTCACTCCTGTAATCCCAGCACTTTGGGAGGCCGAGACGGGTGGATCACGAGGTCAGGAGATAGAGACCATCCTGGCTAACACGGTGAAACCCCGTCTCTACTAAAAATACAAAAAAAAATTAGCCGGGCGTGGTGGCGGGTGCCTGTAGTCCCAGCTACTCGGGAGGCTGAGGCAGGAGAATGGCGTGAACCTGGTGGGTGGAGCTTGCAGTGAGCCAAAATTGCGCCACTGCACTCCAGCCTGGGCGACAGAGCGAGACTCCGTCTCAAAAAAAAAAAAAAAAAAAGACAGCGAGTGTTCACCAAGAAGACTGGTGGCTACCAAATGCTTGCTCCCTTTTCTGCAGTAGAAAGTTGTTGTTGGGAAATGGTTCCGCAGTCAAGGGCCATCTTCCCCAGCCCCACCATTCCTCTCCGTGGAGTCATGTGATTCATTCTCAGCAAAGGAAAGCGAGTGGGAATGGTGGAGGCCACATCCAGGCCACCATGGTTAAGACGCAGATTTGCCTTCTCTATTCTTGCTTTCCTCTCTGCTGGCTGAATATAGAGGATGCAGAGGGCCTGGAGGATAATGAATCATGAATGCAAGAAGCTGGGGTGTCTGAATTACTGCATGGTGGAAAAACTCCCCCCTAACAGGGAACTCTGGCTTTGGGCTGCGCTTTGAGAGAGACATAAATTCTTTGTGTTCAACCACTGAAATGTGGAGGATTATTTGTTACAGCAGTGTATTAGTCAGGGTTTTCCAGACAGATAGGACCAATAGGTTATGTATATGTATGGAAAGAGATTCATTGAGATTTATTATAAGGGATTGGCTCATACAATTATGAAGGCTGGCAAGTTCAAAATCTGCAAGGTAGTTAGCCAGGCATGGTGGCATGTGCTTGTAGTCCCAGCTACTCGAGAGGCTGAGGCAGGAGGCTCACTTGATCCCAGGAGGTCAAGGCAGCCATGATCATGCCACTGGACTTTAGCCTGGATGACGGAGTGAGACTCTGTCTCAACAATCAAACAAACAAACACAAATCTGCAAGGTAGGTCAGCAGGCTGAAGACCCAGGAAAAGCTGATGTACAGTTCAAGTCCAAAGACCATGTGCTAGCAATTTCCTCTTGCTAAGGGGAGGTGAGACCTTTGTTCTATTCACTGCTTCCACTGAGTAGATGAGACCCGCCCACACCGTGGAGGGCAATCTGCTTTACTCAAAGTTGATGGATTTAAATACTAATCTAATTCAAAAGCACCCTCACAAAAACATCCAGACTAATGTTTCACCACTATCTGGGCACCGTGGCCCAGCCAATTAACCATCCCAAGCAGCTAACACTTCCTTTATTTACACCAAGATGTGTTGAGACTGATAGCCAACCCATGCAGAAATGTCATTTTTCTCACTCCTTTGTCTTCACTCAGAGGCTGTTCCTACCCTGGTAAAGACATTATTTTCAAGGTATATTGAATACCTCAAACTTTCTACCAAAATATAATGACTTGTTTGCAAAAGTCCTGGAGAACAGAGGATAATCATGACATTGTAATCCATTATGTCTGCATAGGAAAGGATATGGTCACCTGGGTTTTATTAAACTATTTCTGTCTCTGCCTAGAATCAGAATCAGGCAGTGAAGATTACCACCAAGGAGCCTGCCCCATGTTTCCATTTTCAACAGAAATAAATGATGGGTTATTCTTGTAGTGAGTGCCCTTTAGAGTGAGGTTGTCTGACTTCTGTTGTGTTCACTGTTGTGCCTCTCATGTCTTGATTCTTATGATGAAGTTTATAAGCAGGGTAGAACAATAGGACTGAAAAGAGGACGGCTATAAACCAGTACCTTAGGGAACAGCTAGTAAAATTATCTTTCTTACCTTTGGCAGCAAAAAGGGGCACTCAAAAGCTACATCTCCCCTGCCCCTTGACATGTTTTATAAGAAATGGAGGGGAATTAGTATTATTTCTTGGCTCTAACAATAAAACTAAAAAGTTTGCTACAACCAGCATTCTGGTCAATGCCCTGTAATAATCTAGGTAACTTTCTACCCTCTTTATGAAGCCCACCCTTACCACTCTAGAACTCTTTATTTCTTTTCTTTCCTTTTTTTTTTTTTTTTTTTTTTGAGATGGAGTCGTCTTGTTCTGTCGCCCAGGCTAGAGTGCAATGGGGCAATTTCAGCTCACTGCAACCTCTGCCTCCCAGGTTCAAGTGATTCTCCTGCCTCAGCCTCTCAAGTAGCTAGAATTACAAGCGCCCACTACCACGCCCAGCTAATTTTTGTATTTTTAATACAGACAGGGTTTCACCATGTTGGTCAGGCTGGTCTCAAACTCCTTACCTCAGATGATCCAGCCTCCTCAGTCTCTCAAAGTGCTGGGATTACGCCTGGCCAGGACTATTTATTTCACAGGCATTTATTCACAAATATCAACTGAGCATCTACTGTATAGTGCTGTATAGCACTACATCACGAATTGTAAAGAACTCGAAAAAGCACAAGTCGTGGTCTCATACATCTCAATAAACTCAAGATATAATATCCACGTACACTAACTTTGTGTGTGTGAGAGTGTATATGCTTAAAGGATAATGCTATTCTGCTTTTATTTATTTATTTATTTATTTTTTGAATCACTGGGTTGCCCAGGCTGGAGTGCAGTGGTGCAGTCACCGCCTCCTGCAGCCTGGACCTCCTGGGCTAGGCGATCCTCCTGCCTCCGCCTGCTGAGTAGCTGGGACCACAGGCACACACCACCACATCCAGCTAATTTTAACAATTATTTGTACCCATTGGGTCTCTCTATGTTGTTCAGGCTGGTCTCAAACTCCTGGGCTCGAGCAATCCTCACACCTCAGTGCTGGGATTACAGGCGTGAGCCACTGCACCTGCCCAAGTCCAGGAGGAACTTTAACCCTCTGTGTTCCTCCTGGACTTTCTTTGTCTAGGATATCTGAACACTGTCTATGGCTGGTAGAAGGGGCTGGTTTTATAAATCCCTTACCTTGAAGGCCAGTCTGCCTCTCTGATCTCTTTTTAAAAATCCCTTTTTCCTCTGAATTGTAAAGGAATTACATAATCACTACTGAGGGGACCTGAGACAGGGACAAGAGGAGACAGGGAGATCTTCTCATTTGTTGGGGAGAGTGGGAGTGTCCGGCAGCCCAGGGGCCTGTGGGCCCGGTCTCCTTCCTGAGAGTCCCTCCCTGATTCTAGAAGGAGGCCAGGGCAGACATGGCATGAGGAGGAAGCCTGTTGACTTGTTTACTTGCAAAAAATCTTAGCAAGGTGCCGGTGCGAATGCACCCTGAGACTTCCTACTTTCACTATACAGTGCAGCTCTCGGTTTATTTATCAGATTGAAATGTTTGTTTATTTATTTATTTATTTTAGACAGAGTCTCACTCTGTCACCCAGGCTGGAGTGCAGTGGCCCCGTCTTGGCTCACTGCAACCTCCACCTCCTGGGCTCAAGTGATTCTCCTACCTCAGCCTCCAGAGTAACTGGGATCACAGGCATGCACCACCATGCCTGGCTAATTTTTGCATTTTTTTTTTTTTTTTTTTTTTTAGTAGAGACAGGATTTCACTATGTTGGCCATGGTGGTCTCAAACTCCTGGGCTCAAGTGATCTGCCTGCCTTGGCCTCCCAAAGTGCTGGGATTACAGGAGTGAGCCACCATGCCTGGCCTGGATTGAAAAGTTTAGAATGAGGTTTAGATACATTTTTGGGTTCGACCTTCAGTAAATCCTCTAGGCTAGGCTTCAATCCCAGTAACCAAACTCACCAGTCCTTGCTCCCAAATAGAACTGCTACTTTTCTCTTTTTTTTTCAAGCCGAACCTCAAAAAATTAGCCTGGCGAGGCTGGAGAAGGGTAAGATTTCCCCTCTTGTCACATACACAAGGAAGTAAAGGAGGCCCTTGAGCTTTCAGAACTCCAAGCATGAAACGGTGCGCGTTAAGCATTTAAATCACTTGTCTGGGATGAAGCATAAAAAGCTTGATTTTTTTTTTTTTAAACCAATTAGGTTTGAGCCTTCATGATACATTTTGGGACCTGTGGTTATCACTGCAGTTACACTTCAATTCATGCGTTGGATGCTTTGAAAAGATTTAATAAACAACAATAAGAATATCAGCTGCCATTTATATCTATGCTCCTGGCACTGTCCCAGGGGCTTTAATATGGTACCTATAACCCTTCCAATTATTCTCATTTTAGAGTGGAGATAACTAAGACACAGAGAGGTAAAAAACAAGCAAACAAAAAACCTGCCCAAGGACACATGATAGGTCAGAGGTAGGCATGGTGGCGCACGCCTGTGATCCCAGTTAATGTGGAGGCTGAGGCAGGGTTCACACTGTGGGCTCTTGGCTTACCAAAGTTCTCTTTGTTTATTCCACTGTCTCATAAGAAAAATGAAGCAAATCAAGTCACACTTCAAATCGACTGAGGAGATTTTGCTGTAGAAAGGAATCTGGTAAATCCCTTCATCAAGTGAATAATACTTTGTGTGTAAATCTGGACTTATAGAAAGTATATGTTTTTTTGGCATGGTTAAGGTGAGCTACCATGTTCCTTTCCGGAAAGTAAAGACGGTTTAAGGCATATGAAGGGGGCCTTTGTTCATTGCTTTGATGGATATTTATTCAGTGCTCCTCTGTGGGAATGCTAAGATGAGAAAAGCAGACGGTCCCTGTCCTCAGGGAGCATATCGTTTTTCACGACCCCTTATTATTGGGTTGCTAAAAAAGAGAGTGTCTATTTTATTTAAGTGAGTAGTTTTTAAAACTTTTATTTTCTTTTCTGCTTATCACAGCAATGCATCGCATTAAAAACTGTAAAAAAACCAAACATTGTAAGAATGTATAATACAAAAAGTTAGTTTTCAGTATTGCCAGCCCCAAAGAAACAACCACGGTTATAGATGAAAATTTTAACCATTAAAACTCTTCCTCCAGAGGAGAAACACAGAATACCAGCTAGTAATTTCCCTGTCCCGGCTCCTGCAGCCCTTCAGGACTTGGAGTTTTTTTTTTTTTACTGGGCGGCTCCTGACCTTGGGGCAAGCAGAAACACAGCTGAAAGTAAATATGAAACAAAACTCTGGCCATGGGGCCTGAGAAAGGCTTTTTTTCACTGCCTTTTAAATGTATTTTTATGAAAAGACACCAAAGACATTTAAAGTTAGGATTGTTCTAGAAAATCCAGGATAGATGGCCACCAGATGTCTATGGGGGAATCAGGGCACATCACAGTAAACACTCAATAGATATTTGCTGAAGGGAGGAATGAAGACTGTACTTATATTTAGAAAATTAAAACAACCCTGAAATACATGCTGGACTTCATAGGTTTTCGATTTATCTCCTCCTTTTTTTCCCCATGCAGAGCAAAGGTAAAAATAACTAAGTGTTTCCTGGCTGAATTTTATTTTGCTTTCAGTTTCTGCCATTTCAGTTCCTGTTATCATGCTTCGAGGTGCACTGAACTGCAGCACACCCAGGGTATCCAAGGCTATGTTGAAAAGCCTTTGACCGCAGTGCAGGGAGCAGAAGACATTAATGATGTGATGTCGACATAGCCCGCACTCAGGATCCTCCAGGAGAAGAACATAGAGATAACCCCGGACCAATGGTACTTTTTGAAAATGCTTTACTGCAAAAGAGTGGCTAGGGTTTTACAAGGGCTATGAAGAAACATATTTAGGTTAATAAAGTTTTTTATTGAGTGTTTACTGAGTGTTACTATGTGCTTTACATCTATTAACTCACTTCATCTTCAAAACAACCCTATAAAGACGTTACAACTATAATCCTCACTTTACAAATGAAACAACTGAGGCACAGTGAAGTGCAGTGGCCTGCCCAGGTGAGAAGCAAAACAGAATTTGAACCCAGGCAGCCTGACCCCAGGGTACAGGTATTAAGCCACTCTGCTATAGTGCCTCTCAGATGACAGAGAAACTTGATGAATTACTGGGTTACTGAATTTTAGTTTGCATAGGTTGTTTTTTTCCCCTTAAGAGTAGAACAAAACATACCTGAAGTATTGAAAGTAACATTTATTTTATTTATTTATTTGCTTGAGATGGAGTCTCTCTCTGTTGCCCAGGCTGGAGTGCAGTGGCACAATCTAGGCTCACTGCAACCTCCGCCTCCCGGGTTCAAGCGATTCTCCTGCCTCAGCCTCTGAAGTAGCTGTGATTACAGGCATGCGCTATCACGCCCAGCTAATTTTTGTATTTTTAGTAGAGACGGGGTTTCACCATGTTGGCCAAGCTGGTCTCGAACACCTGACCTCAGGTATCCACCTGCCTCGGCCTCCCAAAGTGCTGGGATTATAGGTGTGAGCCACCACGGAGGGCCAAAAATAACATTTAAAAAAGTTTTTTGGCTGGGTGCGGTGGCTCACGCCTGTACTCCTAGCACTTTGAGAGGCCGAGGTAGGAGGGATCACCTGAGGTCAGGAGTTCGAGAACAGGGTGGCCAACCTGGTGAAACCCCATCTCTACTAAAAATACAAAAATTAGCTGGGCGTGGTGGTGCAGGCCTGTAATCCCAGCTACTTCAGAGGCTGAGGCAGGAGAATCACTTGAACCTGGGAGGCAGAGGCTGCAGTGAGCCAAGACTGTGCCACTGTACTCCAGCCTGGGTGACAGACTGAGACTCCATCTCAAAAAAATAAAAATAAAAAATAAAAAAGCATTTATGCTTTGTTCTTATTAGATCTATGATCTGTTCATTTTTCGCAAAATCATTTATTGAGTACCTACTATTTGTATAGCAATGTGCTAATACCTGTCAGGAAAATAAAGGCAAGTAAAATATAATTCTATCCAGTAGTGTTTCCAGTGAGTTTTGGAATCTCACATATGTAGGTTTGAATCTCAGTCCCACCACCTACCAGCTGTGTGACTTCGTGCAGATTTCGTAACCTCTCTGAGTTCAGTTTTCTCTGATAGTAAATAGGGACAAAGGCAGCTCTCTTACAGGACTGTCCCTACAGACTAAATGTGCTAATGTTGTGTAGAGTGTCCTGAAACATGGTAGGCACCAGGATCTATGAGGGAGATGAGACACAGACAAAACAAATGATGGCCGGGCACAGTGGCTCACACCTGTAATCCCAGCCCTTTGAGAGGCCAACATGGGGGTGGATCACTTGAGCCCAGGAATTCAAGACCAGCCTGGGCAATATAGCAAAACCTCTCCTTCACGATAAACACAAAAATTAGCCAGGTGTGGAGGTGTGCACCTGTGGTCCCAGACACTCAGGAAGCTGAGGTGGGAGAATTGCTTAAGCCCTGGAAGCGGAGGCTGCAGTGAGCCGTGATCACACCTAGGCACTCCGGCCTAGGCGACAGAGCAAGACTGTCTCATAACAAATGACTTCTCTATGGGACAGTCCAATTGGAGCTATAGAAAACCAATGGGAAGTAAAATTGGACGACTTATGCCCTTGACTGCAGGAATGCAATCACCATGGGTGATGGGAGGACACCTGGGAGAATGGAGGCAGGGATTGAAGCCCTGCCATCCTTGTTTACTAGCTGCAATTAACCCTGGGGGTTTTTTAACCTCCAGCAGTCGGCTTCTCTCTCAGTTGTGGGTTAGCCCCAAAGATGCCAACATTTATTCCAGTTATAAGTTCTATTTTAACCACATTTCTGGTCTCCATCTTTCCTTGGAGAATCACACAAGAAAGGAAATAAGACTGAATTTCTCCACAAATAAAATGATGTCATTTTTCTTTTCTTTTGAATTCCATTGATAGGCTAAGCATAGAAAATAGTCAGCTGCTAGTGTCAAATTGGTAGATGAGAAGCACAGCACATCAAACAAAAACCTCAAGGTGTAGGAGTCTTTTTTTTTTTAAATCAAAATTATGCAAATAACAGATGAGGCTGGGCGCAGTGACTCACACCTGTAATCCCAGCACTTTTGGAGGCCGAGGCAGGCAGATCATGGGGTCAGGAGTTCGAGAGCAGCCTGACCAACATGGTGAAACCCCATCTCTACCAAAAATACAAAAATTAGCCAGGTGTGGTGATGTACGCCTATAATCCCAGCTACTTGGGAGGCTGTGGCAGGAGAATCACTTGAACCTGGGAGGCGGAGTTGCAGTGAGCTGAGACCGTGCCATTGCACTCCAGCCTGGGCAACAGACGGAGACTCCGTCTCAAAAAAAAAAAAAAGAAAAAATAACAGATGATTACCTGATCAGGGAGAAAATTCAAATATACAGAAACTCATGTTCAAAAAAATTAGTGTTCTTCATTTCCCTAATTTTATCTCCTCCACGGGGTATGTATAAATTTAAGTGAATAAAATGATTTTAATAAAGTCAATTTAAAAAATTAGCTTCTGCTCTAAAAGCCAGAATGACAAAATTTAGCCTTAGTTTGTGTTCTTGTTATCATTTATTCATTGATAGGCAGTATATCTTTAGCTCTCATAGTAGTCAAGCTGTTATCTGAGTTCCAGGTACTATAAATTGTGTATTTTTTTTTTTTTTTTTTGAGACAGGGTCTCATTCTATTGCCCAGGCTGGAGTGCAGTGGCATGATCATGGCTCACTGCAGCCTTGAACTCCTGGGCTCAAGCTATCTTCCTGCCTTAGACTTCAGAGTAGGTGGGACTACAGGTGCACACCACCACTCTTGGCCATTTTAAAAAAATTTTTGTAGCGATAGGGTCTCACTATGTTGTCCAGGGTGGTTTTGAATTCCTGGCCTCAAGTGATCCTCGCACTATGGCCTCTCAAAGTGCTGGGCTTCAGATGCTACCATGCTCGCTCTGTGTAATCTTTAATAGCTTCACACAGTAACTCAAAAGTCAGTTGTTCTCTCTTTAATGCTTTGGGTAAGATGCTGTGGAAAGTCGGCCTAAGAATTAGAATGCCTTAGTTTTAGTTAGGGCATTTGTGACCAGCCACCTGTGGCTTGGAGTATCTTTGGTCCTGTGTCCTCACCTGCTAAACATATAAGTAAGGGTGTCCACTTATAGACCTTCTATCTCTAAATTCTGTGTTTTCACATCTCAGTTTTGTTTTTCTGTTGTTGTTGTTTTTTGAGATGGCCTGGCCTGTTGCCCAGGCTGGAGTGCAGTGGCATGATCTCGACTCACTGCAACCTCCACCTCCTGTGTTCAAGAAATTCTCCTGCCTCAGCCTCCCAAGTAGCTGGGATCACAGGCACACACCACCATGCCTGGCTAATTTTTGTATTTAGTAGAGACGGGGTTCCACTGTGTTGGCTAGGCTGGTTTTGAACTCCTGACCTCAGGTGATCTGCCCACCTCGGCCTCCCAAAGTGCTGGGATTACAGGTGTGAGCCACCACACCCGGCTTCACATCTGAGTTATTAACTTCTCTTGATGGTACTCAAAGAAGAAGAAAAATATCCAATTTAAATTATTTTTCTTCTGCTGACTGCAAGCAGAATTAGCTTATTTGTGCTTTTGCAAACTCCTACTCCTATGGTTCTGTCTTTTGTTTCAACCCCATAATGGCTATTTTGTATCTCAAACTTATATTCACATGATTACATCTGATTTATTTTGCATGTCAGTCTAACCACTAAGCATATGTCATCACATTACTTAATTTATAACAGAACATAAATTTGCTGTGTTGGCTCCTTTAGTTAAAATAGAATCTAGTAATTTACAGTCACCCACAAAGTAATTCACAGTGAAGAATACTAAATAACAATTAACAATGGCCAAGAGGCTCAGGAGAGAAAAAAATTCAAGGCAGATTTCTGTTAAAAAAAAAAAAAAAAATCATTTTCTTAAAAAAAAAAAAAAGGTACTATTCCTGTTTTCTATCTTTTTTTCTGGCATTCTGCTGTCCTCAGAGACAGGTTTTTGTTTTGTTTGTTTTTGTTTTTTATTTTTGAGACGGAGTCTCGCTCTGTCGCCCAGGCTGGAGTGCAGTGGTGCCATCTCGGCTCCCTGCAACCTCTGCCTCCCGGGTTCAAGCGATTCTCCTGCCTCAGCCTCCTGAGTAGCTGGGACTACAGGCGTATGCCACCATGCCTTGCTAATTTTTTTTTTTTTTAGTAGAGACGGGGTTTCGCTATGTTAGCCAGGATGGCCTCGATTTCCTGACCTTGTGATCCGCCTGTGTCGGCTTCCCAAAGTGCTGGGATTACAGGCGTGAGCCACCGTGCCCGGCCACCAGAGACAGTTTTATACTCTTCATTTTTGGAAGAGTCCCTCTCTAAAAAGCCTCAGAATCTTTTAGCATCTTTTTGCAGGGGGAGAGGGGAAGGTATCCAGAGAATCTAATGAAATCTATAGCTTGGCTTCCAGAAAATGCATAGATACACACAAATCTCCAAAGTCATAGCCATTTCCATGGACTCCAGTTTAAGAATCTCTGGCTTAGAAGTTGGGAAAAACAAGATCCAAAAATGTTGGATATATGATTACTGACTATATTATACAGCAAACAATGGTATAAGCCAGATCCTTAGTGTTCCAACATATTTAATATATAATTTGGGTAGGGAGTAAATTAACTCCTATTTACAATCCAGTAAATTTATGAAAAAAATAATGTTAACAGGTTTGGTTAAACAAGTCTGGGTTTGAGACCACTGTGCCCCTCTCCAGAACAGCAGAGAAAAAAGTAAGGAAATCCTTCCATTGTAACTGACTCGTTTCCTTTTCAGAACAGGAATATACCTTTTAACATGCATTGCCTTATACTTAAATCTATACATTCAGCATTCTTACATAAGTCAGGACTCTTTCTTTCTTTCCTTTTTGTTTTGTTTGCAATAGAAAAGTCCCTAACAAAACCAGGACTCATGTGGTAGCCCTTGGATACTTTAATTATGTGACTAGACAATAGAGGAAATAAATTCATAAAAACCCTGACCTTCCAAATCGCAATTGTCAAGATTGACACTAAGTTAGAGCCTCCACAAAAATCACTGATGCTTGTAAGAATTCCATGACTTCTGCTGCTCCAATCAGATCACTCTAGCCAATGCTGATATGAAGAATGTATGGGCATGTTGCCACTGACTCCACTGTTTTTAGGACAGAAATAGAAAACTTTTTCTGGTTCTTTATAAATCTCTCTAGGAGTTCTTACTGGTTTATAGACAAAGGCAGTCTTTTAAGAAGACTTTGTTTAAAAAAAATTATAACCGACAGGAGGCTGTAGTAACAATTTGAAACATGAAATACATAAAAAGAAAACTAAAGCAAAATAAAGGAGACTCCAATTAGGAGTCTGGAGTGGCTTTATTAAGCCCATGACTTTAAAGCATGTTGAGAGGCACACAAGTGACTTCTCCAAGCATAATGAATGGAGCTTTTTCCATTAAAGAAAGGCTGTACTATTACTCTACATGTCCAGCAAAAAATAAACAGCTTCATTTCAGAATTAATTTTTTTAAATAGTAGAAATTACATTTTTTTTCTACTTTCCTCTTGGCTCTTTCCTTATTCCTTTCTTGGGTTTTAGGCTACGTGTTTCACCAAATGGCCAGCTCCTGTTTACTCTGTTTGCTCTCATGAAAAGATCATTTGCTGCCATGTGAGTGGGAATCTCCCAGCTTTACCATTTTGTCTACTGGGCCTCTCTCCTGTTCCTGCCACCATTACTGGGGTTGACACTAGGAAACACTCACAGGAAACTGGTACCAGCGGTGGTGTGGGGATGAGAAGGAAGTCAAACAAGAACTGCAGGGGAGCTAGAAAGCCTACACTGGGGGCAAACTTCAGAAGGCTTCTGTAGAGCAGTGAAGGTCGGGTCTTCTGCATTGCAGGGTGCCAACCATTGGGCAAGTGTATGCTTCTTCACGTTATCTTTTGGTTCATGTATCCATGTCCTCAACTAAATTGAAAGTTCTTTGATGGCAGAGACCAGGTGGTAGATGACTGCATCTATTCATTTGGCTTCTCCCACCCACTTTCCTATTCTTCTCTTTCGGGTTCTTTGGGTACCTTCTCCCCTACCCCATATGGCATTAATGGGGCTATCAGTCATAGTCTCAGCCCTCCCTGGTCATAACAATTGGTTCATGGGACTCGGGCAGAGCTAATCAAAGACTTCCCTGGTATTGAGAAATGAGTATCGAGAGAGGCATTCATTCTCTGTCCTTCGGGGTTGCTGAGTTGGGAGATGTGAAGCTGAGGCTTTTGGTGATTGTTTTGCTTGCCAACTAGAGAATGCCTGCATACAGAATGAAGACAGGAAGAGAAGAGCAGGGCCAGGAAAAAAGAGGAGGCCAAAATAGGGCCCTGACATTTATTATTTGAGCTCTTCAATCCATCAGGCTTTGAAATTGGGTTGAGACCTAGCCTTTGTTTATCTGAATCAAAATTATTTTTAAATTTAAGTTGGGTTTCTATTATCTCAACCTTAAAAACTGTAAATAGTTAATTTCTTTTTTCTTTTCTTTCTTTTTTGGGGATGGAATCTCACTCTGTCACCCAAGCTGGAGTGCAGTGGTGCAGTCATAGCTCACTGTAACCTCAACCTCCTGGGCTCCAGGTATCCTCCTATCTCAGCCTGCCCTGCGTAGTTGGGACTATATGTGCATCCCACTACACTCAGCTAATTTTTAAAAATTTTCTTGTAGAGATGGGGTCTTGCTATGCTGCCCAGTCTGGTCTTGAACTCCTGGCCTCAAGTGATCCTCTGCCTCAGACTCCCAAAGTGCTGAGATTACAGGCGTGAGGCCACAGTCCCTGGCCACAGATAATTTCTTAAGGTTCATAATGAATCAACAGCATTGTTACAGTGCCAGGTGCACCATAGATGTTGGTTGGTGGAAATATGATTTGTTCAAAAACAGATTCCAATTGACTTTAGCAGAGGGCAAAAATCTTCAGAAGATATGGCAAAAATGGTACAGGAAAATCGATTCTAATACTTTAATATTCCCAGCCCAGCGATGCAACACTTTTGGATAAGGGCTCACAGGAGGGTCGGGGCGGTGCAGTGAGCACAGGGGCTAAAAAGCACAGCATCCAAAGTCAGGCAGGACTGGGTCTCAATGTTGGATCTGCCACCTGGTAGCTGTTTGACTTGAGGCAAGTCACAGAGCATCTCTAAATGTCAGTTTTATAGAGAAAAAGAAAATAGTACCTATAGGATTGTGAGGATTAAATGTAAGGCAATTAATATAATGCTAAGAGCCACTGTGAGAACCCAATAAATGCTTATTATAATGATTATCAGTGTCTTGGAAGCAGACATTGCTATGAATTAAACTTTATAAAATCATGCAATCATTTTTAAAAATAGAACTGAGAGGCCCTCTGAGAGCAAAAAAGTCCTCATCTCTGGATTTATAACACTAAACAAACATTATTAGTAATTTAAATCCCCTGCATTTCCCCCACAGCCTGCCTTTGGCTGCATGCAAATTTAAAACATGAGACAAAGTTTGATTACTCTATGTAAGAAAGGGATGGATTGTAAAGTCCATTGATTGTTGTATCCGCCAGCACCAGGAATATTCCTGGGAAATGGTAGATGCATTAAAAATATTTGGTTTTTAAAAATTAATTTTTTATCTTTTTAAATTAAAAAAAATTTTTTTTTTGTAGAGATAGGCTATGTTGCCCAGGCTGGTCTCAAACTTCCGGATTCAAGTGATCCTCCAGCCTTGGCTTCCCAAAGTGTTGAGATTACAGGTGTGAGCTACCACTGCCATGCCCCGGTCAAAATTATTTGTTGAATGAAGCCAGGTGCAGTGGCTTC
>NC_045434.1:126453245-126642171 GCF_002776525.5 Piliocolobus tephrosceles | reverse complement strand
ATATATATATATATACACACACACACACAGAGACACACACACACACACACGTTAACATATTATATATACATATGTACATATATATTTGTTGAATGAAAATAGACTTGGAATAGGGAGAAATCTTGAATGTGTCTGGAGAAAGGAACAGGAAAAAATACCTTTGTAAAGAGGAAAGGAAGAGAGAAAGAGAATTTGGGCAGCTGGTAGAGGAAAAGGGAATTTGGGGGGAAAAGTATTTCAAGAAATCTTTGAGGATGTTTTGCTGGTGATATATGGTGCAACCCAACCTCCCCCACACCCTCTGAATCTTCAGCCAAAATCAACACTGCTATTCAAAGCCTTTGGAATCATACTTAGGGGATTTTGGCATGTGACAATGCAGGCAACTGACCTCCAGGGCAGACATGGGGCCCAGGAAGCCTGATTACATCTGTGTTGTATCCAGAGAAACAAACAGGGTCCAGAGAGGTTGCCATTAAAAGTATGGCAAAACCCACAATTACTTTTGCACCAACCTAATATAACTACTGTCTAGGGCTGCTGTGAGGATTTAGTGAGTTAATACATGTAAAAGACTCAGCATTGTGCCTGGTGCAAAAGCACTCACTACTGTTAGCTACTATTATTACTATTAACTTTAGATGTTTGCGGTTAGTATCCAAAACATCATCAAAAAGTGACCACTTGGTATTAAGTATGTCAAATTATGCCTTCTAAAAATATTGTAATATTCTAACAGTTTTTTCCATAAATTTGCTTTTTCAAATCACCTGTAATGTGATGGGTGTTTCCTTATGAATAGTAATTGAAAATATGTTTGGTTAGATTTTATTTCTTTGCCTCAGGATGTCCTTGGAGGGAAGACAGGGGTCTTAACATATCAAAAGTAATTTCCTGGCTTTAGAGTTTAAAGGAAATAAACAAAGACCTACTTATTTGATTGGCCAAATGCTGGCTCCACAGGGTTAAAATCTAGTTAAAGTACCTTTTAGATGTTCCGTGGTTGGACTAGCAGCTGTAGGTCAGAAGTTCAGAACAAAAAGTGAAATCCTGGGATTAACTGTCATACTCTTGTATCAAATATTTTTCTGTTGAATCAACTTCCCATGGTAATTTTTTTCTGGATGAGGCTTTGCCACCACTTCTGTCTGCCACCTTCTGAGTTGGCACCAATAACGTAGTACGGAGTAGAAAAGCAACTTAACTGATGTAAGACAGCTTTTCAGGACTGTCTCTGTGTCTCATGAGAGCCTTGGGTACCTGCAGATTCTGTGGATTTTGTTGCATGGAGCATGAAAGGGAAGAGCCATGGAATCACAAGAATGACAGGCTAAGCCCTGGCTCTGCCACTAGCCAGCTGTGCAACCCTAAGCAAACTACTCAAGCTTTCTCAGTTTTATTTTCTCCAAAAAGGTGGTAATGATAATACTTACTTCATTAGGTCCACCCCTAACATTTCCAGCACCCCTGGCAAGAGTATACACAAAAGCCTCTGCCATAGCCCCCCTCCCTTCTCTTTCCATCTGGCTCCATCCTGCCCTGCACACCTCAGCTTGCGGGTCCTAACTCCTGCCACACCATTCCCCACTGAAAACCACCTGTGCCATCTCTCAGCCCTGGGGCACAGTTCACTTGCATTCCGTGGGGCAAGAGGCCCATGCAAACCCTAGAAGCAGGCTTGGGCCACTGAGGCAGGGAATTTTGGGGGCCTGGGTAGCCAGAGTTTGGTCTAGAAAAGTGTGGCCCTTCCATCCCCACAGGGAGGAAAGTGGCAAGTGTATGTCTTTAAACTGTGGGCCTCAGTTGCCTAGGTCTGAGGATTAAATGAGTCAGTGCACACACAGTGCTTTTGACACGGAGCGGGGAGTGCACCCTTGGAGAAAGGGATCCTTCAATAGGAGTCAGCCTCCTTAAGTTTCCTGTAAAGGTTTTGTCAAATTGATGTTGGAACACCTCAAATATTTACCAAACAATGAGCAGCACAGCTCTTAGGTGGATAAAGATTACGATGACATTTCAAACTCGATAACAGTGCATTGAAAGGCCCAACATAGACTATTTCAAGTCAGAGAAACCTATTCAGGTTCAGATTTGCAGACTGACCCTTTTCTTTTCTTTTTTTGAGACAGAGTCTTGCTCTGTCGCCAGTCTGGAGTGCAGTGGCACAATCTCGGCTCACTTCAACCTCCGCCTCCCAGGTTCAAGCGATTCTCCTGTCTCCACTTCCCAAGTAACTGGGACTACAGGCGCATGCCACCACGCCCGTCTAACTTTTGTATTTTTAGTAGAGACGGGGGTTTCACCTTGTTGGCCAGGATGGTCTTGATCTCTTGACCTCGTGATCCACCCCCCTCAGCCTCCCAAAGTGCTGGGATTACAGGCGTGAGCCACTGTGCCCGGCCCACTTTTTTTATTTTTTCATGAGTTAAGCATGAAATAAAAGTAATTTTTTAAGTGTCCTTTTTTGTTCTCATTTTAAAACCTAGTTTGTTTCATTTATCTACAATCAACACATTCTTTTGTCTTTTTAGCAACTGAAAATTTCTTACATGATATATATGTCTAGAGCTTTTAATTATGGAAATGCTGAAACATATATGAAATAGAGGGAATATAATGGGCTTATTTACGAATCCCCATGTACCCACTGCCCAGTTAGCTTCCACACGCATGGCTAATCCTGTTTTATCTATAAACTCTCCTTCCTGCCCCACTCTGGCAATGGATTTTCGATCAAATCTCAGGCTTCTTATCATTTCATCCACAAATACTTTGTTTTTCATAAGATTTTGATGAAAACATTTTAAGCTTTTTCCGTCTGACTGCTTTAGACTCTGCTTGTTCAACTGGGCTGTCAATGGACCAAACCACGAGTCTTTTTAGATGCCTTGCATGGTTTTAGGTCCAGATAATTCAGGGCAAATCAGTTTGAAAATTGAACCTCTTCTAATTTGTCTGCCAGACTGGAACTGAATAAGGGAACATTTTGGATACTTTTTATTCCTTGCTGAATTTTTGCCAACTCTGTATATGGTATTTCCATAAAAGTCTTGTTTTTCTCCCTTTTCTTTAAAGAATGAAACTTCTTTTCCCTTTTTTTTGAGAAGCGGGAAGAGACTGTCCCCAGACGCCATCCCTCCTGCGGCTGCTTGGCTTTCCTTGGGCTGTATTCCCTTCCTACTCTCAGTGTGTACGTTCTGGGGACGGGCAGGCCAGTGGGGCCCAGACGTGGAGAGGGTGGGCCTTCTTGATGTCATTCAAAGATTACTGCACTTCAATCACTGGAGCTCAACTGAAAACTTAAAAAAGTTTTCTTGGGCTGGGTGCGGTGGCTCACGCCTGTAATCCCAGAACTTTGGGAGGCCATGGTGGGTGGATCACGAGGTCAGGAGTTCGAGACCAGCCTGGCCAACATGGCGAAATCCCGTATCTACTAAAAATATAAAAATTAGCCAGGCGTAGTGGTGCACGCCTGTAATCCTGAGGCTGAGGCAGGAGAATCACTTGAACCCGGGATGCGGACATTGCAGTGAGCCGAGATCATGCCACTGCACTCTAGTCTGGGTGACAGAGCAATACTCCATCTCAAAAAAGAAAAAAAAAGTTCTCTTTACAGTTATTGAATTTTAAATCATTATCCTAAAAAGACTGAGAAAAAAATGATTCCAAATTGGACAGAATTTTATTTTATTTTATTTTTACATTTTCTTGCCAGAAACATTGTTCTTATTTTCAGTTGAATGGCTTGGGTATTAATTAAGGCTTCGCGCTCAGCCGCTATCTCCTTTTCTACATTTTTGCTGCTAATCGTCATATATGTGACACATGACTTCTGTTTAAATGTTCAAGTTTATTAGAGTAGAAAAAAAATCTCAGTTATACAGGAAAGGAAAAGAGATTAGGAATCAAGTCCAACCATTTGCTTATTCATCTGCATATGGTTAAAGATTTAAAAGAATCCATTAGTTTCTTTTTCACTGCTGCATGCAGGCCAAGGAGAAAGGAGAAAAAAAATCCTTTTCCTATCCATGGTGTAGAAATACATCTCCTGCCTTTTGCCTGGGGGTCAAGAAATTTCTTCCTCTTTTAATATTAAGCTAAAGTACCCAAGCTTTGGAGAAACTGCCTCCTTATGAAAAGTTATTTTTCTAATGACCTGTTTCTTTGTGACAAATTGCTCCAAAACTTCGTGGTGGAAAACCACTACCATTTAATCAGCAAATCACAGGGCACAGAAGGAGAGCTTTTCTTTCTTCCATGATGTCTGAGCCTCAGCTGGGAAGACCAGAAAGGCTGGAGTGACTCAAATGGCAAGGCTGGAATAATCTGGAGACTTCTCCTCTTGCATTTCTAGTGCCTCGAGTGAGATGACTCAAAGTCTATACTAAGACATGATTGTCAACTGGAATGTCTACAGATACCATAAAATTCACCCAGTATACTACTCAGTGGCTTTTAGTATATTCACAGAGATGTACAACCATCACCACTGTCGAATTCCAGAACATTTTCATCACCTCCAAAAGAAGGCTCATACCCATTAGGGGTTGCCCTCCATTTCCCCTTCCCACTGCCCCTGGAAACCACTAAGCTACTTTCTGTCTGTGGATTTGCCTACTCTGGACATTTCATATGAATAGAATCATGCATTTGTTGTCTCTGGTGGCTGGCTTATTTAACTTAGCATACTGTTTACAAGGTTCATCCACACTGTAGCATGTATGAGTACTTCTTCATTCCTTTGTGTGACCAAGTAATATTCCACTGTATGGATATACCACATTTTGGTGAGCTTTTGGGTTATTATGAATAATGCTGCTGAGAACATATAAGTTTGGTGTAAACATATGTGTTTAATTCTCCAGGGTATATACCTATGGGAAGAATTGCTAGGTCGTATGATAACTTTATGTTTGATTTTTGTGAAACAGTTCAGTTTTCCACAGCTGCTGCACCATTCTACATCCCTACCAGCAATGTAGGAGGGCTCCAATTTCTCCAAATCCTTGGCAGCATGTATTTTCTGGGTTTTTGTGGACTATAGCCATCCTAGGGGGTTGCTGTGCTTAGTTTAAGAAGAGCCTCCTTAACACACCAAGGGAGCTACCACTGATAAGAGACAAATTTGACTGAGGGCTTACTATTTAGCAGGCTCTGTGCTAAACACAGTACACGCATCATCTAGTTTAGTGCTTACTACAACTCTAACACAGGTACATTATGCTTATTTTAAAGAAAGTTCAAGTAACTTGCTAGAAAAGGGATAGAGTTTGGGAGATGTGGATTTCCCATATTAAAAAAAAAATTAGAGAACTTGGATACTAAGTTAGGAGTTTGGTGGCCCAAGTGAAAGATTATTATTATTATTATTTTTCAAAACAAAACAGAAAATATCTGGCTGATTGTGGTTGGCAGAAGTCTCAGATGGCCCCTAGACCGGGTGTGGTGACTCAAACCTGTAATTCCAGCACTTTGGGAAGCTGAGGTGGGCGGATCACTTGAGCCCAGGAATTGGAGACCAGCCTGGCCAACATGGTGAAACCCCGTCTCTGCTAAAAATACAAAAGTTAGCCGGGCTGGTGGCACACTCCTGTAATCCCAGCTACTCAGGAGGCTGAGGCACGAGAATCGCTTGAACCAGGGAGGCGGAGGTTGCAGTGAGCTGAGATTGCACCACAGCACTCCAGCCTGGGTGACAGAGTGAGACTCCGTATTAAAGAAAAAAAAAAAAGATGTCCCCTAATATTCCAGCCCCTGATTTCATGCCCTAGATAATCTACTATCTGTAAGTACGGGTGGGATCTATGAATATCATGACATGTCATTCCTCTGATTACGTCACATTAACATGGCACCAGGGACGTAATTATGGTCCTAATCAGTTGACCTTGAATTAATCAAAAGGGAGATTATACTGACCCAGTCATGTGAGTCCTTGAAAGACAGGAAGCAGGTCACCACAAATCCTACAACTGCAAGGAACTGAATTCTGCCATTCTGCCAACAACCATCTGAATGTATCTGAAAGAGGATTCAGAGTTGCAGATCAGAACTCAGCCCTTCAGCCTTTCGAGATCTTGAGTAGAGAACCTTCTTTGCCTAGATTTCTAACCTACAGAACTATGAGATAATGTATTGTTTTAAGCAAATATATGTGTGACAATTTTTTACACAGCAATAAAACTAATACACAGATCACTGACTGACTAAAAGGGGATAGGCCGGGCTCAGTGCCGTATGCCTGTGATTCCAGCACTTTGGAAGGCCAAGACAGGAGGATTCCTTGAGATCAGTCTGAACAACATAGTGAAACCCTGTCTCTATTAAAAAAAAAAAAAAAAGAGGAGATGAATTCATTAATGTGACATTATGTAAAGCAGCAGTTCTGAAAATGTGGTCCAAGGTCCTTGGGAGTCTTCAAGATGTTTTTAGGGGTTTATGAGGTCAAAACTATTTTCATAGTAATATTAAGATGTTATTTGCCTTTTCCTTGTCATTCTCATGATGGTATAGTTTTCCAGATGCTACAAGATGTGTGATGATATTGTTCTGACAGCCAATGGAATATGTCCTTTTGTATTCCTGTGTTTAAAATTTTTCTCTAATTTCTACAATGGTAAATATTGACAAATACCGCTCACACAAACAAAAGCTCACGGGGATTGTTTTTTTTTTTTGAGACAGGGTCTCACTCTGTCACCCAGGCTGGAGTGCAGGGCCATGATCTGCAACCTCCGCCTCCCAGGCTCAAGTGATCCTATCACCTCAGCCTTCCAAGTAGCTGGAACTATAGGTGTGCACCACCATGCCTGGCTAATTTTTGTATTTTTTTGTAGAGATGGGGTTTTACCGTGTTGCTCAGGTTGATCTCAAACTCCTGGGCTCAAATAATCCATCCACCTCGGCCTCCCAAAGTGCTGGGATTACAAGTGTGAAACACTGTGCCTAGGTGGTTTTCAATAATTTTTTAGTATAAGGGGGGTCCTGAGACCAAAACGTTTGTGAAGCACTGGTCTAGAAAAAAATATAACTGAAGTGAGCCTAGACAAGTCTGAAGCTATAATAATAGTAGTAATAATAAATTTTTTTTGAGATGGAGTCTTGCTGTCACCCAGGCTGGAGTGCATTGGTGCCATCTCAGTTCACTGCAACCTCCACCTCCCGGGTTCAAGCAATTCTCTGCCTCAGCCTCCCAAGTAGCTGGAATTACAGGCGCCCACCACCACGCTGGCAAATTTTTTGTAATTTTAGTAGAGATGGAGTTTTACCATCTTGGCCAGGCTGGTCTTGAACTCCTGATACCGTGATACAACTGCCTTGGCCTCCCAAAGTGCTGGGATTACAGGTGTAAGCCACCGCACCCGGCCAAATAATTTATGTATTTAATTAGTGCCTATGTTTTTTACAGAGCTGTGGTGTAAATACTATCCAAAGTGGAACAAGGATACAAAATTAGCATGAGGTCCAGTCCCTGAAGACAAACATAAATAATAAGCAGTATCATTCATTGTTCCTTCCACAGGTGCTTCTAAGTACAAGGACTGCAATTCGATGGTATGTAACTCAGTACTAACCTTTGGTATGGGTGGCTATGTCACAGAGTTATTTAGATAATTTGCTCAAACTAAGCTGAAGACAAAGACTTTGTGGGTGAGGCAAAATCTAAGTTGGAAGTGAAGTAGGAGGAGGACAAATATTTAAGGCATTATCCTTTGGAACTCAGCTAAAATACCACTTTCTTAAAGGCCTTTCCTGATTTCCCATCTAGAACACCAACTACCTTCTACTCCATCATAGTGCCCTGTTACCCCATTTATTTCCTTTCTAGGAACTTTTTCTTTTTAAACAAAAAAATAAAAACAAAAACAAAAACAAAAAACAAAAAAACACCTAACATAGCTATTAAGGTAAGCCTGGCTGGAGCTAGAATGCCCTGGTTCAAATCCCAGCTTTGCCACTTTCTAGTTCTATAATCTTTAATAAATTACTTAACCTCTCTGTGGTGTAAATATTATAAAAAGTGGAACAAGGGCTGGGTGTGGTGGCTTACACCTGTAATCCCAGCACTCTGGGAGGCCAAGGTGGGAGGATCACCTGAGGTTGGGAGTTCAAGACCAGCCTGGCCAACATGGTAAAATCCCATCTCTACTAAAAATACAAAAATCAGCCAGGTGTGGTGGCACACGCCTGTAATCCCAGCTACTCGGGAGGCTGAGGCAAGAGAATCACTTGAAGCCAGGAGGCAGAGGTTGCAGTGAGCCAGTGAGATGAGATCACACCACTGCACTACAGCCTAGACGATGGAGAAAGACTCTGTCTCAAAAAAAAAAAAAAGAAAACAAGAAAGAAAAAGAAAAAGGTGGAACAAGGATACAAAACTTGTATGAGGTGCAGTCTCTGAAGACAAACATAAATAATTAACAAAATCATTCATTTGTTCCTTCCACAGGTGTTTCCTCAGTTCCTCAATAAAATGTGCTCATCAAGCAAGAACTTTTTTGTTGAACTGGATTAGGTTGTAACCATGGGACTGAAAAGGAAAGGGTAGATATGAACTAAGACAAAGGCAGAATCAATAGGTGATGACAAAGGAGAGGAACAGTAAAAGTAATTTCAAGGACAGAAGAGGAAGACAAGAGAAAATTATTCTGGGGATAATGAAATAAGAAAGGCAACCTATTATATGTGGGCAAGGAAAGAGTGAAAATGCAAAAATGATTCCGAAGGTTGCTGCTTGAGGCACATGATATAAGCCAGTGGGCTAGCATTAGTTAACTACTCCAGTGGGAAAAGGAGGAGCTATGTCAAATTCATGTTTAAAATGAGTTGGCAGCAAGAACACAGTTGTAGATGATTTGTTTTTAGAGTGCTAGAGTGATGGGCCCTAACAAAAGAATGTTCAGGGCGGACAAGATTTGGGTGTCTGCTCATTGGGCGTCAGGGCTGAAATCATGGGAAGAAACCCCGTGAGGCTCAAACGCTGACCTGTAGGCAGAAGGACAATTTTCTTTAACACTTATGATGATGTTCTTATCATTGGTAAAAGGTGCTTAATACATTGCTATCAAACGCCTTTTGGGGGATGGGGCTCTGCAGAAAAAATAAAGCACTCATTCAACCCAAGGAACTGCATAGGAAAGGGGTATGTTTCTCAATTTTAACTTACTATGTATCTTTGAAAGGTAAAATAATGTGTTCCAAGTTGCTTTTATGAGGGGAAGTTTGGGTCATCTCCTTCCTAGCAAGGACGTCTTGCTATTCAACTCACAATTGCACACCACTCCTCTTGTTGACACGGTTTCATAGCACTCTTCGTTCCAGGCTAAAGTTTCCTGTCATGATTTTTGGGCATCGTTTTTGAAACAGTTAGACCTTCTGACCTGGCAAGCTGCTGAGACCTTTTCGGATAGCTGAACTGCAGACAGAAATCTTCCAGGGAAGTAGGTGTGGGCAGGATGTGTGGTTTCCCTGCCTCTCATTTGAAGACCGATTCAGTTAGTTTCTCATGAACAGTCTCCTACAGTAAAAGTTGCATTCAGAGTGTTCTAAGAGAAATTGGAAGGGACAAGCTAGCTACTCATCTTCTTCAGTTTGAGTTGAGGCTAGAGCACTATCTTTCTGAATGTCACAGAAATGCACAACAGAGAAATTGTGCCACCAGCCCCCTCTGCTAATGGGACCTTGAGGACTCAAATTAGCCATAACAGCAGAGCATGCACTTGTTTACCAAGTAATCTGAATGATCAGGAAGATGCAATAACACATGCCTCAGCTTGGCTCTGAATGAGTACACAGCAGCCTGAACCTATGAAAGATATAATATTTCTAAACTTTTGGTGATATAACACATACACATTCCTTCTCCGACATTCCAGGCTAACCACTGTCTTAAGTTAAGGCTCTGCAAAACATCTGGACATATGTTTCTGGAAAAAATTACAGCATCTTTTCTATAACTCTCTCTGGTCTGATCTTTGTAAGTTCTGACCTGATGGAAGCCTCTGCAGCAGGATTACCTGCAGGGGCCCGGGGAAGCTGCCCCACAGCACAGAGAGGCATTCACTAAATGCAGTTCACTTTTCCTTATCATTCATTTACCTAGTGCCACTTAGGAACAAAGTACAGAGCAGAGAGAGACTTAAACAGGAATGAAATGCAGATGCCGCTGTCCCTGAAAAAATCACTTTCTCTCTAGAAAAGTCAAGGCTGATTTCACCTCAGCCCCTGGTGGAACGATACTAATATGCTCTCCGATACTCCAGGTCTACAGGTCAGTGGAAGCAATACAGTGCCTGAGATTTGAGGATTAAAATCAAAGCAGAATGAACTATCATTTGGCTGCCCCAGGCCCACTAAATCCAGACAGCAACGTGTTCTCACCATTCTGAGACATCTTCAGCCACACATTTCTCCAGCCAAAAACCTAGGAAGATGTCCGGCTGACAGATGCGCCTGTTACATGATTCAGAGAAGGAGGTTTTTTTTTTTTTTTTTTTTTTTTTTAAAAAGAAGAAGAAGAAAAAAAAAGGCTAGATCAGCCTCAGGATTTTAATTTTACATGATTGTGGATAATCATGTCTCTTTTCACTAAAATTCAATCACTTCATTAATCACTATTTCTTTATTAGATTTCTATCATACTTATAAAGCAAAAGATTTAAGAGGAAAAAAACCTATATATAAACTGAAATACTACAGGAGAGGATCTTCTCTTTTCTGTTTCTTCTTCTTTTTGCTTTGTTTTTTTGGTTGCTTTGTTAAAGCAGCACAGCTTAGGGGGAAGGAAATGGAATTCCTGTTTTTGAGGAGCTCCCTGGGCCTGGCACTGCACTAACTGTTGTACTTCTATTACAGTAGACATGGCACCATTAGAAACACAATCTCAAGCAGGAACAGCGACAGAATTTAAAAGGTCTAAAATATAAGTTCCTTTTTAAAAAAATTATTCAGAAGTTCAGGACCGTGACAGCAGAACATTAAACCAAGTGTGGGGGCCCTGTTAAGTGCAGAACTCTATGTGACTGCACAGGCCACACACACGTGAAACTGGCCCCACTATGAAGTCAGGCTTACCTGAACTTGAATTGTGGCTTTGCTACTTACTAGTCAGGTGATCTTGGACAAGTCATCTGTAAAATGGGAATAATAACAATCCCTACATCATTGAGTTTTGTTTGTTTGTTTTGTTTTGTTTTGAGACAAAGTTTCGCTCTGGTCACCCAGGCTGGAGTGCAATGGTGCAATCTCGGCTCACTGCAGCCTCCGCCTCCCAAGTTCAAGCGATTCTCCTGCCTCAGCCTCCCAAGTAGCTGGAATTACAGGCATGTGCCAACACACCCGACTAATTTTTGCGTTTTTAGTAGAGACAAGATTTCACCATGTTGGTCAGGCTGGTGTCAAACTCCTGGCCTCCAGTGATCTGGCCGCCTCAGCCACCCAAGGTGCTGGGATTACAAGTGTGAGCCATCATGCCCAGCCTAAACAAGAGATTTTAAAAGATACTCTGTATTAAGGCCAACTACTCAAAAAGCAAGACTGAAGTGCAAAAAATATTACTGGTTTATGCTCAAGGTTCTGGAGGCTTGTGGAGTGCAAATTGTCATGAAGCCAATTTAATATAACTGCTTCCTTTATGCTGAAAGGATTCACTGGGGACATCACTGTTTCCATACAGGAAATAAAGCCTTTTGTATCTGAACAAAAACTCAGAAATACCTTTTTTTTCCCTCTTCTTTTACAATGCAGAATACTTTACTAAAAAAAAAAAAAAAAAAAAGCTGTAGGACAGGAAATGTTACTAATCATACAAACTCTATATTTAGTTCTGTAAAAAAAATACTACTAAAACAGCCAGAAGAAAATTTGCAGGTAGTGATACATATTTTTATCTAGAAAAGAGATTTGGTTTACAGAGGCATAAATATTTAGTAGTTATTGTTTATCAATGTTTGTTTCATAAGAGAAGTCTCAGTTTCTTCACTGAGTCATCTGTACATCTTTTATTCCTTACCATCAATAATTCTCAGGACTGTCAGACACCTTTACAATAAAATGTAGGGTTTTTCCCCCCCCAATTTGAGTACATACTATTGCTAACTGCAAAATTCTAAAGAATAGGGTTGCTATTTGTCAAACAATTCGCCCGAGGTACACAGATTTGGGATACTTTTCTTTCAGAGCCGGCCACTGAACAATGAAGTAATCTGAGAGATGAAACAGAATCTTTCCGGACAGGGATAACGTTTCTACACGGCAGACGCTTTCAACGTAGACAATGATCACTTTCTTTATTCCTAGTATCCCAAGGAGAAGGGCAGATACACAGATAGGAACACATGTTCCTGGTCCGTTACACAACACCTGAAAGAAAAAGTTGAAGGTCAAATGAAAACACAGAATAATAATCTAAGGGAGGCATTTTGCATTAAGAACAGTCTGATCTCAGAGGGGATTTGCTTATTATTCTAATAAGTCCTTCTCTGTCAAGAACCAGGATGCAGCAAACAGTGCATATTCAAGCCCGTGCACTTGGAAGCCAGGCGGAGCTGTGTTGTCTTGGCTCTCTTGCTTACCAACTGTGTGACTCAGGGCAAATCACTTAACTTCTAACTTCTAGCACGGTGCCTGGTGCTCAGTCAGCACTCATCAGATAGGCATGTGTTGCTCTTCTCTGACTGCTCTGTGGACCTTGAATGTCACCAAAAATATAGAAAACAAAATCAACTGAGATTCACTGTTTTCTTTTATGTACCAACTTATTCTTGATTTGGGAGAAAATGTCTTTAATTGACTATGAAGTTTTTTGTCTTTTGTTTTTTGTTTTTTTTGAGACAGAGTCTCGCTCTGTCGTCCAGGCTGGAGTGCAGTGGCGTGATTTCAGCCTGGGTTCAAGCGATTCTTCTGCCTCTGCCTCCCGAGTAGCCAGGACTACAGGTGCCCACCACCAGGCCCGGTTAATTTTTTTTTGTATTTTGAGTAGAGATGGTGTTTCACCATGTTAGCTAGGATGGTCTTGATCTCTTGACCTCATGATCTGCCCACCTCGACCTCCCAAAGCGCTGGGATTACAGGCATGAGCCATGGCGCCTGTCCGAATTTTTATAAGCCATTAAAGAAAATAAGAGAAAATCTATTTCAGAGAATTGTTGGTAAGATATTCCTGTTTTCAGAGGAAAAAGCATTTTACACGACATCTTAAATCATATGCTCATGTTGACTGAATTAGTAAAATCTAATAAAGCATTTTATTCCACAAACCAGAAAACAAGAGGTTTGTGATTGTCTACACATATCTACTGGGCATGCTCTATGTCACATGATCTTACCAGCCTAAGGTCCACAAAACTTAGCACCAGAGAATCTTAGAGTTGGAAAGGTTCCCATATGTACTGTCTGTATTGTTTATACCACCCTAGCATTTCAAGGACTCTCCCCGACAGAAAGAGCCATCTTGCCTCCATGTGAACATGGTCAGGGCTGTAGGGTTTGAAAAAGGTCACCTGGTCTAGACTCCACCAGGAGGCGTGACCACCTGAAACACCATTCATGTCTTCCTCAAAGCTCTCTACCTACCATCTACAAACCCCCTTTCTGTCTTTTATGGAGAATTTGTGTTCCCTTTCCCTTGAATTACTAGCTACTAAGCTGCTGTCCAGACTGGTCTTTAATCTCCACTAAGTTGCCCTCATAACCTTTCTTCATAGTTCCTCGAGGCAGTGTAATAGAAAATGGAACTGAGAGTCAAAGGACAGGGTGAAACAAACTGCAAACTGGCTCTGTGACTCTGGGCAACAGCATAAATAACAATCACTACCTCGGCCCTCGCCACTGCTATTTATTAACAACACGCTACGGCCAAGTACTGTACTAAACGTTTTATGTGTATTACATTTTAAGTAGTCGTCACAGCAATCATAATTTGCGACAAGTTCTTTTTTTTTAATAACTCTGTATCATTCCAATGTTAGTATATGTGCTGCCAAAGTGAGAATAAGCAAGTTGTATCATCCCTTTTTGCAGAGGAGAAAAGGGAGGCACACAGAAGTTAGACAAGTTGCTTGATCACATGTTTAGGAGGTGAAGGAGTTATGTTGCTTCGGTCACTTTTTTCTTATGTGACTCAGTTACCTTACTAGAAAATGGGTAGACTGGACTAAATGTCTTTTCCTCTCAGCTCCAGGGTTCTATAACTCTATAATTTTCCTCTATCTTTGTCTTAAACCTAAATTACAAACTTGCTCTGAATCTTTTCAATGTTTAGAATTCCAAAAATCCAATTATTGCCAGGCGCTATTAATATTTTGGACTGGATATTTTAGTTATGGGGGCCTGTCTTGTGCATCTTACTTGGCATGCTTCGCAGCATCCCTGGCCTCTACCCACAAGATTCCAGTAATCAAGACAACCAAGAATGACTCCCATCACTGCCAAACGTCTCCAGTTGACAACCACTATATTAATGTACTCCCGAATCCTCGGATTATTTGTGTTGCTTTTCTTAGTCTTTGTTTCAATAATACAGAACAAAACAAAAACTACAGCTAAAAAATAATGTAAGGATTGCTGGATCTTGAATGTCACAGAAATAATTTCACATTTGTTCCTCTTTAAAAAAATGTACAACTCTACATGTGTTCATTTCAACTTCTAGTCAACTCTCTATATACAAACTATGTATACACAGATAGGGATATCTGTATATGGGAAGGGAAATGACTAGCATTGGTGGGAGATGCATTAACAACCTGCCACAGGTCAGAAGTAGAGACTGTTAAGGTAAAAGTATAAATTAAAGGTATTTTGTTTATCTCTCTTGCATCTGTATATTTGGAAGCACCTTACTACAAAAGTCCCTGGTACAGTAAAACCACAAACCCATAAATCAAGGACTGAAAAAAAAAAAAGCAAACTAATCTCAAAGGAAACCTAATCTAAGGAAAGCTACTTTTAATTTACACAAAGGTTTTACCTCTTTTTGCGGCAGCCTAGGCAAAAAAATGAAAGTGGATTATGGAGTCTTCATTATTCAAAGAAGCATACCAGAGAGACTTATTCCAAGCATTGAATAAAGCAGAACTCACTGAGACAGTCTAAGATGTTAAATGATATAATGATTGAAGCTGTCCTTTTAATTTACAAAAACACAGAAATACTCTTCATACTTCCATTTCTCAAAATACAAATTATCAGTAAATGTGTCTCACACCATCACCCTGGCCATGTCTCTTCCTCACTACTCTGTAAGCTCCTTATGGGCAGAGTCCATTTCTAGGACAGCGTATACTCTGCACCTAGAACAAAGTAGCCATTCACAAAATTTAGCTGAAAGGAAGAAAGAAAGGAAGAAGCAAGGGAGTATAGAAAGAGTGGGTCTTTGCTTACCCTCTATTGATTCAAATGTTCCCTTTGCCAAACTTGACCATGTGTAATTCTAACCATACACTTATGTGGTTGACTGACAGCTTTTTTTTTTCTGTTTTTGAGAAAGAGTCCTGCTCTGTCGCCAGGCTGTAGTGCAGTGGCACAATCTTGGCTCACTGCAACCTCTGACTCCCTGGTTCAAGCGATTCTCCTGCCTCAGCCTCCCAAGTAGCTGGGATTACAGGCACGCGCCACCACACCCAGCTAATTTTGTATTTTTAGTAGAGACAGGATTTCACCATGTTGGCCAGGATGGTCTTGATCTCTTGACCTCGTGATCCTCCTGCCTTGGCCTCCCAAAGTGCTGGGATTATAGGCATGAGTCACTGCACCTGGCATTTTTTTTTTTTTAAACCATTCCATATCCATCACCTTTTCCTCAGGGGAACGAACCACTGTATCCCTTGCTCTCAATTTAAGTGCTTGTGTAGACCTGACTCCACACCCAGCTATAAGGAGAGGATGTATGACTCCAGTCTGACCAATCAGAGCATCAAATTCCCCTGGTGAAAGTCACTGGTTCAGGGAAGAGCACAGTCCAATTAGAAACCACAAGACTTAGCAGAACACTTGCTGGGGCTGAGAAAGCCGCATGTTTTCTACTGTTCTGGAACTGAGGAGGATGTGGCCTTGGTGCTATTGACATCCATTTTGCCACCATGTAGAGAGCTTGAGAACGAAGGCATCACAAAGCAGAGTAGAGCCATGAGATGAAGACAGGCCAGGTCCGAAAGGCAGCATTATGATCCATGAATCCAGCTGTGCCTGAAGGAAACCAGATCTGACCCTAGACTTGCCAGGTAGGTGAGGGAATACATTCTACTTCTGCTTAAATAATTTGAATCAGGATTTCTGTCACTAGCAATAAGAAGCATACTACCTGACACAGCCCTTTGTTTTGTCCAACTCCCTAACTGGCCTCTGACCATCTGCAGCACCAACCAGTAGGGGTTCAATATGTGTCTGTTGGATGATTAACAAATCAATAAACAAACTTCTCTAAGAGCAGGAAGTCTAAGAGATATACTAAAAATAATACGCTATGGGTCTAGAAAACGGAAAGAGGACAGGACAACTATAAATACAAGGTCATGAGCGTAGATGAGGCAGATCAAGGATCAAGAGCAGTTTCAACAGGATTGTTGTTCTGTAGATTTGGGTCACCACAGGTCAAGTCCCATTGGCTGAAACATAACATTCTGCATGTATGAAAAGACACATTTTCAGGAAACTCATGGATCAGAAAAATAAATAAATAAATAGAAAAGACATACTTAACTTGAATAGTCTGAATTTGACTCCTGACCCAGTAAAACACCCCCACCAAATATGGGCTAAGAACTTTGGCATCCTGGGTTGGTTTGTAGGTCAGAGATCATGGAGTTGAGGGTGACCCGAGAGAGCATGTGAAGGTGAGACTGAAAGGCAGTTGAAGAGTCCAATTAAGGCTTCAATTCTAAGAGACTAGACAGAGAAGCAGAGCCCAACTCTAAGGCACTGGCCCAAACCCAGACCTTCTGATAGCCTCTTGCTGACTGAGGTGAAGGCTGGAGAGAGGTCATGAACTGTAGGAAAACAGCTGCAGGGAAAGCTTTATTGAGCTCCTGGGGCCATGGATGAAGGTAGAGAACTGGAGCCCACTGTCAAAGCTGAGCTGGCTTGGGTAGGTAGCCTATACGGAGATCAAGGGTTCTGTCAAAATCAATGCTTCTGTTTATAGGGTATTGGCTCCATTATGTAGACAGATGGGGAAATGAGGAAGGGAGAAAACACTGACATGTAGGAATAGTCAATAGATAAAGAAAGAGAAGAAGCTTGGTTATAAAGCTGAACAGGAAGCAGAGTCAGGAAAATGCTTTAAAAATGGTTAGACAAATAAGAAGAAAACCACAAGGTCCCTTGCCTATCCCCAAAAGTGTATCAAAGATGATGAAATGGTCAGTACCATTTCTTTCAGGTAGCAGAGCTACAAAGATAGAGACAGAGAAAAGATCTTCAGATCTGGTCAAGAGTAATAGAAACCTCAGAGATGGCTATTTCAGTGAGTCATCGGACCAAAATACAGGGCAGGGGGAAAGTAAGCATGCTGTGGGAGAGGGGAGCTCAGGTGTCAGCTGGATGGGCCAAGCAGGGCTGGGGAAAGGGTTTACAGAATGGAATGAATGATCTACATGTGAACATAAAGATGAGGACAAACTGATAGTGAAGGAGGAAATGATCATATAGAAAAGGGTGAGTTCTTTCAAGGAGAAGAGTAAGTATTCAGAGTATCTGGTTCATGAGGTTGATTTGGGAAAAGTTGTACTTTCTGACAATATGATAAAAGATAAGAATAGTGGCATGGAAAGTTTGCCCTCTTTTAAATATTAATTTTTCATCTTAGTATGAAAAATACAGATAAGCACAAAAAGGGACACAATCCTTTTAATCTCACCAGTCTTGACATTTTAGTGTATTCTCTTCTAACTTCTGTGTTTGTATATATTTATATTCTAATAGAAAATATGCTCACATATGCACATTTGCAATTGTGAGAGCTTATACATAGTATTAGTAAAGTTACTTTTAGTTATATTCCTTTTTAAAATACTTTTTAAAAACCCATGGTTTTTAATGACTGCATATATTTAATCCTATGGATATCTCATAACTCATTTAACCATTCTCTTGTTAATGGAAATGGTTATTGTTGGGAATTTAGGCTGACTCCTTTTTTGATATTCTAAATCATACTGTTATGAACATCTTTGTGTATACATCTGTGATCCCTAGAGTTTTAGTTTTGCATTAAACTATATTCCAGAGTTCTTGCTGAGTGAGAGGTTAGAAGAAGCAGCTTCCAGGATTTAAGGAAGTTGTAGAAAGTTGAATACAACAATTATTATGGATCAGGAATGGACCATGTGGTCTTTTTGTTTGTTTGTTTTGTTCCTGTCTAGAATTTGTTTAAGCAATTTCCCAGTGTATGAGCTGTGGTTGCAGGCAGAGCCCCTTTCTCACAGCAGAAGTGAGATACTCCTTTCTAGGCCTCCTTACAGCTAACAGATGGGCCAGTGACTTGCCCAGCTATTTCTGCCTAGATCCGACCAGGAGCTACTGGTACAGAGGGGCAGGGCTGGGGGAGACTCTGTTCTGGTAGCAAAGGTGCTGCTGGCAGAGGTCCAGCATCCAGCACCAGTGGTGCCAGCTGCAGTGCCCACTGTCCAGCAATAGTAGCAGCAGCATCTCCTGAAACCAGCTCTCTGGTCATAGAATTTCAGTCATTTGGCTGCTCAGCTCCCACTTTGTCCCTGTATATTTTCTAAGCCTGCTTAATTAACATTCCTGGTAATTCCAAGAGGTCTCAATAGCCTTCACTAAATCCTTTTTCTGTTTCAATCAGCCAGAGTAGATTTCTATAGTTTGCTATCAAGAATCCTAACTAGATGGGAGGAACAAAGATTGGAGAGCAGCAAATGTAGAGACAGAGAGGGGCCCGATCACATCAGAGCAGTCACAGGACTTCCTCAGGCAGGGCTAAAGGTACTGGACCATGGGCATAAGGAGTCAGACAGGGCAAAACATGGATGATGACTACACAGCAAAAAGAAACTGGGAGAGTGCTCCAGGGTATGGAAACGATAAGCAAAAGGCCTTATCTAAGATACAAGGGCAAAAGCAGTGGGACAAAAGCCTTAGGCAACTAGACAGAGAAGAATCTGAGAGTAATCAAGGGAGTAAAGAAGAAAATGTAGTTGGAGTCAGGTGGTGTATAACATGCAGAGGTTATAGTCAGGGGACAGGAAGGCTGGGCTGAAGCCTCGGAAAGGCTGTGCCGAACGTCAGTGATCAGTGGAGGTGGACAGCAGGAAGGAAAAGGATGTGCAGCAGATGGGGATGACGTATTTGCTTGGCTCACATGATGGTACACAGTATTTCTTTTTTATGTTTATTTAATTATCTGAGGAGTAACAGTTAAACAGAAACATCTAAATATCAAGACCAACATTAAATCACCAAATAAATTCTAAACCCTCGAATCACTGACTATTTATGAACCTAAGGTCTCTTACAATTCTATTGGTAACAGAATTTTCAGAGATGTCATCATTGTGTATACAGCATTTTGGGGTCTACTTTTCCACATATACAGCTACGTCCATTCCATGTTTCTCCACTGCATGAACGTACCGCAGTCATCTAGCCACTTGCTGATTTCTCCTTATCCAGCATAGCTTTCATCTTCTTTTAAGCCATACCAAAAAGGTAAGTAAGTTATAAATTGTTTTCATTTAGGCTAATGCACTAATGTTTTAAGGACACTGAATTTATTGGCTCATCCCCAAATATTAGTTACTTGCATTTTGCTTGGTGAGAACTCAAAAAAACTTTCCAATTTAATCCAATAAATAACTGAGAAGAACAGTAAACGTTGGTTCTGTAGGCTCTTGCCCAATTGATAAGTTCCCTCTAACGCGCTCTATCGGTTATTTTGGTCTGCTCAGAATATTCCTGCTCGTTGTGCATTCACATAATCCATCAAGAGGCTGAATAACATGGTGCTTATGCACCAAGGCTTTGCAATCATGCAGACCCTGGTTGGCTGCTTAACAGCAATGTGACCTGGGACAGTTTACTTACCCACGCTATGTCTCAGTTTCCCCTGTCATGAATTCATTCATTCAACAAATATTTTATTGAGCAAAGATAATATGACAGGTACTGTTCTGAGCATTAGGGATTTATTAGTGAACAAAAGTCCTAGCCCTTGCAAGGTTTACATTACCGTGGGTAGGCAGAAAATAACAGATATATATATAGTCATGTGTTGCTTAACAATGGGGATACTTTCTCCGAAATGCATTATTAGGTGATTTTGCTGGGTGTGCACATCATAGGGTGTACTTATAAAAATCTGGATGTTACACCTACGCTAAATTGTATAGCCTACTACTTCTCCTAGATCACAAACCTGCATAGCATGCTAGTATACTGAATACTGTAGGCAACTGTAACACATGGTTAAATATTTGTATATCTAAACACACCTAAACATAGAGAAAGTACAGTAAAAATACTGTATGAAAGACAGAAAATGGCACACCTGTATAGGGGACTTACCATGAATGGAGCTTGTAGGCATGGAAGTTGCCCTAGGTGAGTCAGTGAGTGGTAAGTGTGAAGGTCCGGGACATTCCTGTACCCTACTGTAGAATTTATGAACACTGTACACTTAGGCTATACTAAGTTTATTAAAAAATGTTTGTTCTTTCTTCAATAATAAATTAACTTTACCTTACTATAACTTTTTTTTACTTTATAAACTTTTAAATTTTTGAAAAAACTTTGACTTTTGTAGACATATTTAGTTTAAAACACACACTGCACAGTTGAACAAAAAGATTTTTTGTATCTTTTTTTTTTTTTTTAACTTTTAAGCCTTTTTGTTAAAAACTAAGATACAGACACACACATTACCCTAGGCCTACACAGCATCAGATCATCAACATCACTGTCATCCACTTCCACATCTTGTCCCACTGAAAGGTCTTCAGGGCCACTAACATGCATAG
The DNA here is from genome assembly GCF_002776525.5 of Piliocolobus tephrosceles. NCBI lineage: Eukaryota > Metazoa > Chordata > Mammalia > Primates > Cercopithecidae > Piliocolobus > Piliocolobus tephrosceles. Next base: position 126,621,199 of record NC_045434.1, on the reverse strand, counting down.
AGCTGTCATCTCCTATGAGAACAATGCCTTCTTCTGGAATATCTCCTGAAGGACCTGCCTGAAGCTGTTTTACAGCTAATCTTTTTTTTTTTTTTTTTTTTTTTTTAAGTAGAAACAGTACACTCTAAAATAATGATAAAAAGTATAGTAAATAAACCAGTAACATAGTAATTTATTATCAAGTATTATACACTGTACATAATTATATGTGCTATACTTTTACATGACTGGCAGTGTAGTAGGCTTGTTTACCAGTGCTACATTAGGACAACTATGATGTCACCAGGTGATCGGAATTTTTCAGCTCCATTATAATCTTACAGGATCACTATTGTTTGTCTGTCGTTCACTGAAAAGCAGGATAAGGGAATGGGGTTATATAGAAGACAAAGACTTTCCTGAGGAGGTGACTTACTTATAAGCAAGTATCTGATGAGGTAGTAGGGTATTCTGGGCAGAATCAGCTACTGATTAGAGCAAGAGGCAGTAAAGAGGATGATGAATGAAGATTTTGTGGACTGACTCTAAGTTACTGAAGGCCAATGGAAGGGTTTGGGGGCTGAAGAGGAGGGGGAGCTTGAGAAAGATTATAGCTAAATAGAAATACTATGCCAGGGTGAAACTGTATCTCAGGGTTCTGAACTTCTTGTAGTGAATAACCCCAACAAAGATGCAGGGCAAGACTGAATTGGTCCTGCCAGTTCTTAGTGGGAGGTGGAGAGTCAGTTCTAACATATTCTCTTCTTGGGAATTGGTAGTGGTAAAGTGGAGAATGTTAGGGATGGGGAATGCTAACCAAACCAGAAGCAAATGTAGCACAGGGGAAACGGTATCTGCTGGGGAGATTAAATAAGATAACACATGTAAAGCATTTAACACAGTGCTTGCTCCATGGTGATGTGTCAATAAATGGTAGCTATTATTATCCATCAAAGAGCAAAGTAGTATACTTGTGGCATTTTTCAAACTTTAAGAGTACTGTGCGGAAGAAAGACCTGAGCCTTATGAAACACATAAATGATGTGGGCTGTGCTAATCTTGTCCTCAAGTCCTGTTCCTCTGTCACAGGCATAGCATTGACCTGGCATGACTCAGCCTACCCTTCAGGGGATACTGGATTAATAGTAACCCAGCCATCCACTTTGGTCTCTTTGTCTTCCAGTCATATATATCACTTGGAGTAGATTGGGCAGGGCAAAAATTGAGGAAGGGTCCCAGAAAATACTGCCCTTGGCAATCGGGCTTCTTCTTTTTATATAAAAAAATATATTTTAATATATTTAAATATTAATATGTATATCAGGCTCCTTCTATCTTTACATAAATATATAAATATCTTTTAAATATCTTTATATATATAAAGATATTCAAATATATAAAGATATTAAATATAAATATTTATAGATATTTCTATATCTTTATATATTTATATACATTTATATAAGTTTATTTACAATTTATATATATTTATACATATATAAAGATAGAAGAAGCCTGATTACCAAGGGCAGTATTTTCTGGACTTCCACCAACAGTGGATGTCTAAAGGATTCCTGAGCTTCCCCTACTCGGGATCTGCAGTGACCTTGTAGTATACTTCTCAGCCCATGGCCAGATGGCCTTGAAGGTCTGTAGCCATAACATAGTGAACGAGTCTGATGACATGATAAATAAGGCTGAGCTTGTCCATTTCAAAACAAGAGTTGTCAATTTTGCCCTTGTATGGGAAACTAGACTTCCCAGCCTACTTGTGATCATCCTGATTTTTGGGGTTTGGGCTGAGCTATAAGTAGTGTAGACATCCAGGCATCAGGTTCCAACATCCCCCCTACAACTTAGGGATGCCCAGCTTTGGTTTCAGTGCATATCAGTAGCATCCTACAGACCCAAGGGGCGATACAGTCTGCATGCTCCATGCATGTTGATGACTGCTTCCCTGACTGTAACTGCAGGGAAGGCAAAAGAGCTCAGAGGTTGTCAATGCCACACTGGGTTTGTATTTCATTTCCTTGCCCTGATGTTCCATCACGAAAAACAAATACGTAAATAAAGACCTAAACATTTTTTTGGTTGGAATGGGCAGGCCATGCCTGCTTAGCATCATCACTACAGATCGTTATCAGGCTAACCAAACATTGTTTTCCCAACCTTCCTGGCAGCTCCTACTTTCAGTTGAGGAAACCGAATCTTTTAGTTTTCCTGTTCTCTGGACCAAGGTGATGATTTCCTGGCTTCTTGATCTTTTTTTGTTTTCATTGTATTTTCAACTCTCTGAAATGTTTTCACAGAGGGCTTTAAACTCTACTAACCCAGTATTTTTTCCTTTTGTTTTCTCCACACCCTGAAGTAAGTGGCTTCTCAAAAGCACAGACAGCTAGAGCTAGATGAAACCTCAGGGAATAATTCAGGTCAATCCCTTTCCTTCGGCTTGAGGAGTAAGGGAAACACATTGACAATACCACTTGCTAGGTATAGAGCCTACATGTGGCATTTTGCAAAATTACCTCATTTAAACCTCAGAATAGCTCTGAGAGGTAGATGTTCTGTCCTCCTGTTTTAGACAAGGAAGCTATGGTACAGAGAAATTAACTGGTCTACGTGAGATCATACAGTTAGCTAGTGACATAGCTGAGACTCAAACCCACGCTTTTTGAAGATTAGGCCAGGGTTCTTCTCTCAACCATACTGGCCTGGCTGAGGCCTGCCAACTAGGTCTAGCTTTTGCTGGAAGTGGACTTAAGGCAAGAGGGCCCTAAGAAAGGTTCTGACACAGGGAATTTAATTAAAGGTTAAATTCTGGCAATTGTTATTAACATTTTATATAGCTTTAACAGAGATATCAGTAGCAGACTATAACATGCTATTGTTACAGTAAGATGGATTAGGAAAGGTTTTCAGCAGAGAAAATGGTGAAAAACCATTTCACCATTTTCACAAGAAAAGGGAGTATCCGTTCTAAACACAAAGAACTGGCTTGAATTCAAAGTGATTATATAATTCCTGACTTCAGTCATGGCATTCTCTTAAGTAGGTAAGTGATATTTTTCCTGTGATACTTCCTCAATTTTTGTACACATACCTACGTATTAAATTTCTATCCTGCTGAACTGAAAACTGGTCAACAGTGTTCCTTATTTTATGTGCATACTATTTTTGCAGTATAAAAATAAGCTTAAGAATTTTTATAGAAGATGATCTGATTCATTAATTCTGAATCAAAGGATATGTAAGAACACTTCTCTATGAGATTCTGAGCATGTGTGTGAGAGAAAGATACAGATATACAGAAAGAGACACATTCATATATTCAAAGACAATGAAACAGAGGCAAGGACGTAGAATACGACAAGTTGAGATCCTAAAGTTTCTGTACTCTTAGTGTGCTTAAAGAACGTGGTATTTTGGGCCAGGTGCTCATGCTTGTAATCCCAGCACTTTGGGAGGCCAAGGCAGACAGATCACTTGAGGTCAGAGGTTCGAGACCAGCCTGGCCAACATGGTGAAACCCCGTCTCTACTAAAAATACAAAAATTAGCTGAGCACAGTGGCATGTGCCTGTAATCCCAGCTACTCAGGAGGCTGAGGCAGGACAACTGCTTGAACCCGGGGGGGCAGAGGATGCAGTGAGCTGAGACTGCGCCATTGCACTCCAGCCTGGGCGACAGAATGAGACTCTGTCTCAAAAAATGTATATATTTTGGAGTCAAGTTTGGATACCACACATTGAATAAGCAGTCAAGGTCCTCCAACGAAAATGTCCTTCGCTGTCAGTGCTTTCAGGCTTTCAAAGGTTGTTTCCTTTAATTGTCCATCACACATTTCCCAAAAACATAGCAGTGATGCACCTCACCCATCAGTAACTTACAGAAGCAGAATGACACTGCTTTGTTGAAATCAGGTTTTTGGAAGGTTTTAAAAACTGACTTCAAGTTCAGCTGAGTTACATTAAGACTGCTTGGCTGCACTAATGACTGTTTCCTATTGCACATGCAAAAGACAAGAACATTGTAGGACTTCAGGAAAGCAGTGAGTTTATCCCAGCTCTATTCAGAGAGGATCCCACTGAAAGCAAGTAGAGGAGTGACTCTATGCTAGTGTTTCTCAGACTTTCACATCACATTCATCCAGGGGTATTTAACAGAAATGGAGATTCTTTCTAAATCAGAATCTCTGGGCCTAGGCACCAGGAATACACATTTCAAACAAGCTTCCAGGTGATTCTGGTGCAAACTGGAGATTGGGGACCTCTGCTCTACACTATAGGAACAGGGTTGGCCGTGTTCAGGCATGGTATCCCTACCTTCATGCAACCTGGCAGACGGGATCTGTGTGTGTTAAAGAGGAAAAGCAGTGGGAAGAAGGAGATGTGGGCACTGGAGATCCATCAAAGGCCGTTCTCTCTCATCCTGCTCAATACCACTTTACGGGCAAGCAGCCTTGCTGAACCCATCTTGGGAGGGGCTTTTCAGTGAGCCTGAGGTTTCCAATAGCAGAGAGAACTGCCAGATATTGGAGAACTCAGCCAGAATGCCCCTCCATGTGTTGGTTAGGCTTCTGGAGTCATCTCTTAGAAGGCAGGTAGGTATCCCTGAGTGGAGTTCTATCGAGAGGACTAGAAGTTAGTTGCCTAATTATCTGTTAACACTTTATTTTTATTTTTTTGAGATGGAGTTTTTTACTCTTGTCACCCAGGCTGGAATGCAGTGGCACAATCTTGGCTCACTGCAACCTCCGCCTCCTGCATTCAAATGATTCTCCTGCCTCAGCCTCCCGAGGAGCTGGGATTATAGGTGCCCACTACCATGTCCAGTTCATTTTTGTATTTTTAGTAGAGACAGGGTTTCACCATATTGACCAGGCTGGTCTCAAACTCCTGACCTCAGGTGATCCACCCACCTTGGCCTCCCAAAGTGCTGGGATTATAGGTGTGAGCCACTGCGCCCAGCTGTTAATACTTTAAAAAAGGGTAGTTGAGAGTATCCAGAGAATATGGACAGGATATAAGGAAGACACCCAAAAGTGGAAAGGCAAAGGCATTCATATTAATAGGGAGGTGGCAGGTGGCAAGGCACCATATCCCCTGCCACTTAAAGTCATCTTGCCTGCCAAGGTGTCCCATTCCATCCCTGCTAAAAGGGCATGTGAGAAATGGCTTGTTGCATGTGCTTCGCATTACAATCTGGGTCTTTGGGGAGGTGAGGGTGCAATAAGTAGGGCCTCATTGGTGGGGTTCAGTCTGTCAGTAGCACCAGAGTGGACCCTCTCCCAGAGTAGTCTTAAGGGCAGGGGCAGCAAGTTTTAATCCAGCAGTTGATCTGGAGACATTTTGCCTGACTAAAAGCCAAATCTTGTTAAGGAAGAGATTCTCAACCACTATGGTGAGAATATTAAACCTCTGAGTTTTCTAAATCAAATACGAAGCCCCCTGTTTATTGAAACAGTTTCTGCCTAATTGCAAACAAGATGGGGTATTTGAGGCATTGACGGTCCAGGGAAGGGACAGCTGTGAAAGCATGGGCTCCGGAACCTGACTGCCTGGGATTGCATCCTGGCTCTACCACTTCCTGCCTGTGTTATTCTGGGGGAATCATTTCACCTCTCTGTACTTCAGTTGCCTCATCTGTAAAACGGGGATTTGAGTGGTGCCTCCCTTATGTGGTTATAGGGAGGATTAAGTGAAGTAAGATCTGCAAAGCAATTAGATCACAGCACGTCTTACATTTGCTGCTTTTTTTTATTTTTTAGTTTCTCTGTATAGGACTGCCTCACAATAAATACCAAAAGATGTGTCTTGGAACTGAAGCGGGGAGGAGAATCTTTATGGCATCTGGATGGCTGATGTTCTTTCAAGATCGACAGTGGCTCTTTTGACTGAATTACAGTCTTCTCTCCTCCCCCAAATCCCACTGAGGGCATGGCTGGGCCACAGTCCAGGCATCTTCTGTTGGGGCAGCAGGTTCTCAGGTTCTCTTTGAAGAGACTTTTAAGGGGAAAAGAGGTGGCGGTGGCAGAATAAACCCCTATTTTGTGCAGTTCAGCTAACAGGGAAAATAATACACACCAAGTTATTTACTGGTAGGGCTTCTCAGGGTAAGATTTAAAATAAAATTCTGTTGGAGAATATAGACAGTCCATTCTAGGGTATAAAATGGAATTATCTTAACCAGGATTAAACCACACTTCCTGAGTCTGACGGAGCGTTTCCAGGGAGAGTAAGCGCCATGCAGCCTTCTATGCCAGTTGTCCATTGTTGTTCCTGACTCCCACCTCCACTGGCTGTCTAACCCCATTCAGTTTTCCCTGCCAGCCCACCATGGTGTAAGTCTTTGAAACAGAGAGCTGGGTCTGAAAACAAAACCAGGCTCCCTTTGGTTGGGGGAAGTGCTGGCAATGGGAAGGTATGAAAGAAAACTGGATGGAGGGACACTAACTTTAAATGTGATGTTAATTATAAGCAAGTGTGCTAAAATCCATGTTAAAATTCTAATAACTACCACCAGCTTATCACTCTGTGTTGTCTCATCTATATGACTTTATTAAAAATATATTTATGAATTAAATAGTTATGACCTGAGCAGAAGGGCAGCATAGTGTAACAATAAAGTATAGATGCTGTAGTCTCAGGCTATCTGGGTTTGAATCCTGTCTGCCACTTGGCCTTCAGACTTTGGGTAAGCCAATTTTCTTTCTAATGCCTCAGTTTTCATATTCACAAAATGAGGATAGACATGGCAGGTAACTAACTCATAGGGTCACTGTGAGGATTAAATACATATAAGGTATTATAGTGGTACTGGCATTTTACCTGGCTTGGGGCTTGGGAAGATGAGTAAGCCATCAGAGAGCTTACAATTAAGAAATGGTATTGTATTCAGCCCCTATCACATGCTTTGCACAAAGCAGGTACACACAAAAAAATCTCATGGGAAGACTGAAGAAATTACTCATACATTGTTAGGTGTCTAGAGGTGCTGGCCAGTTTAACATCACAAAATATCTCAGAACAAACGTAGGTTTTATGCAATACCTGCACAAATATGAACAAAAATTTTTGAAACATGTCATTAGTTAAAAACTCCATGCTCCAGTCCTGAGTCTTTAAAAGCTATGAAACATCCTTATAAACAGCAGACTACAAAGAGAGAGTCTGTCCCAGGGGTCAAATTCCCTCCATTCAGGCAATTTAAGGCAAAAGAAAAATGTAATTTAAATCCCTCCACTCCCACCAAAAAAGACATAGTCCACAATGTTAAAAAAAAAAACAAAAAACAAAAACAAAAAACCCTCTAGCTAAGTATCCAATTACCAACTTTCATTAGACCAATTTTTTTGGAAAACCTGAAATGAGGCTTCGAGTGCTTATCTGAATGGTTAGACATAATTATGAGGCAGGAGTATCTGTAACATCCTGGCATTCTTGAAAGCATGCAGCCCTCAAATGTCCCCAACATACCAACTTTACTCCTTTTCCACTCTTCCTTTCCCCTCCCCCCTCTCTCTCTCTTCAGTCAGTGAAAGGCAAATCTCTGTGTTATCCCATTCCCTGCAGTTTTAACCTGCCAGGGGATTCCCTCTCCAGCTCCCTCCTGAGGGACTGGTCCAGCTTCTCTTACTGGCCAAGTTCATCTCTCCTTTGGCTCCAGCTGTCTTTCCCACACTGGATTCCTCATGGAAACCCTCTCATCCTGCTGGGAAAGGACCTCTGGCAGCACTGCCATTTATAATCTTATTAACTTTAGGAAAACAGCTCTCCTACTATGATACACTTCTCTCTTTTCCTTCTCTTGCCCAAATCCTGTTAATTTTATGCAGAAAGCCTCTCAAATCTGGGCCTTGCTCTTGATCTCCACCATCCCTGCCTGGTGCAGGCCATCTCTCCTCCTACGTGGTTCCCCCAACCCTCTGACCCACATTCCCAGACCTATCCCCTCCTGCTCCATTTCACTCTTTACAGTGCTGCTACATGACTTTTTCCTAAAATGCAAATCTAGTCATGCCATCACTTACCTTCAATGGCTTCTTCCTGCCTTCAAAATAAAGTCCAAATATCCTGGATTAAAAGTTCCTTCCTAAAACTCACTACCTATACTGTTATTCTTCATTATTGTGGTTTGAAGGCTCGCCTGAATTATTTTCTATGGTAATAGAGAAGCTGCATAAGTATTGCTCCAGTTAACTAAAACAACAATAAATGTGAGGAATCAAGAAATATATTTCTGGCCAGGCCTGGTGGCTCATGCTTGTAATCCCGGCACTTTGGGAGGCCAAGGTGGGAAGATCACTTGAGGAGTTCAAGATCAGCCTGGGCAACAGGGTGAGACCCTGCCTCTATTAAAAAAAAAAAAAAAAATTAGCTGGGTGGCATGCACCTGTGGTCTCAGCTACACTCAGGAGGCTGAGGCAGGAGGATTACTTGGGCCTGAGAGGCAGAAGTTGCAGTGAGCTGTGTTCATGGCACTATACTCCAGGCTGGGTAACAGAGCAAGATCCTGTCCTAAAAAAAAAAAAGAAATATATTTCCTGTTGGTAGCCATGTATTTGGTGATCATTTAGGTACAACCAGTTGTGCAATTCTAAAGCAGACTTAATTGTTCCAAATGCTTTCTTTGTTCAAATTAATGAGTTCTGTAATACATAAACCAGGATTAGCAAAGATTTGGCCAGTGTGAGTTAATTCAACCTATAATTACTGGAAATCAAAAGCTTTAAGATCAACATGCCACATTAATTAAAAAAAAAAAAAAGAAAGAAAGAAAAACAGGAATGAGGAGGGAGAAAAATCACCAAATTGAAGGTTCAGAAAGAGAAGACGAGAAGGCAACAAAGACATATCCTACCTACCGAATGACCAATTCTGCCCCAGGCTGCGCTTGATCAAAACATGGCAGTTAACACACACTCAAATTCTTTGTAAATAATTTATAATTTCATTTTAGTCTCCACAGCCACAATAGGTGGTAGCTATGATTATCCATATTTTAAGGTGAGAAAATAGGGTTGCAATATTTATTCTGCTTACCATGGTAATCACTGGTTAAATACAATGCTTAAAGTTAGGGGGTAATACTCAACCCTCCTGTTTCCCTAGAGGGAAGGGAATTTCCAAGTCCCAGGTGGGAAGAGTAGAGTCTCTTCTTTTCAGTCTTCTCACTCTATCCTTCCCTAAGGAGAAAGAGCAGCTTGCCTGATCAGTGAGTTTAGAAGGACAGACTGAGGATGCTCAGCCAGACCCCATGGGCTTTTTCACTTTTTAAATTATTTTCAGCTTGTCTATTGTCAACATGTGACCATGCTCTATACCCAGACTGGTGTGCTGGATAGGGAAAAACAGAGGCAGGCCTGCTGTCTAATTTAGGAGAGAAGTATTAGTAAACCTAGGGTGGCTGCATATATAAGCAGCATCTTCCAACATGGCTTTTATTGTTGATAAAGTGAATAATTTGATTTCTATGCCTTCTTTTTTTTAATTTTTAATTTTAAAGACAGAGTCTCACTCTGTAGCCCAGGCTGGAATGCAGTGGTGCCATCTCCGCTCACTGCAACCTCTGCCTCCCAGGCTCAAGCAATTCTCGTGTCTCAGCCTCCCGAGTAGCTGGGATTTCAGGTGTGCACCACCACGTCTGGCTAATTTTTGTATTTTTAGTAGAGATGGGGTTTCACCATGTTGGCCTGGCTGGTCTCGAACTCAAACACCTCAAGTGATCCACCAACCTTGGCCTCCCAAAGTGCTGGGATTACAGGTGTGAGCCACCAAACCCAGCCATTTCTATGTCTTATTTCTCAACTGGTTATGAATGTAAGTGGAGAAGACAGAGGGCTATCAACTGGCTTCCTAAAAGCCAAATGCAAGGCATAAATATAGGCATTCAATTAAATGAATGAATGAATTTGTCCAAGGCCACATAGCTAATAAGCTATGGAGTAGAGACCTGAATCTGTGTCTGACAGAAAGGCATGATTTTCTAAACTTCCACTTTGGTGCTTCTCATACGATGTACTATTTCCAGGAGTAAATTCATGCTTCAAGATGGCTGCCAGGAACCTGGAAACACTGGTTGTTGCAGGCACAAAGTACCTGAAAGACACAGGTATGCCTAAGAATGTTGCTGATAATCTATTTTTCTACAACAGTGATGAGGGATGAGTTCAGTAATGACTGCTTGTTGTCAGCTATCTCATGGGCCAATATCGATTAAGCCCTGTAGGTACCTGAGGGGGAACCTGCAAGGTGGGGAGAAGTAGTGTAAGCAGCCCCAGATCGGGAAGGAGAAAGGCAGGCAGCCTTGCCTGAAGTTGGATGAGCACAAGAGGGGCAGGGCAAGGGACTGAGGACCAGGGGAAGGAGGCTGAGTGGGTTGGGGATGGGGGGAAGGCAGGGGAAAGAGGATGAACATAAAAACGCCAGGACAGCAAAAGACTGAAGGGAAAAATATGTCCAAACAAAAAATATAAAGGGGAGACAGATGAAAGAACAAGAGTAAATCACATGCTATGAAAAGAGCCACAAACGGATTTTCCATTTCATGTCAAAATGATGAAAAGTGAGAGCTGGCCTGTGTGCCAGTAGCCTTCAGAAACTCAGAAATAAAATATCCCATTTGAAAATAGTTTGGGGAGCCAGTAGATGACAAGATTCCTCCTGCAGGCAAAAGTGAATTAAAGCAACGATAGTTATCTACTGCTCCTTCCCCACTCCCACTGTTTGGCTGGCAAGCACATATGAGCTCAGCAGGACTCTGTAATTGCTTTTTAAGAGTATCTGGTAGAACTCAAGATTGTGTGTTCACAAACACCATATAAAAACAGGGTCATCTTTGCCTTCCACGAAGTGTTTTTCACTGTTTCAAGGCCCAGCTTAGTGTTTTCTCCCCTTACTAAAGCGGCAAACAAAGAATTCTCTGACAGACTGCACCCACTGCAGATGAAAGCGCTTAAGTGTGAGTGAAAGCAACAATGTTTAGAGTGACATTTACTAGCTGAAAACAGTGAAATCAGAGCGTTCCAGTTCACGGAGATTAAATGTCAGGCTTTAAACATTTAGTAGAGTATTAACTATGGAAGTTTCAAAATTTAGGATTCAGTTTTATATTGCAAACAGCACTTAAAACTTTTTAAAGCAAGGAAACAAGTGGTCCATTGGCTGAATAAACATATTTATTTTCAACTGAAAGTGAATGAACTGCAGGACAGTTACTGAGCTTAGCGCAACAATACCGGAGCTGCTCACTGTCCTTCACCATCCCAGATTAATAAGAGAAGGGTGACATTCCTCATACTTCATGTTTTAGAAGACACAAGTCAAAGTCCAAAACACAGAGGTTTGCGGGCACATAATTTTCCACAGTGGTTGTGGACTTTAAAAGTTAAAGAGTGTTTATATTATTGTTCTAGAATGAATGCCCTCGCTCTTTTTTTTTTTTTTTTTTGAGACAGGGTCTTGCTTTATTGCCCAGGCTGGAGTACAGTGGCACCATAATGACTCACTGCAGCTCTGACCTCCTGGGGTCAAGTGAGCCTCCTGCCTCCACCTCCTGAGTAGCTGGGACTACAGTGTGTGTCATGCCTGGCTAATTTTTAACAATTTTTAAATATTTTGTAGAGATGGGGGTCTTACTATGTTGCCCAGGGTGGTCTTGAACTCTTGGCCTCAAACAATCCTCCTGCCTCGGCCTCCCAAAGTGTTGGGATTATAGGAATGAGCCCAACCTGAATGCCTTTTAATGGACCAAAAAAGTAAGAGGGGAAAATATAGTACTTTTGTTTTAAGATTATTTTCCATAGATAAATTTATTTATGACAAAATTAGCTATAATTTCTAAATATAACATCCATTTTTTGATTCAATCACAAAACCTCAGAATTTGATATCAGCAGTCCTTTCATTCAAAGTCAGCTAGTTAATTATCTTCTCTATTATGCTTACTATGAGGTGTTAGATAGATACAAAGCCAGTGATAATGGATATTTCAAACTTTGTTTTAAACATCTTGTAAGCATTGTATTCAATTCCCAATATCTTTATGAGGCGGCCACAATTATCCTCATTTTACAGATAAGAAACCCGGGGCTTTGAAAGATTAAGGACTTTGCCCAGGACCAGAGGACTACTAAATTATGTAGTACCCAAACTCCAGCGCTGACTCCAAAGCCTGGGTAATTAACTTCCTTTTTTTTTTTTTTGAGACAGCACGTCGCTCTGTCCCCCAAGATGGAGTGCAGTGGCACGATCTTGGCTCACTGCAACCTCTGCCTCCTGGTTTCAAGCAATTCTTATGACTCAGCCTCCCCAGCAGCTGGGATTACAGGTGCCTGCCACCGTGCCTGGCTAATTTTTGTATTTTTAGCAGAGACAAAGTTTTGCCATGTTTGCCAGGATGGTCTCGAACTCCTGACCTCAGGTGATCTGCCTGCCTTGGTCTTCTAAAATGCTGGGATTACAGGTGTGAGCCACAGTGCCTGGCCCTGGGTAATTAACTTTTTTTTTTTTTTTTTTTTTGAGACAGAGTCTTGCTCTGTTGCCCAGACTGGAGTGAAGTGGTGCAATCTTGGCTCACTGAAAGCTCTGCCTCCTGGGTTCACGTCATTCTCCTGCCTCAGCCTCCCGACTAGCTGGGACTACAGGTGCCTGCCACCACATCAGTTAATTTTTTTTTTGTATTTTTAGTAGACACAGGGTTTCACCACATTAGCCAGGATGGTCTTGATCTCCTGACCTCGTGATCCGCCAGCCTCGGCCTCCCAAAGTGCTAGGATTACAGGAGTGAGCCACCCTGCCCACCTCCCCCCACTTTTTTTTTGAGACACAGTCTCACTCTGTTGCCCAGGCTGGAGTGCAGTGGCATGATCTCGACTCCACTGCAACCTCCGCCTCCCGCATTCAAGCAATTCTCCTGCCTCAGCCTCGTGAGTAGCTGGGATTACAGGTGTGTGCCACCATGCCTGGCTAACTTTTTTATTTTTAGTGGAGATGGGGTTTCACCATGTTGGCAGGATCCCTCCATCTAGCAGTGACCACAGAGATGTGAACAAATACAGTTTAACTCAAGCAATGCCACAAAAAGAATACGAAGAGAGAGATACACAGAGTAATTCCGATCTTGGAAGACCTCACAGAGGAAAAGACATTGAAGCCAGGCCCTGATGCATGAGGATAAGTCTTTCAGACGAAAAAGGCAACGGTTACTCTAGAAATAAGGAAATGCATGTACCAAAATTTAGAGGGCTTGACACATACGTGGAATGTTCAGAGTGCAGTGTGTATTTGCAGGTGGGGTGCCTGGAAGCAGAGACACAAGGCAGTTATAACAGCCAGGTGAACATGAAAAGGGAGGCAGAAGCAAGGTAATGGAGGATGCCAGAGTCAGGACATGTTTCTAAGCCAGAAACAAAATGGTCTATGACCTACTGGTCACAGGCAGTGAGAGAGAAGAATCCATAGTTGCTGGATTTGTATACTGTTACATCATTTAGGTTTCAAAATTAAGGAGGTAAGACAGATTAGGAGTGGGGACAGGGATCAGAAAGATGGTATCTTAGTTCAGTTTGGAAAAACTGAGTTTGAAATACTTGAGAAGCAGTTAAGCATCCTCTTTACTGCATTCTTCACTTGAATAAACATTGAGTATCTCTTGTATCAAGTAAAAAGAAAATTAAAAGAGGAATGAAACTGGATCCCATCCTCCTAGAGTTCAATGTATAGTCTGGTTCTTCATGGAGCAGTAGATAAGGGGAACTTATAGGGGGATTTCTGTTTGTTATGGTGACTAAGGGGTGCTATTTGCACTTATTGGACAGGTGCCAGGGATACAGACATTCTGCAGTACTTGGGATTGTCTTACATCCCTCTTGACTTTCAATGTCCCATTGGACATCTACATAGTGAAAAATCTGTTTAGCGCTATTTGAACCTAAAACCTAATTCTGTTTTACATAGAAAGACAAATTTTTTTTTTACAGGTTTTATACTGAATTGTCCTAAATAGAACCTCCATGGAAACTGAGGGAAGACTATACTTGGTTTGTTTGGAACTTTACAAAAGTTGTTCACCATTTTAAAAAATAATCATGGGCAGCAAAGCTGCTCACAAGTTTTGAGTTATCAATATAATGAACCCGGATCGGTCTGAATTGTAGCTGTCCTACTCATGGTAATTCTATATGCAGAATCTATGCACTTGATTATGCCTCCCGGTTGGTCATGCCTGGGTATGTACATATTGCAAAACATGTAATTTGACTACAAATTCCTTTCATTTTTCCTTTTTATTAAAATTAGAGTATTTTATTGCACTTCTGGAATTATATATAGGTAGGTTCCATTAACTACGACTTTCAATTCAGGATAGGAAAGGACATGATATAAAAAGGACTACAATAGGTTTGAGAATGACTAGTGAGAGATAGACATATATAAATTGAATTGAATACAAAGGAATCCATGAAAGCACTTCAGAGAGGTAAAAAGTAAAAGGGAGAACCAGGAAGAGAGATTATTGGCCATGGGAGATCTGGGAAGGCTCATGGAGGAGAGATTATTGGCCATGGGAGATCTGGGAAGACTCATGGAGGAAGAATGAAATGAGCAGGTGCTGACTGATATCCTTTGTTAGAATAACTCCAGAAATGTGGGGCTTAGTACCCACCTCAGAACCTGTCTCCAGTGAGGCCCAGTCATTCTGGCATGGCTTTGCTATCAATTTCTTTTCCATGCTCTTCCTGTATCTTCCCGACAAAGGCCTTTGTTCTGGGAGGCTCCAATGGGCAGAGTATGATGAATCTCTAACCTCTGTGGTGTCTCTTCTGGAATCTGAAAACTGTGGTCTCTGTAATACTTTCTGGTTAATCTTCTCTTCTTTAGGCTAAACCTCCCCACCTCCTCCAACTGTTTCTCATATAGTTCGGTTTCGTATTTCCTCACCATCTGGATCATTTTCCTCTGAACATGCTGCAATTTGTCAATGGCCCTTTAAAAGTGTGATGTCTAGAACGAAATGTGGCTTCCAGAGTTGAAATCTGTAACTGTATTTCCTAATATTTCCAAAAGGCAAAAATGTTATCCCTTTGCACAGGCAGTGAGATCAGGACAGAGGAGGAGGGTGGGGACGGTCTGTCTTAATAATCACTGTATTGCCAGTATTCAAAAATTTCCTTTTCTGTTTGAGCAAGTTCTATATGATTTTTTAATACTTGCAAGTAGACTTCTGATCTCAAAGAGGGTTTTTCCCCCTTTGTTCGTTTTTGTTGTGAGGATTAAATGAAAAAATGTAGGTCTGCCTAACAAATACTAACAATTATTTTTATTTGCTGATAGCATCCATCTACCAGCATCCTATGATCATTTCCCATCTGAAAACATTTTTCTCTTAACAGACTGTGCCCTGCCCATGTCCCAAGTCATCTAACCAAGACTGGCGGGAACACCACGCTTTCCAGGGGCTTGGTCTATAAAATGGAATTAGTATTTCTGCCTTAAGTTTGAATCTGGTATGTATCTGGAAAACCTCTGCATTCCTGCGTGTCTAGTAAACCTCGGCTTTAGCCCCAAAATGCAAAATTCTATCAAGGCTCCTGATTTTTCATCCCATTTTGGTCTGAGACCGAAATCCTGCAGCAATTTGACTGGCTATTGTGAACATGCTGTCTACACAGGCTAAAACAGTACCAGTTTATCTCATTCTAGATGCTAGGGGCCCCAAAAACCACAGCAATACCATCCACTGGTTTGAACTTATGGAAACTATAGCAGACCTCTGTATAAGGAAGTTACTCTGACATGAATACTAGCTTGCTATCCTCCTTGAATGTAATGACTTCAAGAAGTGGGAGACAGGTTAGCCATGGAAGTCTAAGCACTTTATGTTATACCTGCCAGCGGCCCAAGTTTCAACGTGCCTTTACAGCTGAACAGACCAGTTCCAAGGTAAACTAAATGACAGCAGGCGTATTTGTCTGTTTTGTTAGCTGATGTATCCCTCACCCTTAGAATAGTGCCAAACACATAAGAGGTGCTCAACAAACATTAGTGGAATTAACTAATAAAATGATCTGGTATGCTAGACATCTGTTTTTGTTTTTCTCAGTATTCCTTTCGTCTGAGAATCGCTTCTTTCCCATTCCATGTTATTCTGGTGGAGCTGTCAGTCATGAAACAGAACAAGCTAACAAATGGTGCCATGAGTCTAGGGGCTCATGGAGATACAAGTCCCTAATTCCTAGATTCCCTACAGTAAGCATGTATCTGTAGTGCTTCCTACCTCTTGAGAATCTGAGGCATACAATCAGGAGCGTTGATGAATGTGGGTATGTGGGTGGTACATGCTACAGGTAGATTTATTCAGAGGCTAAACTTTATGTGAACATTTATCACAAAATCCAAGCCAACAGGATAAAATATACCTCTAGTGAGAAAAAGCTTATGTTTCTGTTACTGACTTTCATAACTAATCAAATACAAGTATCAGAAATTAAATTATTCAAATAAATTTAAGATGAAACTTTTTCAAATTTCTATTAGGTGAAATACAAGTTTTATAAGGTTAGCTTTAGTATGATAATACTATTTAGAAAAATAGGTTTTTCAGAAAAAATTTAATCTGTAGAATTAAAAAACCCTATATATTGGATTTAAATGATCCAGTAAATGGGTGACAGGAGAGCTATGGTTGTATAAGGATTTTTTTAAATTGTGATAAAGTATATATAAAATTTACCCTCTTAACCACTTTCTACATGTACGATTCAGTGATGGTAAGCACGTTTACAAGGTTGTGTAAATATCACCACTATCCATTTCCAGAACATTTTTATGATTACAAACAGATACCATGTATCCCTTAACCAATAATTTCCCATTTCCCCCCTTCTTCAGCCCCTAGTAACGTCTATTCTGCTTCCTATCTCTGTGAATTTGTCTATTCTGGCTACCTCAAATAAGTGGACTCAGACAATATGCGTCCTTTTGCGCTGGCTTATTTCATTTACCATGATGTTTTCAGGGTTCATCCATGTTGTGGCATGTATCCGAATTGCATTTTTTATGGCTAATATTCCATTGTGTATATATACTGCATTTTGTTTCTCCACATCTGTTGATGGACACTTGTTTCTACCTTTTGACTGTTGTGAATAATGCTGCTATAAATACTGGTGTACAAGTATCTGTTTGAGTCTCTGCTTTCAGTACTTTTGAGTATATGCCTAGGAGTAAAACTGCTGGGTCATATGGTAATTTTTTTATTTTTATATTTATAAAATATTATATATTTTATGTATAATCATGCTTTATTTAAAATGACTTATAAGACAAAAATTTATTAATTTAGGAACTATACATTGTGAAAATTTTTACTTTTCACTCTCTATTTCACTTATCATTATTAAAGATGGAGTGATTACTATAGTAAGTAGAGCAGAGAATATATCATTTCCTTGTAGTCAAGGAAGGAGGAATTTCCAAGCAACACAAAGAAGTCACAATAATTGTGCTGTGCTGAAATGGATTTTGACCAGTCACCAGGGTTTTGACAAACACAAAATACAGTCTTTAGAAAACTCAAAGTTCCATTCAGAAATAGAGTAAGAATAAATCCCATTATTTGATCATACAATTGTATTCTCTGTATGCAAAATAATTGATTAGTATTCATCAAAAGTGTAACAGTCATGAAAGATAAGGCAAGACTGAGGAATTGTCACAAGTTGGAGGAGACTAAGGAGATCTGACAACTAAATATAATGTGGATTCTGGATTGCATGTGGAACAGAAAACGAACAATGGTGGAAAGACTGGTAAAACCTGAATAAAGCCTGTAATTTAGTTAATAGTATTATACTAGCATTAATAAACTGTACCTATGATTGTATAATATGTTAACGTTAGTGGGAGCTGAGTAGAAAGCACACAAGAATTCTCCACTATTTTTGCAACTTTTGTGTAAGTTCAACATGATTTCAAAATAAAAAGCTAAAAGGAATTATAGTTTCTAGACTTTAATAGGCTTTTGAAATTTGTAACCCAAATAATTAGAGATAGCAATGATAAATTTGTGGTTTTAAGTATGATCCATGAATGAGCCTCCAACATTCATTAGACTTTTTATAGTTAGTGCCTCTAATAAACAATTCTCTCATGTCCCCTCATTGTCATACTGGTCCTGTGTTTCTTCCTCCTAGATCCATCCTCCCAAACCTTTCAACTTTATCTTATGGAACAAACTTTACATAAGAAAGCTCCTCCTAACATTTATAGCTTCTCAAATAATTTTCCTCTTCAACTATTGCCAAATCAATGTTTATAGCCCAGACTGCTCTCTGAGTTCTGACAGTACATCCAGTGGACATCCTTACTTCCAAATGCAGCTGAAGTTTGACTCATTTGCCCAAGTCAATAACATAGGACTCAGCCTAGACTCGTCCTCAACCACCTCCATTCTCTGCTCCCAAGTATCTTAGTCTGTATTGTAGTAAAAAATCCAGTATATTCCACTCACTAAAATATAAAGCTGAAATTCAGCCATCTTTATCATTGATATAGACACAATGAAGTTGTCTATCAATGACAAAGGTAAAACCTCACTTTGGCCTAAATGGCAAAAGAGATTGTAGAAATTGATTACAGGTGAATTCAGGAAATGTTTGATGGTGGTGAAAATGCCCTTTATATTTTGTATTAAAAGAGAAAGAAGTTATAAGCTATTGTATACTGATATTTCTATCAGCCATGTGCCTACTCATTTGTATATTCTGGATTTAGAAAACACCACAAAAATGAATTAGTTTCTTTTGCCATTCCTAAATTCTACAAAGAAAAGATAGTTCTTGACTGGAAGAGGAAAAAAAAAGCCAGAATATCATTCCATATTTAGTAAAAGGTTCTAAAGATTTGGAAGATAAAATTCCAATTCTAACAGAGCATAGCAGAAATAAGAACAAGCAAAGTTCTTCATTATATAAATAAAGATATTGAATAAAGTCAGAAAAAACCATCCTGACCATATATTGAGAATACTGTGTGCTGACCTGGCCTTGCTATAATCAGAAAGTCAACTCAAAAAAAGAATGATAAATAGGAAGGCATCTAGATTACCCTAGAAACCTGAAGATCCCAATTACTTCCTGCTATGGACTGAATGTCTGTGACCTCCCAAAATTCATACTTGAAATCCTAACCTCCAAGGTGATAATATTAGGAGATGGGCTTTTGGGAGATGATTAGGTCATAAGGGTGAGACCCTCACGGAACAGGATTAGTGTCTTATAAAAGAGACCCTAGAATGTTCCCTCATCCCTTCTATCATGTAAGAGTACAGTGAGAAGACCACTGTCTATGAACCAGAGAATGGACTCTCACCAGACACCAAATGGGATGACTCCTTAACCTTGGACTTCCCAGCCTCCAGGACTGTGAGAAATAAATTTCTATTGTTAGTAAGCACTCAGTTTATGGTACTGTGTTATAGCAGCCTACAGAGACTCCCATATAGAACAGGATTAAGATTCATTATTCTTTATTACTGGAATCTAAAAACTATATGTGACTAAGTGTTTTAATCTGTATTTTTAATGACTTACAGTGATGAAAAGTTGATATGGTTTGGCTGTGTCCCCACCCAAATCTCATATTGGAATTGTAGCTCCCATAATTCCCATGTGTTGTGGGAGGGACCCAGTGGGAGATAATTGAATCAAGGGGGTGGTTCCCCCATACTGTTCTTGCGGTTAAGTCTCATGAGATCTGGTGATTTTATAAGGGGTTTCCCTTTGGCTTGACTCTCATTCTCTCTTGTCTGCTGCCAAATAAAATGTGGCTTTTGCCTTCTACCATGATTGAGAGGCCTCCCCAGCTGCATGCAACTGTGAGTCCATTAAACCTCTTTTTCTGTATAAATTACCCAGTCTCAGGTATGTCTGTATTGGCAGCGTGAAAACGGACTAATACAAAAGTAAAACTCAAAACATTTAACCAAATTTAGTTTTTTTCTCATTTTGTCATATGAACTTCTACTAAATATGATTTGGATCTTTTGGTGGATGTCACAGTAACCTGAAATCTCTAGGTTAGGGAAACAATACTATCCAACTAGGTCAGAAGTAGACTCGGAACTAAACTCACACAAACTATTTTACAGTTGTTTTGTCTTATTAGAGTGAGCTACTGTGCTACTGTAGTGGAGTCCAATGAGATTTTGCTGCTCATTAAGTAATAACTCATTCTCCACATCTGCTACTGAGAAACACAAATGCCAGATTTGGTAGTCACGAAAGCTGTGTATCTCAAATCAGGCAGTTTAGTCATATACCCTATCACCATATGTGGGTTTCTTCTTGAGAACATCTTTGCTCCATGGTCAACGGGGCCTGTTCCAGGAACCCTGCTTTGATAGAATTTCCTAGTATGTCATGTTAGAATCAGTGAATCAGAGATTCTTGAAGCTAGAAAGAAACTGTAAGTTCAAAACCGATATCACAGGAAAAGTATAATCTGATGAGACACTATTCAAGTCTTTCTTGTATTTGTCCTGTTGAAACAATGAAAATCAGGCTAGGCACGGTGGCTCATGCCTGTAATCCCAGCACTTTGGGAGGCCGACAAAGGTGAATCATCTGAGGTTGGGAGTTTGAGACCAGCCTAGCCAACATGGTGAAACCCCTTTTCTATTAATAATACAAAAAAACTTAGCTGGGTATGGTGGCAGGCACCTATAATCCCAGCTACTCAGGAGGCTGAGGCAGGAGAATTGCTTGAACCTGTGAGGTGGAGGTTGCAGTGAGCCAAGATTGTGCCACAGTGAGACTGTCTCAATTAAAAAGAAAGAAAGAAAGAAAGAAAGAAACAATAAAAAACAATCCAGAAGTCTTTCCCTCTCATCACAAATGTTAGAGTTGCTATATATAATTAAATATAGAATTGTCTCATTTTTCTAGTGCAGGATAACAAGCTGTATTTGAAATTAACCATAAGCTATTGTTTATTCACGTATCCTAGCCCTCCATCTCTTTTGATGGAAATAAGTTGCCTGTTCTTGTTTTTATTTTTATTTTTTTTGAGACAGAGTCTTGCTCTGTTGCCCAGGCTGGAGTGCAGTGGCGCAATCTCGGCTCACTGCAACCTCTGCCTCCTGGGTTCAAGCAATTCGCCTGCCTTAGCCTCCCGAGTAGCTGGGACTACAGGCGCCCATCACCACGCTCGGCTAATTTTTTTTGTATTTTTAGTAGAGATGGGGTTTCATCACATTGGCCAGGCTGGTCTCAAACCCCCGACCTTGTGATCCATCTGCCTCAGCCTCCCGAAGTGTTGGGATTATAGGCGTGAGTCAACGTGCCTGGCCAGTTTCCTGCTCTTTATAATAAAAATACAGCAACCAGGATATGGACATCTACAATGTTTTGACAACAACTAAAACAAAAAGCATCTCAAATCTGTACTGACTCTGCAGACAAAAGAGGTCAAACAATTACTTCAGAGTCTCAAAATTAATTTATAGGCCTAGTGAGAAAACTAGACTAGTCTAGTAGACTAGACTCCAGCTTGGATATTTTACTGTTCTCAGGTCGCAGTGAGATCAAATGCTTCAGCATATATTTTTCGTCATGGGTTATTTTTATTTTATTAGCATTGCCTTTAAATCACTTTTTTCTTAAAAAAAAAAAAAAAAAAACACCCTTCTAGCATGTCCAAATTTATGATTCCCCACTTGAATTATGCAATTCCATTATGAAGCAGTGGTCTATACTTTACCCTTTACCCAACTTTTATTATTTTGTATTTAGAATCATTCTCAGAAGTACAAATTAGTTGATTACTGAACAAGTTCTAATTACTCCCCAGAGACTGTGGGAACTTAGGGTTTCAGTACAGCATTGTTCACTGTTCGGCTGTGAAACAGACTTCCTCCTCTGGTGACTGATCTGTTATTGATTTAAGAACTGACCTAAAGGGCTATTTGTTCTGGGCCCTTTGAAGAGCGTTTGCTTCCCCTGACTTCCAGAATGATTCTGTCAGACATCCTGAAGCCTCATGCCATATTCTCTACTATGTAGTTTGTGCAGCCTGGAATAATGGGATAGTGGCTAATTAACCTGTTCTTACCTTCAAAAGAGGGCCTGTGATTTAAAACACCTCTGAAAAATCACATTGATGCTTCAGTCTGGAACCCTGAGGCAGGTCAATTCTGTTCCCAGTCCAGATCATCCTTCCTTCTTAGCGTCAGACTTGGGGCCATGGCTGGATTCTAGACTACAAACTCTTCTGAGCACAAATAGACCTCTCCATTTCCCATGGTGCCTAGCTCTATTCTCAGCTCACAGCAGTTACTCAGTGCAAAGCAAAAACAAATTTGTAAATAATTTGTTTAGAATTATCTACAAAAAAATAAAGTATGTGTAAACTTATAATTACAATTATTTACAAATTGATTTATAAATAATTTTTATTTGTCAATAAAAAGCTTATAAAATAACAAAATTAGGGCTAAATAACTTCAAAGGATAGCTTTGACATGTAGGTTTTATGATCCCAGAGCAATGACGTCAGAAAGGCATTCTATATTAATAGTTTCTGGCTATCTTAAAAAATAAAAAGTGATTCAATGAATAGCATTTTCTTTAAGCATTAAGTGCGCATGTTGATGGAATGGCAGCAGAAAAAGACCCGAGTTCCTAAGCCTTCGTTACGATTCCTAATCCTTTGCAATCTGAAGAGAGCTCTATACAGTTTTAAACTTGCCATAGCACTCAGAAGAGGGGAGGCCTAAGTCCCCAGTCTTTGACAACAAAGAGGGCAGAACACACCTGACAGTAGGTTGGAAGCAAGTCAGGGTAATAAAGGTGAGCTAGGAAGCAGTTCAAGGGGCTTGTGAACGCCATTCACCTCTCAGTGGAATCCAGGAGGGATCAGAGGGTGTGTTAGCTGAGGAGGAGATATTTAACCGAGAGAGATGGAGATCTGGAGAAAGCTGGGACTGGGTACTGCTAATTTCCATCTGGTAGAGCTAGTGTGTTCCAGTTCCTTACTATTCACTTATTAATCAAAGATCTCTCCAAGCACCTGACACACTGCTAAGTTCCACAGGGATAATAATAAAGCCAGAAGGCTTGGTTTTTGGCTCTTAAAGTACTCACAATCTAATCAGGGGAGGGAGAAAATTCAGCAGAAGTTAAATGACTAGAGAACAATTAAATGCTAAACTCGAAGTTCAAGAGGAGTTCACAGGAGGGCAAGATCTGGATGGAGTAATGGTGCAAGACAAAAAGCCTCAGAAGAAGCCTCAAGAAAATGAGGAACCAAACTGGGGAACTAAGGTTGCTGGTGAATCAGGTGCATGTGGATGAGCCCTTCTTGAGAGGGGCAGATTTGGAAGGATGTCCTTGAATGGTGGTCCAGCAGGACGGAGCTGAAATTCATTCGTAAATCCTCACACACCGTTTTTGGAAGCGATGGAGTCTGTGATGAAAACATAAGAGGGCCAGAAAACAAAGAAGAGAGAAGCAAATAATCTTTGGTTGTTTTCATGCCTGAAGAGGCTCACTG
Organism: Piliocolobus tephrosceles; assembly: GCF_002776525.5. Lineage (NCBI taxonomy): Eukaryota > Metazoa > Chordata > Mammalia > Primates > Cercopithecidae > Piliocolobus > Piliocolobus tephrosceles. The sequence continues at coordinate 126,597,672 of NC_045434.1, read as the reverse complement.
TGGCATGAAAATCAACATGAAAACAGTCAGAATACCATAGCATCCAAACTGGGCATTGTGTAGATATTCCGTGGTCTAAGTTTTAAAACATTTATTAACTCCTTATTAGCCTCTTGATTTCTGGAAGATAAAATTTAACTTAATGGCAAAAGAGGAGAAAGATCCAGGAACTTACCACGGGGGGTTCCTCTGCATGAATGTTCACACAAGACTATGAAGTAGATATCATGGTCCCTGTTCTACAGGTGAGGAAAAGGAAGTTTATGGAGAATAAACAGCTCACCTAAATTTGTCCAAATAGTAGAATGGCAGACCTAGATTTTAAACCCTGGTATGCATGTTGCTCAAGCCCATTTTCTCTATTCCATGTAGGTGTATTCTACCTAATACCTTTCAAGAGGAGAAAAGTCTATGATGTCTCATTTGTTGTGTGGTCAGAGAGCTGAACCTAGAGCTGGGAATGACAAGAACTGTTTTTTTATCCACGCTTTGCTATTAGTTCTAAGACTTTGGACAAGGCACTCCCTTCTTTTGGTTCTATTATCTAAACTTTAAAAAGTGGGTATAGAATTAAATTGTTGGTAAGGTCTCATCTGTATAAGTTTGTAATTCTAAGTGTACAAAAGGCTTCTCCATCAGAGAATGTCCATTGAATAATATGACTGCTCTAATAAAAAGAGGAAGGGGAATATGCGGACACATGCTGATTTTTATATTTAGAAACCCACCAAGATATAAATATAAACTCAGAAATCTACCAAGATCTAAATCTGATAAATATGAACTATTCTGCCACAACAGCAATAGAAGCTCCAGGACTTTAAAGAAGAAGGTTCAGTGACAGCAGGTTTATCTCACAACTGTGTGCAGTAAGCCCACTGCCTTCATTTACATGGCATGCATTTAGTCCCCAAGAACACCTGTTGGGCCTGCAAGCCACCTCTCAGCACTGCTACTGCCCACTCAGATCCTCAGAAAAAGGCTTGAAGGATGGACACAAAGACAGTCCAGTAAGGGAACCTACAAAAATGAAACCACCAGAGGTAAGAGACCACAGAGAGGATAGCCCAGGCAGGTAGTCACTACATAGGGTTGCTTAATGTCCATCCTGCAGTCACCAGCCCTTGTAATTTTGCAAAAGGTTGTGTGTGTGTGTGTGTGTGGTGTGAAATACCTTGACTAAATATGTGGTCCAAATACTGACCAACTACATGAATCGGACAAGATGTGTGTGTCTGCTATGGCCCAAGGATCATCAGTTTGCTTCAGAACTGGCTGATAAAAAAGAGAAGGCAGGAGGCCCTGATGAGTGCTGGTCTTAGAAATAAAAAAGGAGCTAATTGAAGCAGACAAAAGGCATTGAGAAAGACCTTGTCCAATTCACATCTGAATAAAGTCCATCAGTAACCCCTTAGTTCCTACACATCTGACTCCTGCAATGCTTACCTGTTTTTAACACCTATCTGCTTCCTACAGTCAATTGCAGGAAAAGCCCTTAAAATGAAGAGTCACTGTGATAGGAAAAAAAAAAAAAAAAACCAAAACTGGTGAAAATTGAAGTTCATTTCCCAGTAGATCTAAGGGAGACCTAGGGGAAGAATTCCTGCAGTATAATCTGATTGGGGCAGTCAGAAAGGAGTGCAGGTAAACAGGCCAACCTCTAGGGTCTTTGTGACAAAAACACGTGGGAGAGAATACCAAGGATAAGATGAAACAGGGGCTTCAACACGATCCCAATGGAGGGTAGAGGTGTAGGTGAGAGGAAGGAAGAGAAAGAACAGTTAAAGCAAGGAAGGAGACAGAAGAGAGAGGAGAGCCACGAGCATGTATCAGGCAGGGCTATAGAAGGGCAACCACCTTCTCGAAGCCCCTTGGGATGTGTATGGGTGATAGGTGCTCCTGAAGGAAACCCTGGGGAACCCCAGAATGACTCTAACAGCCACATCAACATCATAATTCAAGTAAATATACATATTTTTGAGATCTACGATATCTAAAATCCAATGAGGCACAGGAGCTCCAAGGATCGTATGTCCTGGCAGGAGGTGAGCAGCAGTAAGTGGTTTTGAATGGCAGGGAATCACTTTCCCAGCAGAGGGAGTGGCTTGGTTAAAAGCAAGTGGATATGCCAGCTGTGATCATTCTATTGGAGCTTCTCATTATTCCTATTTGATAGGAAGGAGAAGCTAACTCAGAGAAGCTAACTGATTAGCTTTGAGTCGCCACACCTAACTACTGACAAAGCTGAGAGTAAAGTCAAAACCTCCTGATTCGTAGGATGGTATTTTTTCTTGAGTATCACAACTGAGGTAAAATGGATGCAAACCAGAGAAAAAAGTAGCTTGGAAATTATAGGAAATCAAATGTGAAGCAAATATTCAGGACGAATTCTCAATCAAACCAATAAAGAAAATATGAGGTGGCCAGGCACGGTAGCTCAGGCCTGTAATCCCAGAACTTTGGGAGGCTGAGGCGGGCAGATCACTTCAGGTCAGGAGTTTGAAACCAGCCTGGCCAACATGGTGAAACCCCACTTCTACTGAAAATAAAAAAATTAGCTGGGTGTAATCCCGGCTACTCGGGAGGCTGAGGCAGGAGAGAATAGCTTGAACCTGGGAGGTGGAAGTTGCAGTAAGCCGAGCTCATGCCAATGTACTCCAGCCTGGGTGACAGAGCAAGATTCTGTCTCAATTAGTAGAAAAAAAGAAAAAAGGGAAGGAAGGAAGGGAGGGAGGGAGGGGAGGTCAATATGGGGAATTCTTTTATGACCTTAAGAATGAAAGTTTGCCTTACATAAGCTGCACCTGGTTTCCACAGAGAGCAGGAAATTCACCCCCACCTTCTCCCAACCTCCAGCCCCTCCCAATTCTGTTTTTTCATAGAAGTGACCAGTGGGGAATTTTTCTCTCCTTGTGTGACTTCAGAGATGAATCATGTCTCCTTGAAAAACTGAAACAGGCAAATTGGCTTAGGAATAATTAAACAGCAACAGACCAAGTTCCCTGAATCCAGGCACTGCCTCCACTAACAAGGCTTATCTACAAAATACTGTACTGTGTAAGCAAATCTTGTGAAAAATAATATCTGGAGCTTTAAGATGTGGACACAACTGATTTAAGCATGTGACACCTATCTTTAGAGAAAAGTGATCATTTAGCCCACAAAAGCAAACCTGTTTTCACAAACTGTCAGCCATAAACATATTTTAAAAATTGCTTATGTGAAAGATTTGTATAAGTGGCTTAAATGGGAATTCAGGAAGACCAAGAATGTAAAATGGTATTTTGCTAACAAACGGAATTTGCTGCCCTTTGCAATTCGACAGCTGATTCCACTGCAGGATTTCATTTTTTATGGCAGAATATGGAAGTTCTGATACTGTAAACATGTGAAACTTATAAATCTGGTATTCACATTTCTTAAAAAAATTATCAGTCACAATATATTCTTTCCGTAATTTGAAGGTCTTATCAGCAGGGACCTTCTTGCTATTTTTAAGCATGTATAATACCAGTTCAAGCTCTCTAACCTGTTTCTGACTGGATCTTTTACATTCCTTACTCAATAATGCTAATATAGCTTTTGCAGTAAGCCGTAATCGTATTTGAAATGTGTAAGGTATTTACTCATTGCACTTATCCTCATTCTTGATTGTAAGGTCCTTTTGAAGAACATTTTAATAATTAATTGCCCATGTATCTTAGGGAAAATCAGTTAACCCTTTTGACTATGTGGAAAAGGCCCCACTGAAGGTGAGAAGCAGATTGGCTTATATCTGCTTTAAAATGCTGTCCTGGTATGAGTGGAATTTCAAATTGCAGGCTAACAGGTAAAGAAGCGATAACCTGGACAGGTGTGGTGGCTCAGCCTGTAATCCCACACTTTGGGAAGCTGAGGCAGGTGGATCACCTGATGTCGGGAGTTCAAGACCAGCCTGACCAACATGGAGAAACCCTATCTCTACTAAAAATACAAAATTAGCTGAGCATAGTGGTACATGCCTATAATCCCAGCAATAAGCTTTCTACAGCTGATTTAACTTCATATATGTTTTACAGTGGAAAAAGAAATCCATGATCCATGGCCGGGTGCGGTGGCTCAGGCCTGTAATCCCAGCACTTTGGGAGACTGAGGCGGGTGGATCACCTGAGGTCAGGAGTTCAAGACCAGCCTGGCCAACATGGTGAAACCCCGTCTATACCAAAAATACAAAAATTAGCTGGGTATGGTGGTGGGTGCCTATAGTCCCAGCTACTCAGGGGGCTGAGGCAGGAGAATCACTTGAACCCAGGGAGTGGAGGTTGCAGTGAGCCGAGATTGAGACTGCACCACTGCTCTCCAGCCTGGGCAACAGAACAAGACTCTATCTTGGAAGAAAAAAAAAGAAAGAAAGAAAGGAAAGAAAGAAAGAAGAAATCCACTACCAGCATGCTTCAATATATTCATGCTTTAAAAGAAAAAACTGGCTGGGTGTGATGGCTCATGCCTGTAATCCCAGCACTTTGGGAGGCCGAGACGGGCAGATGACGAGGTCAGGAGTTCAAGACCGGTCTGGCCAACGTGGTGAAACACCGTCTCTACTAAAAATACAAAAGTTAGCTGGGCGTGGTGTCACACCTCTGTAATCCCAGCTACTCGGGAGACTGAGGCAGGAGAATCGCTTGAACTTGGGAGGCGGAGGTTGCAGTGAGCCGAGATCACACCACTGCACTCCAGCCTGGGCGACAGAACAAGACTCAGTCACAAAAAAAGAAAAAAAAAAAGAAAGAAAATTATACAAGGAGAAAAAGAAGTCACCCAATTGCAAAGTATCAAAGAGTAAATGCTAACTGAAAAGATACACTTACTCAATGACTTCTGGGTAGAGTAAACAAGGAATTATCAAGAAAGACCATGAAGACGGCCTTTGATCTCTAGAGGCTATTAGAAAGCACTGTCTGAGTTTTAATCTTTTTGTTTGTTTTTTCTCCCCCAAATGAAGTAAAAAACCCTAAGTGGTGGCCGGGCGCAGTGACTCACTCCTGTAATCCCAGCACTTCTCCATGACCAACATGGAGAAACCCCGTCTCTACTAAAAATACAAAATTAGCTGGGCGTGGTGGTGCATACCTGTAATCCCAGCTACTCGAGAGGCCAAGGCAGAAGAATTGCTTGAACCCAGGATGCAGAGGTCGCGGTGAGCCAAGATCGCACCATTGTGCTCCAGCCCGGGCAATAACTGCGAAACTTCGTCTCAAGAAAAAAAACAAAAAACCCACAAAACTCTAAGCGGTTCTACCACACCAAGAAATTAAAGTAAAGCAATTGCTGATGAAAATGTTTTGGAACTCGATGCTGTATATGTATGTGGTGGTTGCACAGCATGGTGAATGTACTAAATGCCACCGAGTTGTACATTGTAAAATGGCTAATTTCATGTTACGTGAATTTCACTTCAATTAAAGAAATAAAGCAAGTGTACTCCGGTTAAGGTGAATGAGAAATTTTCGTCGTTTTCTTATGGTGCTTTGATAAAGAGAATATTTAACACTTCAGAAATATGTTATCAAAAAAATCCTTAGACAAATTCAGCGATTAATTCAGAGGGAGCAGAAGTTAACCAAGGAGCAGTTATGCAATGTTTTTTTCCTATTCTATTTTTTCCAGCCCACCTAAAAGCTGTAAATGGTCATCGTCAGGTTTTAATAGCTTCTCTGACTTCTCCTTTCCTAATCTCTCTCCTATCCAGATTTACTCTTTCAAAATTTATTGAACTCCTACATGCTCCATGCTCTAGAATAGGTGCTAGCACTGCCAAGATGAGTAATACACCTCACCGTTCCTCAAGGAGTTCACGGTCTGTATTCAAATTTTTAAAACTTCCTATGACGCTTCCCCACTGACTCTAGTTATATAAACTCTAAAACTTTAATGATCCCACTTAACTTGGAGGGCAGCAGCCCTTCCGAGGCTCTCCCATTACATATTCAATTATCGGTGCTGTCTGTGCCTCCTTCTTTTATTTTTTACGCAGGTCAAAGAGAAATTTTAAAGATTCTAAACAGAAACATCACTTTCTTGATTTTCAAGTGCTATACAAATAGAGCTCCTGCTTCACATGATCCTTTAAAATAAGCACTGAAAGTCTGTGAAGCTGGGACTGGTTCTAGGAATTACTCATGCATGTAAGGGCATTTCAAAGGCTTCCCTTCTCTTCGCCCCACCCTCTGTTCTCACCTTGCCACCAGCACCTCCCATTACCCTCGTCTATAAGGCCAGGTCTCTGGAGCTCACTGCACATGACCACATCAGTCCCTTCTTCAAGAACAGTTTTGTTTTCCTTTTTCTTATCCTCTCACAACTGAATTCCTTTTCATTCAACTTTCATTTTTGTTTTAACTGTGACCTCACAGCTACCCTTGGGAAAACACATTGGCTTTCACCTTGAACGGAAGAGTCCCCACCAGCCTCAGAATCCAAAATGAGCCTGTGATGGGCTGGAACAGTGACAACTCAAGAGTGATGCAGGCAAAGCAAAACAAGGGAGCAAAAATCGCAGGCAAAGCCACGCTGGCTTCTGCAGACAGGAAAAACGTAATGTTTGCCAAGTGGAAAAATCATCAACATAGAAAGAAAAATCATTTTCAAGCTGCTGAGAGTCCCCCAAAATGGAGACGAATAAAAACAACTCAAAGCAATCTAACTGCTAATATGCAGCCTAATTTTGACACAGATGTTGTTCTGAACTTACTCAATGTGAAACAGAAGCTATAACATTTAAACTAAATACCTCATTTATGGATGGAAGCAGCTACAGGTTGTCACTCAGCCAATGTGTCAGTGGCACAGCTGGTCATTTCACCATGCAGCTGGGAAAAGCAGTTTGTCAGTCACCAGAAACCAGATATTTGGGAGGATTTTCACATCAAACCCCTTCTCGCAGTGGACTCTGACCATCATCAGACTTGCTAAATGCACGTACAGTGCAGGGCCAGTCCTTCTGTATCTTTAAGGAGGCTGCCAAATTCGCAGCGCGGACATGGAGAGGAAACACACAGTGGGAAGGAGTGACGCTGGCATCATTTTAACGCATTATAGAGGGACTGGGCAACAGAGGAGCAGGAACTGAGGAAACCTAAACTAATGGCTCCCAATTATGATTTCATTAATCTTGGAAAACATGAAGCAGTAGACAACTGTGGTCTAATTGTTTCTCATTTGACTTGGCTTGGAAAACCTTACTCTCACTTAATTCCATTGATAGATAAGCATCTTGGGACAGCGGACCTTTTCTTTGTCTAGCCAAGTTTCCTTTGAACACGTTATGAAGTTTTTTGATCACCACCAAATAGAATACCAGATGAAGGTCATTATACAAAGAGAATCAAATTAACAACAGTTAAGAAGAAAAAGTTCCCGTAAGGGTTCTGGCATGTCAACAAGAAGGTAATTGCCTCTTCTTAATATTTCAAACACATGTTAATTAGTAGGCCAATAAAAATTTTATATACTTATACAAACAGTGATAATCTTGGTGCCACCTAGTTTGTGGCTCACCACAGAAAACACCTAATTAAAAAAAAAAAGTCACAGTGTCCTACTTATAGATAATAACCCACCATCTGTGTCATCAACTTTTTTCTTTTGAGATGCAGTCTTATACTATCTCCCAGGCTGGGGTACAGTGATCTCAGCTCACTATAACCTCTACCTCCTGGGTTCAAGTGATTCTCCTGCCTCAGCCTCCTGAGTAGCTGGGATTACAGGTGCCCACCATCAAGCTCGGCTAATTTTTGTATTTTTAGTAGCAACAGGGTTTCACCATGTTAGCCAGCCTGGTTTCGAACTCCTGACTTCAAGTGATCTGCCCACTTTGGCCTCCCAAAGTGCTGGAATTACAGGCGTGAGCCTCTGCACCCAGCCATCAACTTTCTACTGCTATGAACTTAGACATTTCACAGCTCAAACTGGGTATGGAACATGGAAAAAAATGACTAAATAATGGCCTTCTTTCATACAACGCGTGAGTGAGTGTAGATGCAATAAGTACATCTAAATTTGTCATGGTGAATTAAACCAGCTTCAGGCAAAGAGGCAGAGTATTAGGCTGAAATGGTCCATTTCCTTTCAATTTGTTAATATGGAGAATCTGAAATTTATTTTTTACTTGAATAAAAATTAAATTAGGTTTCATTTTTGTATGCAGAGCTCTTTCCTTGAGTATTTCATCTGGTAATGGCCAGGGTGGAATGAAGCCAGTAATCAAACACTGCGGACTTTGGAAACCCTCCTGGTTTTTCAGACTCTTAATAAAGCCTGAGAAGAGCACCAGTGTAGGGAGTGGGTGTCTTTGTTTTTGTGATGACTCATTTTATCCAGTATTCATTCATTTATTTTTAAGTCATTCCTCAAATATGTGGAAGCTTTTCTAGAAAGGACCATGGAAAATGCAAAAATACTTGGCCTTTACCCTCAAGAACTTTATAGATTTTTTTCCCCCAACATAAGCAGTCCTCTTACTTTAATAATCAGCAATCTCACAAATTAACTTTTCTCTTCTTCTCATTGAAACAAACTAATTCCTTTTTAGGAGTATATTTTCAAGACAATATGAGATCAGCCTACTCATTGAAGATTCACACAGAGACTTCTACTTTTAGGAAAAAATGAAAGACACAATAGTGAAAAAATCTTTAGGCTTCAAGATACAAAAGAGTATCCATCTAGCACGTGGAATATTTAAAATTCATTTTAATGTAGGATCAGTGTGTACTTTAGCAGAAGAACACAGAAGAGATTATGAAGAGTTGAGATCAATAGGACTATTTAAAAATGGTTTTAGAAGGGTTAACGAAGTGTCCCATCACTCTTTTAGCAATCAACAACAGAACTATTAGAAAATCAGCAGAGATACAGAAGAACTCAATGGCATCATCAATCAACAGAATCTCATAGACAATTATATACACATTCTTTTTAAATGCCCATGGAATATTCACCAAGACAAACCACATCCTGGATCAAAAAACCTCAATATATTTTAAAATAGAGTATGTTCTCTGACCATAGTGAAATTGAACTAGAAATCAATAACAGAGTGATAATAGGAAAAATTTCCCAACACTTGCAAATTAAACAAAACACTGTAAATAATCCATGGGTCAAAGATGAAGACTTGAAGGACATAAAAAATACTTCGAAGTGAATGAAAATACAACATATCAACATTTGTAGGATGAAACTACAGCAGTTGTGAGAGGAAAATGCATAGCATTAAATGCTTGTAATAGAAAAGAAGAAATATCTTAATCAACAACCTAAGTTGCTATCTTAAGAAACTAGTTGGGCACGGTGGCTCACACCTGAGGCTGGGGGATGGTTTGAGCCCAGGAGTTCGAGACCAGCCTGGGCAATGTGGAGAGACTCCACCTCTAAATGTTTTTTTAATAAAATAAAGAGAATCCTGAATACTAGAACAAGCTAAAAGTACTTTAATGTAGGCTGCAGAGAGGAAGAACTATTTCTGATTTAAATAGGGTCTCTATTTTCAACTGAATTAATCTGTATTTCAAGTCTACCTGTTGTTTCTTTACTCCATTTTCCCTGAAGCTAAAGTATAAGCTTCCTGAGGAGCTGTTTTATTCATCCCTTTTAGTACCTGCTGCATCAGAGATATTTTTTAAAATACTAGATAACTTTTTAATTGAGCAAGTTAGCTAATATTGGCAGAATCTAATACATGTCTAAAGAAAATTGGAGTTACAGAACATCTTGGTTACTTAGGTCTCTCTGGCATGGGCAATTTCGTGGATGTTCTTAAAGTGAACATGAAGACTTGAACTTCTTGATCTGCATGACTTTTCTGGGATTTTTCTAGGTCAAGTGAATAGCGAGCCATTTTCACAGATCACCTCAGGCCACTTACGGATAGAGCTGTGTTTACTCTTATACCTCGAGTGCACAGTATAAATCCAGTCACAGAGCAGGGTCCTAGTCAGGTTTCATCATTAGGTTTTAGGAATTCAGTCACATCTTCAGGCTCTACTTCTAATTCTAGCTCTGTTGCTACTTCCATCACCTCTGCAATTACTTCTTCCACTTGAGTCTTAAACCTCTCAAAGTCATGCAGGAGGGCTGGAATATACTTCTCCCAAACTCCTGTTTATGGACATCTTCCCATAAATCAAGAATGTTCTTAATGGCATCTAGAATGGTGAATCTTTTCCAGAAGGTTTTCAATTGACTTTGTCCAGATCCATCAGAGGAATAACTATCTATGGCAGCTATAGCCTTACAAATGTTTTCTCTCTTTTTTTTTTTTTTTTTTTTTTGAGACGGAGTCTTGCTCTGTCACCCAGGCTGGAGTGCAGTGGCCGGATCTCAGCTCACTGCAAGCTCCGCCTCCCGGGTTTACGCCATTCTCCTGCCTCAGCCTCCCGAGTAGCTGGGACTACAGGCGCCCGCCACCTCTCCCGGCTAGTTTTTTGTAGTTTTTAGTAGAGACAGGGTTTCACCGTGTTTGCCAGGATGGTCTCGATCTCCTGACCTCGTGATCCGCCCGTCTCGGCCTCCCAAAGTGCTGGGATTACAGGCTTGAGCCACCGCGCCCGGCCACAAATGTTTTCTTAAATAATAAAACTTGCAAGTCAAAATTATGCCTTGATTTCTGGGCTGCAGAATAGATGCTGTGTTAGCAGGCATAAAGATATTACTCTCCTTGCACAACTCCATCAGAGCTCTCGGGTAATTAGGCACATTGTCAATGAGCAGTATATTTTGTATTTTTTTAAAATAAAAACATCCAGCCCAATATATCAAGAGCAGTGATATTTTGTAAGGAAGCTTTGTCTCTTGAGTAGCAGGTCTCAACAGTGCGTTTAAAATATTCAGCAATATTCAGCAAACCGTGCTGTAAACAGATGTGCTGTCATCTAGGCTTTGTTGTTCCACTTATAGAGCACAGGCAGAATAGATTTGGCATAATTCTTAAGGGCCTGAGAATTTTCAGAATGGTAAATGAGCACTGGCTTCAACTTAAAGTCAACAGCTACATGAGCCCCTGACAAGAGAATCAGCTTGTCCCTTGAAGCTTTGAAGCCAGGTATTGACTTCTCCTCTCTAGCCATGAGAGTCCTGAATGACATTGTCGAATATAAGGCAGTTCTGTCTATATGGAAAATATGTTGATTAGTGTAGTCACCTTAATCAATTATCTTAACTAGATCTTCTGGATAAATTGCTGCAGCTTCTACATCAGTACCTGCTGCTTCACCTTGCACTTTTATGCTATGGAGATGGCTTCTCTCCTTAAGCCTCAACCAACATTTGCTACCTTCAAACTTTTCTTCTGCAGCTTCCTCACCTCTCTCAGTCTTTACAGAATTAAAGAGAATTAGGATTTTGTCCTGAATTAGGTTTTGGCTTAAGGGAATGTGGCTGGTTTGATATTCTATCCAGAGCACTCAAACTTTCTCCATATCAGCAATGAGGCTATGTCATGTACTTATCATAAAACCAGTGTGTTCAGTGCCATAGCACTTTTTTTTTTTTTTTGAGATGGAGTCTCACTCTATCGTCCAGGCTGGAGTGCAGTGGCGCCATCTCCGCTCACTGCAAGTTCTGCCTCCTGGGTTCATGCCATTCTCCTGCCTCAGGCTCCCGAGTAGCTGGGACTACAGGTGCCCACCACCACGCCCAGCTAATTTTTTGTATTTTTAGTAGAGACGGGGTTTCACTGTGTTAGCCAGGATGGTTTCGATCTCCCAACCTCGTGATCCACCTGCTTTGGCCTCCCAAAGTGCTGGGATTACAGGCATGCGCCTGGTCTGGAGTAGCACTTTTAATTTCCTTCAAGAACTTTTCCTTTGCATTCACAACTTGGCTAAGTGCCTGTTGCAAATGCTTTCCTCACTAAGCTTAATCATTTCTAGCTTGTGATTTCAAATGTGAAACATGAGAAATAGTACCTTTCACTTGAACACTAAGAGGCCATTGCAGGGTTATTAATTGGCCTAATTTCAATATTGTCGTGTCTCATAGACAGGGAAGCTCAAGGAATGCATGTGTGTGTGTGTGTGTGTGTGTGTGTGTGTGTGTGTGTGAGAGAGAGAGAGAGAGAGAGAGACAGAGAGAGAGAGGACAGCAGGCTGTTGGAGCAGTCAGAACACACATTTATTAAGTTCACTGTCTTATGTAAGCACGAGTCACAGTGTCCCCAAACAATTACAACAGTAACATCAAAGATTACTGGTCACAGGCCAGGCACAGTGGCTCATGCCTGTAATCCCAGCACTCTGGGAGGCCGACGCAGGCAGATTATTTGAGGTCAGGAGTTCAAGACCAGCCTGGAAAACATGGTGAAACCCCACCTCTCTTAAAAATACAAAAATTAGCAAGGCGTGGTGGCACGCACTTGTAGTCCCAGCCACCCAGGATGCTGAGGCAGGAGAAAGAGTGCTTTGTGATAAAAGTCACAAAAAATCCAAGGATGATATCTTACTCTATTTCAGGTGCTATAATGAGATACCATGAACTGGGTGGCTTACAAAGAACTGATATTTATTTCTTACAGTTCTGGAGCCTGGGAAGTCCAGGATCAAGGCACCAGTCAGTTCAGGGTCTTATATATGACCTGGCACAGTGATAAATGGTAGCTGTTTGAGAAAACAGTATGTCCTGTTACTAATGAAAGATCTACAGAGAGTTACTTTCCCTCTCCTTAGTGATGGTCTTACTTACCAAATCTGGCTTCACCTGGTGAATGAGGGGAAAGGAGAGCCACATGGAGTGCAAGGTGGTAAAAACAGTGGAGGGCCAGGACTGCCGAACCTCCCGGCTTCTTGGAATTCGGTGAATGTAGTATTTGGTATACTAGAAGGAAACAGAAGGAATCCAAATCAACTGAATCACTGATATCAAAGTTAAACATGGTAACAGTTAACAGCTGTAGAAATAGAAATGCTTTCTTATTTTAAATTTTCATTCTAACCACTTTTAAATTAGAGTTGTAATGCCTATCTCATGCTTCATATAACACATCAGATGGGATCACATGACAAAAAAGTTCCTATGATTCAAAAACTGTTAAAATCAGTTTGAACAATAAGTTGGGGGAAGTTTGTATAAACTACATTTCAGGCAAAGAATTTAACCTGCTGATATACAAAGAGTTCTTACCAGTCAATATATAAGACAAGTAACCTAGTATCAAGATGGGCAAAGATGGACAGATAACTCAAAACAGAAGAAATACAAATAATGATAAACACATAAAAAGATAGGCAACAAGCTGGACAACAGAAAACGAGTCATTTTCACCTACCTGACTGGCAATGACAGTGGATAACCAGTGTTGTTGAGAGTATAGGGAAACAGACATTTACATTCCCTGGTTAAATACCTGCGTACAACTTTTTGGGAGTGCAATCTGGAAATATCTATCAGAACTTGAAATGTGCCTCCCTTTGATCCAGCATTTCTGCTTCTGGAAATACATGCCACAGATTACCCCACTGTATCACTGTTTGTATCTGTGGAAACCGAAACTAGACCAAATATTCTCCAGTAGGGAATGGAGAAGTGGATACAGTAAAATATATGGAGATACGTTAACAAATGACATACAACTATATGAACTCATACGGAAGATATCCCAAGACACATTAAGTGAATCATGCAAGTTGGAAGACAGCAGGTTTAATATAATCCAGCATCAATTAACAAAATACTCACGTGCATACATACACAAATTAGTATTTGTTAGTTTGTTTTTTTTGAGACAAGGTCTCACTCTGTTGCTCAGGCTGGAGTGCTTGGTGCAATCACAGCTCACTGCAGCCTTGACTTCCCTGGGCTCAGGGTGATCCTCCCATCTCAGACTCCCAAGTAGCTGTAACCATAGGCACATGCCACCACACCCAGATCTTCCCATCTCAGCCTCCAGTAGCTGTGACCACAGGTGTGGGCCACCATGTCCAGCTAATTTTTTTGTATAGACAGGTTCTCGCCATGTTGCCCAGTCTGGTCTCGAACTTCTGGGCTCAGGTAATCTACCCACCTTGGCCTCCCAAAGTGCTAGGATTACAGGGTTGAGTCACCATACCTGGCCTATGCACTAGTATTTGCATTAAAAAAAAATCTGGAACTGGGCTGGGCACAGTGGCTCACACCTGTAATGCAAGCACTCTGGGAGACCTAGGCAGGTGGATCATCTGAGGTCAGGAGTTCGAGACCAGCCTGGCCAACATGGTGAAATCCATTTTCTACAAAAAATACAAAAATTAGTTGGGTGCCTGTAGTCTCAGCCATTCGGGAGGCTGAGGTAGGAGAATTGCTTGAACCTTGGAGGCAGAGTTTGCAATGAGCAGAGATCATGCCACTGCACCCCAGCCTGGGCGATACAGCAATAGTCTGCCTCAAAAAAAGAAGAAGGAAAAAATTCTGGGAACAGGAACTACATGCCACAAATTATAGAGAGGATGATATTATAGGATATTTTCATTTTTCAGGTCAGAATATCTTTGAATATGTTTGAAATTTGCAACAAGAAAGTGATATTTTCATAATTAAGAGAAACTAACATATTTTCCTTAAATCAAAGTTCCAGGTATATTGGTTACCTATTTCTGTGTAACAGATTACCTCCAAACTTAGCAGCTTAAAACAACAAGTATGTTCTGTTTCTCACAGTTTCTGTGGGTCAGGAACCCAAGAGTGGCTTAGTTGGGTTATTCTGGCTTGCAGTGACTCATAAACTTGAAATCAAGTCGGTGGCTGGGGTTGCAGTTATCTGAAGGCTTGACTGCGGCAGGAGAATCCACTTCCAAGGTGGCTCACTCATATGGCTGGCCATTTAGTGCTGATTGTTAGATGGTGTCCTTAGTTCCTTGCCAAACTGATCTTTCCATAGGGCTCCTTAATTAAGTGTTCTCATCACACAACAGCTAGCCTCTTAAAAGTAAGTGCTCCAAGAGAAGGCAAGGCAGAAATTGTAATGTCTTTTATGACCTGACCTCAGAAGTCACATTTTGATATTTCTGATATTTCTGACATTTGATATTAGTTATACAAGTTAACCCTATTTGATATGGAAGAGGCTACACTGGAATGTGAATACCAGGAAGTGAGACTCATCGAGGGCTTTCTTGGAGCCTGGCTACCACACAGTTCAGTCAGAAAGTAAAGAACAGAGTATTTAATACATTCTTCCTCTCCCTTTGGCCTTGAGAAACAATATGTTCCTTGAGAAAATAATAGAAAAGTCTTTTTCTAAACCAGTGAAAAGCATATAACTACTTTCTTGCACTCAGAAAAAGCTGTGAAATTGTGTTTGGAGGCTTCTATTATGCTCCAAGAGAACATGAGTGCAGTTCTTATGGACTCGGCACAAAGTGAAAATGGAAATGTGTGACCACTCTGTTTCTTCATATGATGGCAAAGAATGTTTTCTCGTCTCTCCATGGTATACCAGTGTAGAATGGGAGATCTGGGCTCAATATGTATCCACTATTTTTATTTATTTATCAATCTTTTATCAAATCAATGTTTTGTTTTCCTTCCAAAAGCTAAGGTACTAAATATTGAACTAGAAACTAATACTGAGTAGTTCCCAAACTATAAACCACTCAGAAGCAATAGCAAATTAAGGCTTATGCTCATCTAATTTGTGAAGATTATTAATTGAAAAACAAGTAATAGGACAAGCAGTATTGCAGAGTCAAAATCCCTTCTCAGACAACTTTTGGGTCAGAAGTGTTTGGATAGGTAATATGGTTTATATATCACATATTATAGAATAGCCTCTTTTGAAGTTTGGGAAAGAAAGAAAACATATTAGTATTTCTGCAACAATACATGAATATTCACACTAAATAGGATAAATAAAGACTATAAGCTTCATGCCGATTCAAATCAGGTTTTGCCATTAAATAAGCTTGTGAAAAACAGGATTTTTTTTTTTCCCCCAGTTTTCAGAGCTCTTTAGGATTTCAGACTAAGGGACTGTGGACCTATACTACAAACTACATTTGAATTCAGTAAAATGCCACGTCATTGTTATTGTGATAAAAATAATTCAGTAGAATTCCATCATAGAAGTTTTTTTTGGCTGTTACTTCCACCAAATTGTGTGGCCTAATCTCAATGTCTATAATATTTTATTTAAAAAATCATGGGTGTTTATCATATTCCTGTAATTTTTTTAAGGCTGTGAGCATACAACTTTACAAAGCAGCAGCAATGAACAGCATTTCTGGATTATATCCAGACATTGTCACTGGGACCAGAAGCGTGATCAGTTTGATTCTGGCTCCCCTGATTACATCTTGGCTCCAAGGATGTAAACATCCAGGCCTGGTAGAGCCTCTGCAAGAGCATCTGGGGCTGGAGATAGCTTTCCTAGACCTGGACATGGAAGAAAGTCTACATCTCATCCCTGGCAGCAGCCTGAAGCAGCTAAGAAAAATGGGTTTAGGAAGTCTCAGTTCATTTTCAGAAGAAAAGAAACTAGTACAAGCATGTTCTAGGATGGGAACTCAGGGACCTCCAAGATATAAAACAGAAAATCAGGCCTGAGGGTAAGGCAACAAGACCAATAACTAAAGTTTGATGACCTCTCTTTTGACCTGTAGACGTACCGTACAAGGAACCAACCTCCCAGTCTCCAGACAGAAGTTTAGCTGGGAGGGGAGTCTTGGTTCCATTTGTGTGCTGGAGCTAGCTCAGCCAATGACCACATGCCTACAGTGACCAATCATCCAGATTGCAAAGGATGGTTTCAGTTACACCTGTTATCTCAGCATAATTATTGATAGTGCCCCATCTGCTCTCAGAAGTATCCATTTAAATGATAAAGTACATGGTTATCCACAGGGTAGGGCAATGAGGAGCCTCTTCCAAGTCAGAGAACACGATCCTTGTTCAGTACAGCCTGAAGAGTCAATATGATGGGAGAATCTGCATCAAAGTCAAGGATAAAAGTTGAAGTAGTAGCTGGAAAGAAAGACAAGTTGGAAGTCTTAACCGTGACATTAACAATGACTGGCACGGGACAGGAGAGTCCATCTGGTGCTACTCTCTGGCTTATAGCTTTCAACTAGAGAAGCCTCCACTTCCAAATCCCATCCAATCTTTCTCACATTATTTTTTGATAGCAAATCCAGGTAACTGAAAATCCTACCAAAAAGAGATTGCTCTATAAATCCAAGTCTTCACCTACACATCCCCCAACCATTGTGGCATATCAGTTCTCCTCAGAAATATCTTTCCTGACTAATCTTTCTAAAATATCCCCATCCTCCTCTCCCCCCACCCCCATGTACACATATTCTTCCCTCCTCCATCACCAAGCTTTCTGTGTGCTTTAAAATAGCATCTACTATACTGGTATATTATATACTTATTTATTTATGTATTGCTGTCTCCTCGATTAGAACATAACTTACAAAAGGAAGCCAGGAAAGTATTTTTTAGATGGAGTTTAGCTCTTGTCACCTACGCTGGAGTGTAGTGGCATGATCTCAGCTCACTGCAACCTCCACCTTCTGGGTTCAAGAGACTCTCTCCTGCCTTAGCCTCCCAAGTAGCTGGGACTACAGGTGTGCACCACCACACCCGGCTAATTTTTGTATTTTTAGTAGAGACGGGGTTTCACCATGTTGGTCAGGCTGGTCTTCAACTCTGGACTTCAGGTGATCTGCCAGCCTCGGCCTCCCAAAGTGCTGGGATTACAGGTGTGAGCCACTGCGCCTGGCCTTAGGCCAGGAACTTTAATCTCTGCAATCTCAGTGCTTGTAAGAGTAGCTGGTTATAGTTTGTAGTTAAAAAAAAGAAAAGCATTTATTGAATAAATAATTCAATATGTCATTACACAGTAATATAAATCAATTCCATCTTCCTATCACCTGGCTGAGATGTATTTAGAATATAGAAAGAACAAGAGGTGGGTAATTTGAGAGTGCATACTTAAAGCCTTATTTGCAAGGGCCACTCCTTAAATGGGTTGAACTGAATGGAATTCATGAAGCTAGAGGAGAAAGGCTGGGGTAGTGCAGGGAATTGGGGATTTATAAACAGCCAAAGCTAGGAGGCACCAAGCCCCAAGGGTTGGGGAAACAGGAAGGAGGGAGACAAAGGAACCAAAGACAAATGCCTCCCTTCCCTAACATGTTCTAGGTGAAAAGCCTCTGTGGGTCCTCTTTCCAGAAAATAGGACCACGAGAGAGGAGTGTGCTGAGGCACTGAGGTATGCACACAAAGGGGAAAGGAGCCTGCCAATCAGAACAGCAGGGCATCCCCTTCTGCATCTAACACTGCTTCAAAAACTCTCTGCCCCACTGTTTTTCTATGATACCTGCTATGCTGCCATGCAGTCAAGTAGATGGGAACCCGGGCCATCCTGACAGGGACAGTGCCCTCAGATCACCTATGCTTGACACAGAAATTGGGTGTTGGGTTACTTGATGTCCTGTGTCACTTAAAGGAGACACTGAGAGTCAGGCTGTGGCAAAACCGTAAGAGAGTTTTTATTATTTTACATAGTTTTAGAAAATAATCAACTATATAAAGAAGCCAATGAAAAATAATCAATACAAGGCTTATATGCTGGTCTTAAAAGTTCCTTTGAAGATGAGAATGAGACAGAGGTTCAGACAGCTACAATTCAGGCCTGCTATGACCTTTGGCCAGGAATTACCTAGGGGTTCTGGCATCTGGAGAAATCCAAATGAAGGCATCGTTATAGACGTTGTTTCTGTTAGTCTGTACCTTTGCCCTAAGGGAACTGTTCCTGACCCAGCTTCGTGTCCTGTAATGGGATGCAAGATATAAAAGGTGCCTGCTCCATCATTTTACCACCCCTACCTCCTATTCCCAGAACTACCATTTGGTTCAGGAGTGGCCACATGACCCTAGCAGGGCCAGTCTTTTCCTGGATTCCTATTGACCAAGGGAAAGTAGTTCTTCCTTTGATGGACACTGTAGGCTACTAACCTGGATCTCAATCCATTCTACTGGGGCTGAGAGATATATATATATATACATATATACATATTTGTATTGCTCTATCCACTAGGCCTTTCTACAGTGACTTAAAACTGAACTATCATATTTGCTACCACAACAGGCTACTCCTTCTGTATTCCCAAGGTAGAAATCAACAAATCAACAGTAAAATCTATCATAGATTTCCTTCTAGATATGAAGATCTATGAAGTTGGCAGGGACAGAAAGGAGAGAGGAGGCTGTCCCCATGTTTCCTTCTTCCAAAACTTCTATACACATTCCATAGCTACCCACTTATTCCACATGTCCTGGCTACTCCCATGATTCAAGTCATTACCATCTCTCACCTTGACTACTTCAACAGCCTCTTAACTAGTCTCTTTGCTTCTCCTCTTGCTCCCCTACAATCTATTCTTTATAGAATTGCCAGACCCATCTGTTCATAACGTAGAGAAGATCCTTTCATTCTCTTGCTTAAAACCCCACAAAGGCTTTCCACTGCACCAAGTTCAAATGCCTTACAGTTGCTCCCAAGGTCCCATGTAATCTGGTGCTGGCTCACCTCTCTATTTCCTCGTTGTTCATTCATTTGAGCCACACTGGTCTTCTGTCTGTTTTTTTGAATATATCAGACTCACTCCTTCCTGAGGGCCTTGTCTGCTCATTCTAATCAGTTTGATTTGCCCCCAGACTGTCTCACAGCTAGCTCCTTCCTGCACATCAGGTCTCATCTAAACATTACCCACTCAGAGAGGAGACAGTTCTTCCCCAAATATGTGGTCTCTCTCCAGCACACTGTCTTGTTTTACCATCTTCATAGCAATCACCACTACCTCCAATTAACTTGTTCATTTATGTGTATATGTGATTGCATGTAGTCTGTCCCTCTTCCTGGGATGCAAGCTCCATGAGAGAAAAGGATTTTATCTTGCTCACTGCTATAATCCCACTGCCTGATGTTTTGCACATCATGGGTACTCAGTAAATAACTTGCTGAACAGACAAATGACTATCATTATAACTTCTAGAGGTCCAGTCCATGGGCTATGCTGGATGGTGATGGGGAACATGATGGCTCTTAACCTCATGACGTCTCAGGGTTTTAAGAGACATACTATTCCAACTTTCTCACTTTGCAGATGAGGAATCTGGACTTTCCCAAGGTGACGGCACCAGAACCTGAACCCGTCTTCCATGTGTACTGAAATATGTTGCTGACTCACCTCCTTCTGTAGACCTTGCTTGGATCTCTGTGCCTCACTGCTGAGGAGCTGCCTTCCCTAACATGTAAGGAGCTGAACCACAAAGTTTACTTCCTGCCTCCTGCTACTCTTATGTGTAGCCAACTACCCATCCTGATCCATTTCCTTTTTCTTACTTGATTTTCAAATCACCCACTCTCAGACCCATAGAGTTTGTTGTCTCTTTCCCTGCCTTTATGGGAACTAAGCTCCCTGCCTCCTCCTCTCTCTTTGCCCTTTGTGCCCTGTTTTGCACTGTAGGCTTGGCTTACCAAACCCACCTACCACTGTTACCAATGACCACCCCCCAACCCCCACACATTCCCTAAGCCTTTTAGGGGAAAAATCAGAATAAGAACACAACAGAACCTCAGAAAATTTCAGACTTTTCTGTTGAACTTTGGGCCTCAAGGCCCTTATGGCAAGTTCTGCTGTCTTGCTATTGCTCCTACTTGGCAGTCAACTGGGTTATATGTTCCTAGAAAGGATGTTTTAGTTTGCTTTTCTTCTCTTTCTCTCTCTCTTTCTTCTCTCTCGTCTCTTTCTCTCTACTTTCTTTGCAGTTCAATGTGTATAGCTTGCAAAATTTACCTGTCTTCAACATAATCCGGTCTCTTTCACACAATTGGCCAAAGAAGTAAGACTCTTTCTTATTCTCGATCATATAGAAAAAGACATATTTTAGTGAAACAGTGAAACAACCTTTCCACCTCAGTTTCCTAATTCCTGTACAGCAGGGCCATGTCCCATAGTACTCTGTATGCCCACAGGGCCTCCCAATGCTCCCTATATGAACTTGACTGATGTATAATCAAATGTATGGTGGCAAGAGAGACAAAAAAAGTAGGATGCTGAAGAGTGAAAAAACAGAGAAATGGATTTTGTTCAGGCTTCTAGTGTCTGATAGTATACGAAAGACTGAGTTAAATACTAATAGTATATGACAACTTGTAACTTTCAAAGTATGTTCCAGGATTACATCACTGTTTAAAAACCACAAACATATCTGGCTTTAGATTTGTGAAAACTAAATAGGAGTTTATAGTGATTTAGATGGAAATAATTCCACCAAAGAATCCAGATGGCATCATAAACCACAACAGAGGAGATCAAGTGGTTGATGAAGTCATTCTTTGCTGTTACCACACACTGAAACATACAATACATTTATTATTTAGTGAATGCCACACGACTGAAAAATCCTGGAAACAAGACAAAGCTAAAATGGTAAAATTTCATTCAACCAAAAATGGTTTCAGCTTTCTTTCATAACTATTTAAAAATAATGCAATGTATATTTTTAAATGTATTTTGGATGGTTCAACTAATCATTACGAAATCAAGATGACCATAATTTACCACAAAATTTTTTTTATATGTCCTTCAAGTACTTGGTACTTACTTTACAGTGCTGACGAAGTGCCATGAAGTGTTATATGAGTGATGGTGCTGTGGGCCGTGATAAAGTTTGGCCGTGTCCCCACCCAAGTCTCATCTTGAATTGTAGTTCTCATAACCCACATGTGTCGTGGGAGGGACCAGGTGGAGATAATTGAATCATGAGGGCAGTTCCCCTGTGATAGTGAGTTAGTTCTCATGAGTTCTGATGGTTTTAAAAGGAGTTTCCGCCTTTGCTGGGCACTCATTCTCTCTCCTGTCGCCCTGTGAAGAGGTGCCTTCCGCCATGATTGTAAATTTCCTGAGGCCTCCCCAGCCATGCAGAACTGTGAGTCAAATTAAACTTCTTTTTTTTTTGAGATGGAGTCTCATTCTGTCACCCAGGTTGGAGTGCAGTGGCACGATCTTGGCTCACTGCAACCTCCAGAACCCTGGTTCAAGCAATTCTCCAGTCTCAGCCTCTTGAGTAGTTGGGATTACAGGCATGCGCCACCACACCCGGCTAATTTTTGTATTTTAAAATACAAAATACAAAATTTTTTTGTAGAGACGGGGTTTTGCCATGTTTGACCTCCAAAAGTGCTGGGATTACAGGCATGAGCCACCGCGCCCGGCCCAAACCTCTTTTCTCTATGAATTACCCAGTCTCAGGCAGTTCTTTATAGCAGCATGAGAACAGACTAATACAGTCCCAGGATGGGTCCTGCTGATAACCAGTCACTTTGCGTGAATCAAGCTCTCTGGACCCTAGTGTCCCACTGTGAAGCAAGGAGGGCTGGCTGAGATCAGGGATCCTTAACCAGCCACCATGATCCCACACCTGGCTCAAGACTGGCTTGTCAAAGAGAAATGAGGCTGCCACTCCAGCTCTGCTCCAGGGCCTGAAACCACTCCTCACTTTACCTCCAGAAGCCTCTCCTTGCCTAGTGGTCTCAGACTTCAGGGAAAAACAAAAGTAGTTTGTTTTGAAATAATTATGAGATTCCAGCTCAGAAGATTTTTAAAGCCTTTATAAATGCACATTTGTTCTCTTCTCAGCTTTTATTGACTCCTTCTTTTGACAGTACTGCAATTTTCCTTTGGGTAACTCATTCCTCTCATATTCTCAGCCAGACGGTTTGGTGGTATTTGCCGCCTGTCTCCTTCACCCCTAACCCTACCTTTAAGAGTAGGCCTAGAATGGCTGAAGCAACATGGAAGAATCACTCCTGGTTACAATGATTAGCTGAAAGATGTGAGTATAACCCAACTGGAGTACCATGAGGCAGGAGATGTTTGCTGGGGCTCTCTCTCCCACATGCTATAAGAGATCCTCTTCTTCCTCATGAAGAGGAAGAGACATGAAGCCAGGAGGTGCTACAGGTTTTTGTTACCCTAAGGAGACAGCTTGGAGCTGCTGGAGGCAGCACTGTGGGGAGCCCAGTGGAGCTGCCACTGCAGAAAACAGAGCAGAGAGACAACTCTTGCTAGTGATATCCCTGGGCAGCTGGACCAAGTCTCGCCAGAAATAAGACTGAATTTTTCCTGTTTTATAAGTTGACAAATTCCCTTTATTGTTCAAGCCAATTTTAAGTGTGGGTTTGTGTTACTTGAAGTTGAAGCACCCTTCCTCTGTCCTTAAAATAGTATGAAAACTGCATTCCTTTTCTTAAAATAAAATATATATATTAAAATAATGTATGAAATGATTGTTTATGACATTGAATTTCAGAGCTGTACTCTTTATTATAAGCATGGATTCATTCACTAGTTCATTCATTCAACTTTCAACAAGCACCTGCCAGGTGACAGGAACTGGGCTAGGGACACAAAGGGGAATAAGACATTCACAAGGAACTCACTATAGTCTATCAGGACAGCACAGGAAAACTGGTAATTGCAATAAAAGAAATAAATACAATATAAAACAATTATCAAATATAATGTTAGCACCAAGTAAAAAGTGATTAAACTGGGCAGGGAGCAGTGGCTCATGCCTGTAACCCCAGCACTTTGGGAGGCTGAGGTGGGCGGATCACCTGAAGGTCAGGAGTTCGAAACCAGCTTCGCCAACACGGTGAAACCCCGTCTCTACTAAAAATACAAAAAATTCGCTGGGCATGGTGGTTCATGCCTGTAACGCCTGTAATCCCACACTTTGGGAGGCCGAGATGGGTGGATAACCTGAGGTAAGGAGTTTGAGACCATCCTGGCCAACATGGCGAAACCCTGTTTCTACGGAAAATACAAAAATTAGCTAGGCATGGTGGCACGCACCTGTAGTCCCACCTACTTAGGAGGTTGAGGCGGAGAATCGCTTGAACCTGGGAGGTAGAGGTTGCGGCGAGCCAAGATCGTGCCACTGCACTCCAGCCTGGTGACAGAGCAAGACTCTGTCTCAAAAAAACAAAACAAAACACACACACACACAAATTAGCCAGGCGTGGTGGTGGGCACTTGTAATCCCAGCTACTCAGGAGGCTGAGACAAGAGAATTGCTTGAACCCAGGAGGTGAAGGTTGCAGTGAGCCAAGATTGCACCATTGCGCTCTAGCTAGGCAACAAGAGTGAAACTTCGTCTCGAAAAAAAGTGATAAAGTTTTTTTGTTTGTTTGTTTTGTTTTTTTTTGAGACAGGATCTCACTCTCTTGCCAAGACTGGAGAGCAGTGGCATGACCATGACTCACTGCATCCTTGATTTCCTGGGCTCAAGCGATTCTCCCACCTTGGCCTTCTGGGTAGCCAGGACTACAGGCATGCCCCATCACATCTTGCTAATTTAAAAAAAACTTTTTCTAGAGACAGGGTCTTCCTATGTTGCCCGGGCTGGTCTGAAATTCCTGGGTTCAAATGATCTTCCCACCATGGCCTCCCAAATTGCTGGGATTACAGGCATGAACCACCATGCTCAGCCAATACGCTATTCTTTGATAAGGTAAATCGGGCTTCATGAAGAGATACCTGATCTAACTTGTGCAGGATATGAAACTTTCTAAGTACAGTAGTGGGGGTATGGTCAGTGAAGGGTCTTCCAGCCAGAGGAAGCAGTGTGTTCGGAGCTGAGAGGCATGAAATAACATGGAATATTTGGGGACCTGTATTTTGGTACGTAAGATGCAACATAAAGAACAACAGAAAATGGGGTTGGAGAGGAATAATGGGACCAGAGATGCATTCAAGAAATACTGGTCTAGCAATTATGAAGAGAATGGATAGAAGGGGAGAGGGCATGACCGGAGAAGGGCAATAATTGGGGAGACCACTGAAATACATCAGGAGAATGGTGCTGAAGGCCTGACGGCCAGCGGCAGCACTAAGGTGGAGGAATGGAGAGGACAAGCAGTGAGAAGGGGGATTTAGGAGGCTGGAGAGTTTGGGATAACTCTCAAGTTTTTAGCTGGGGTGAATGGTACTGTCATGACCTAGGGAGAGAATAGCAAGAGGGGAAACAGGCTGAGAGCACATCATGATTCACTGTGATCTTGTTTGGAGCATAATTTTGAGTCGGTAAAATAGTCTTTAAGTACAAAATACATCAATATTAGAAAACATACACAGGTATTTTAGGTTGAAATGGGACAGACAGGAGTTTGTACTATAACCGAAGCAATGGGTAGAACTAGCAGACAAGCGGACGGAGGAAGACAACTGGGAATCTAGAAAGATAGTATTCAGGAATCTGGATGCTGGACTGATGCTGACAGGCCCTGGAGAAGCATGGCCTGCAGCAGAAGCCTCATTTGACTTTGACAAGTCAGACTTGAGAGCCAGGTGTGAGATCTCTGTCAGGTGCAGTGACTCACGCCTGTAATCTCAGCACTATGGGAGGCCGAGGCAGGCGGATCACTTGAGCTCAGGAGTTCAAGACCAGGCTGGGCAACATGGCAAAACTCTGCCTCTACAAAAAATACAAAATTAGCCAGGTGTGGTGGCTTGCGCCTGTGGTCCCAACTACTGGGGAGGCTGAGGTGGGTCGATCGCTTAAGTCCGGGAGGCAGAGGTTGTAGTGAGCCGAGTTTGCACCACTGCACTCCAGCCTGGGTGACAGAGAGACCTTGTCTCAAGATAAATAAATAAATAAGATACCTAATCTCAGCCAGGCCTCCTTATTTCACAGTGGAAGACTAAGGCCCAGAGGGGTTGATTCGTGCAAGGTGACAGAGAGCTGGTTATTAGCAGAACCCACAGCTCCCTCACTCGTATGCTGCTTCATGACACTTCATAAGCACCATAAAGTGAGCATCTACCAGGTACTTGAAGGACAAGGGAGCGTCCCTCGGCACCCACTTTTTCCCTTTTACTTGCTTGCCATGCTCACCTGCTTGGTCAATCCTGACTAAAACCGTAAGTACATCTCTAGTCACAGCCTGGCCACACGCAGAGCTTAGAATTATGCTGTCTGTGGTGTGACTGCAACTACCAGAGTCATCTCCTAGGGCCTAAAGGCTGCAACAGATCTAACAGCCTCCATCTGTGCAAAAGGAAGGACACAGGGAATTCCAAAACATGCCACGTCCTGATTTTATAACAGCACAAAAGAAATTGTATGTTTGCACTCAATAGTATAGATTTTTTTAAAAAATTGTGCTATTTATATTTTTAAATCCAAACATTGGTGATTAGAATGCCATAAATTTGCTTTGAAATGGAGAAACAACAGTACTATATTATAAAATGTCACTGTTCTCCATGTTGTAAGAATCCCATACAATACAAATTTAACTGGCATAGGGAAATTGGTTAAATTACAAGGTTGAAATACCTGCACTATGTTATTCACAGTTATTTTAATTTCATCCATTCAGAACATGATTTAAAGAAAGTTTAACCTGACTGGCCTTAGGTCTAGAGATAGAGGAAGGAATTATCGAGATTTGGCGAGGCATTTAAGAGATTAAGTTGTTTAAAATACTTTAAAAGCATGCATACATCTACATGATATACTATTTCAAAAATAAGAATCTATTCACTGAAATGGCCACATCAGAATCTCTATTTGCAGTAAATTACAAATATTTTCTTATTCAAATATTTCACTCATTTAGACTGGCCTTCTTTCAAATTAGAGATATTCTTTACCTTTACCTTTAATTCGGTAAGTTAAGGTCCATATGAATGAGGAAAAGTGCACATATACATTATACACACTCAAAACTGTAACTATGTTAAACCAGGAAGTGTAATACACATTATAGTTTACAAACTGAAACAAAACCCCACAGTTGAAACTATACAGTTTACAAACATTTCTTTCAGAACTGATTGGGAGGCCAAGGCCGAAGGAGACTAGCATAGGCAACACAGCAATACCCCATCTTTACAAAAACAAAAATTAAAAAATTAACTGAGTGTGATGGGCCTTACTTGTAGTCCCAGTTACTTGGGAGGCTGAGGCAGAAGGACTGCTTGAGCCCAGGAATTTAAAGCTGCAGCGAGCTATGATTGAGCCACTGCACCCCAGCCTGGGCAGACAGTGAGACCCTGCCTCTTTAAAAAAAAAAGAAAGAAAAAAAGAAAGGAAAAAAAGAACTGCTTAGGAACTGTGGAAAGTAGCAACAAATACAATCACTGTAGACATCTCAGCAAGCTGTACACAGTCTCAGTCCACTGTGTGAAGTTAGCACCCCACCTTGTGGAAAACAGTAGGTGGTGTTCAGTGGAAGAATGTCACGTTCACTTTAGAAGAGCTGGTTGATAAATCCTGCAGCCACCAAACTGCTACTGATTCTTATGTAAACCAAAAATGCAAAATCCAAAAAAGAATGCAAACCAAAAGAATCCCTATTTGTTAAACTAGCAGCTAAACTTTTCCAAAATAAAAGGATATGAGCCTCAAAATATTGGTGCCTATGGTATGTGTTTGGATTATGTCTGTAGAAAATAAATATTTATTTAGATATTTATATAAAATTAAATTTTTCATATTAATAGGTTTTTATGCCCACTGGAGCTTGTATCTCTTCTTAGTTTTGTTTCTAAAAAAAATAGCTATTTTCTAATTGTAACTTTAGAAAATACAGAAAAACATTCAAAGACAAAACCAAAAATCAACCAATATCTCCCTACTCTTTTGAAGAAGCCCCCACCCCACCTAACACTGTAGCTCACAGAGATCCCTCCCACCTCTGCATTCAAAGCACTCATTGTCCTTTATCTTTGATTTAAACACACACACACACACACACACACACACACACGTATATGGTTTTAAAGTTCTTCTGGTCTTCTCAGTTTGGTCAAACTCTTTGGGTTATTCATCATTCCCATTGCTTTCTTGGCACCATCTCTTCTGGAGTTCTCTGCCACTTTGCTCTGTTCCCAACTGGTTGCTCTCTAGGACCACCTGTGAAGTCTTCACACTGTAACTCCCTTCACTGCTGTCCTGAAAATTCCCTTCGCTTCTCTCCTGGACTGAGGCCCAGACCCCTGGAACCGAGTCTCCCTTTTGGATGCCCCTTGTTTTGGTGGGGCACACCCTCTGTAGGAGGGTACATGAGGAATCCATTTGAGACATTGCTCCACTGTACTTCTGAATGCCATTTGGACCTCAAATGTGACTCCTTTTCTTGTTCTTTCTGGAAGTTTTTGGTATCTTCTCTTCATCGTTAGTTCTGAAACTGTAGATGACATATCTTGTGACTACAGTTTCATTGGACTCAGCATAGTCCTTTTATTTTAAAAGTCAGGTTCTTCTATTTTGGAAATTTCCTGGGGTCATAATTTTGTTTCATTTTGAACTTTTCCCATTTTCTTTTCTTTCTGGATAATGGACCTCCAACATCCAGTTTGGATGTCTAATTTTCCTGCCTTTCTCAATATTGTTTTTTGTTTTCCTTATCCTTTTAATCTTTTTCTTGAGTTCTTCAATGTGATCTTCCAATCTTTCATTGAATTTCTATTGCTGCAATCAAAATCTTGATAGCCAAGGGTTTTTTTGTGTTCTTAGTTTTTTAAAAAATAGGTCTCATTCTTGTTTTAAGGAAATAATGCCCTCTCATTTCTTCGAACATAATTGTTTTCATTTAAACTCCCCACTGCCGCTGGTTCCTTTCACTGATGGTTAGTTTTCTCTCGTTTTAGAGGCTTTCCTCAAATGTCTGATAGTCTGTAGATGTTGGTTCAACCACTGATTCTCAAGGGCGATGGGAGAGGAGGCCCCTCATACACACTTTACGAGGTGTGGAGACATTTTGGGTTGCCATAACTGGTGGTGGGGGTTGGGGAAGCACTCTTGGCATCTGGTGGATAAAGGCCAGGGATACTGCTAACATCCTGTTAACACACAGGACATTCCCCTACCATGAAGATTTATCTGTCCCAAAATGTCAATAGTGACGAGGATGAGAAGCCCTACTTCATATTAAAGAAAAAGGCATTAAAAGGCCGACTGCAGGCTCTGTTCAGCTCTCTACCGCCTCTACTGAGAACTAGTGCAGGTCAGCAGCTAAATGATCAGCAGTGCACTGCCACCTGGTGGCAGGATGAGGGGGGTGACATTGCAGAGGAAAGAAAATATGTCCTTCAACACTTGGAGGGGCCCCCCTCGTCCATTTCTGAAGCTTCAAGGAACTTTTAGGGGAGGGACAGGAAGGAGGAAGGTAGAGAGAAGGAGGAAGAGAAGTAGAAGGAAAGGAGAAGGAGCGAGGAGGGGAAGAGAGGGGAGAGAAAGAGAGAGTTGAAGAGAGGAGAGGAAGGAGAGAGAGAAGGAGGGGAGAGGGAGAGGGCAATGAGGGAGGAAGGGAGACAGGGAAGGAGGCAGAGAGAGTACACAAGTGTGTAGAATTTAGGAAATGGTTTTGAATCTGTGCAAAGTGGTTCTGGGAAGTCCCTTTGAATCTCAGGGAGTTTCCAGGTTCCTCTAGGCAAGGGAGGCTGTTGGATGGCATGAAACACTTTAAAGACCTTTGGATATCGGGATGCTCTGCTTTCAGACATTCCAGGGTTGGTGATGGCAATCCCATTCTTATAATTGCTCAGAACAGCTTTGAAATCATACTTGATTCCTCTGTTTTCTGCCATGAAACTCTGTTAACTCCACTTTCAAAACTATCCAGAATCCAACTATTTTCGCTTACTCCTGGCCCTCCTGATGCAAGCCACATTATCTCTTGCTTGGATTTCTGCAACAACCTCCGAACTGGTTTCCTTGGTTTCGCTTTTGGTGTATTTGTAACACAGCCACACGAGTGACCTGTGTGAAACAGTATGATTGTGTCACTCCTCCAAGCAAAACTTTCCAATAGGTCTCTATTTTCCTCAGATTAAGAGAGGAAGTTTTTACAAGGGCTTACAAGGCCCTATATCATCTGGTCTTTGCCTGCTCCTCCCATCTCCTCTTCGGTGTCTCTTCTTCCACTCACTCTCCTCCAGGTACCAGGATTACCTGCTGTTGCACCAACATCCAGGAATGTTCCTCTCTATGGCTCTTCCAGAGACTTTTCCCTCTGCTTGAAACACTCTTCTCCCAGGAATCCCTGTCCTCTTCAAGGCCCTAAGATCAATCACAACTTTTCCACCCCATCTAAATTCCCAGTTCCCCATCCCTGTGCAATCTGCCCCCATAGCACTGATCACCTTTGAAAAGGCTTTACGATTTTCTTCTTCACTATGTCTGGTATTACTGTCTTCTCATCCAGGTCAAGTGGAGTGAGCTCCATGAGGGCAGACTTTTTGTGTGTTTTTTGTTCACTTGTGTATCCCAACTATCTATAATACCGGTAGCCTGGCAAATGGAAAGTAAATATTTATTATTGAATAAACAAAGTTTTTTTTTATTTTAAAAAAAGCATTAGGATTCTGACACTGCATTATAAATTTTGGAAAACTGAAAATCTTTGTTAAGTTTTAAACATCAGGAACATGCTTCTGTATTTATTTTTACCATATTTAATGTCTCAATAAGATTTCACTATTGGGCCCATATTGATCATTTCCTTTTATTAAAGCTCCTTTCCCAGTGTTTAATATTTTAGGTCTCTTCCTTCATTATTTTTCTGTTAAAGCTAGTATATAAGGAAGTGATTGAGTTTTACATATTTGGCTTGAATCTGATACTTTTCTGAACTTGTATTACTTGATAGTCTTTTGTTGATTTTGTTCCTTGATATAATTATTTATACAATATATTACTTTATTTCTTCTTTTTCAATGTTTATACTTCTTATTTCATCTGAGGTGGAGGGCCAAAATAAAACACAGTATAACTAAAGGCAGATATTCTTCTTTTGGTTCTGATTTTAGAAAGAAAGAGTGTAATGCACATTGGCTTTTAGCTCTAAGTACACTTTTTCATATTAAGGAAACCATTGACAATGTTAGAATAATGGGTTATTTGTACAAAGCAGTGTTTTAGGAAGCTAAATGTGGACAGCCAGGGATATGAATGTGATTTAAAGAAGACTAGAGTCCAAGTCCGCAGCATGTGGAGAGCTTGCAAATGTACTGCAATGTATACATTGTATTAGTATGCTAATTATATAGTATTAGCATACTGTACTAGTATATTAATAGAATTAGTATACTAATAGAATAGTATACTAATAGAATTAATATTATATTAATATACTAATTAGTATTATATTATAATACTACTTCTATTAGTATATACTCAGTATACCCAGTATTGCTGGCTTGAGTAAATTATTGAAAAATATGAATAGAGGGCATAGTGGCCACAACAAAAATAGTTTGGAATATCTATTACATTGGTTTCTACACCATATATGTACACTCCTAACTTCTAGGTGTACTTCAAAATAGGAATTCAATCAACAATCTAGCACAGGAGTCTCCAACCACCAGGCTGTGAACCAGTACCAGTTTGTGGCCTGTTAGGAACCGGGCTGCACGGCAGCAGGTGAGTGGCAGGTGAGCCAGCATTACCACCTGAGCTCTGCCTCCTATCAGATCAGCAGCAGCATCAGATTCTCATACAAGTGCGAACCCTATTGTGAACTGCGCGTGCGAGAGATCTAGGCTGTGCACTCCTTATGAGAATCTAACTAACGCCTGATGATCTGAGGTGAAGCAGTTTCATCCAGAAACCATCCTCCACCATCTGTAGAAAAACTGTCTTCCACGAACCCGGTCCCTGGTGCCAAAAAGGTTGAGGACCGCTGATGTAGCACAATGCTACAGTGGGCAAGGGTTATGTACTTTTTAAAATAACTTACAGAATAAAATAATACTATGGTATTTAGTGAAAAACTGAAAATGACAGGAAATGGTACATCAATACTACAGTTTACAATCATTTTTAAAGTAAAAAGTAGTCTAGGCGCAGTGGCTTATGCCTGTAATCTCAGCACTTTGGGAGGCTGAGGTGGGTGTACAGCTTGAGCCCAGAAGTTTTGAGACCAGCCTGGGTGACAGAGTGAGACCCTGTCTCAAAAAATAACATAACATAACATAACATAACATAACATAACATAACATAACATAACATAACATAACATAACACACCTGTATGAACCAACATGGAAAGTTACCAAGGTACAGAATTAAATTTGTTTTAAAAGTTGCAGACAATACATAGGATGTGATTTATAAACTAGCCATACCCTGCTCCTTCCAAAAAACACCCAGCACTGTCTCTAGGGTTATATGTATGTGTGTATATATAATTCACAATACTTTGTTATATGTATACATGTAACAGAAGGGGAAAAAAGCACTGGCAGGATATAACTCAAACTGGTACAGTGGTTACTTCTAGAGAGTGGAACTGGGATAGTGACAGGAAACTTTCACTTTTTACTTTGTATATTTCTTTTTTTTTCTTTTTTTAGATGGAGTTTCGCTCTTGTCACCTAGGTTGGAGTGCAGTGGCGTGATCTCGGCTCACTGCAACCTCTGCTTCCTGGTTCAAGTGATTCTCCTGGCCTCATTCTCCCAAGTAGCTGGGATTACAGGCGCCCACCACCAAGCCCAGCTAATTTTTGTATTTTTGGTAGAGACGGGGGTCTCACCATGTTGGCCAGGCTGATCTCGAACTCTGGACCTCAGGTGATCTGCCCGCCTTGGCCTCCCAAGGTGCTGGGATTACAGGTGTGAGCCACAGTGCCTGGCCTACTTTGTATATTTCCGTATTGTCGAAAATTTTAAAATTAAGAAAACAACAGGCCAGGCATGGTGATTCACGCCTATAATCCCAGAGCTTTGGGAAGCTCAGGTAGGAGAATTGCTTGAGACCAAGAGTTCAAGACCAGTCTGGGCAACATAGCAAGACCCCATCTCTACAAAAAATAGGAAAGTCAGCCAGGTGTGGTGGTGCATTACCATAGTCCTAGCTACTTGGGAGGCTGAGGCAGGAGAATCACTTGAGCCCAGGAGTTTGAGGTTGCAGTGAGCTATGATTGTACCACTATATTCCTGCCTGGGCAACAGAGCAAGATCCTGATGCTTTAAGAGAAAACAAACAATAAATAATATTTGGAATGTAGAAAAGAGCAAAGCAACAGAAAAATAACCACTCACAGTCCTCCCACAGTTAATTATGGGGCATATTCAATAAAGATTTGCTGAAATTTCCACTAAACACAGTGTCTTGTACAGAATCAGCACTCATTTTGTATTTTTGATTGAATTAGCAAATAAATAACATTTATTGGGAAAACATAGCCTAATTACAGAGTAGTGGGAGATCTAATTAAGTGACCTGAAAGTGAAGTAAGTTGGCTCTGATTTTTAACCCTTCAAATCAGTTTTCAGCAACTTCTATTGTTGTTTTATATATGAAAAGCTCTATACTTTTTAAAACACAGGTTAAAAAATGTTTTATTCATATGTCACTGAGCTTTTTTTCTTCGGTAATGTGAAAAGGGGCCAAGTCATGCTGTAACAGAAGTTACAAGGAATAATAGTTGGTTGTCAAGGGAGGCAGTTAAGAAACAAGGCTCAGATTCAGAAGCAAATAAAAGAATGAACCAAAATCCATACTGCAGTGCCCTGAGTCTCATTTCCTTCCACACCTTGGAGGGGTGGATGTCCCTGCTGAAACATGGCCTAACAAGGAGACTATTGCTCTCCAGGAAGAACGCTCTGGTTTGAGTTTTCATTTACCTTCATAGGGCTCTGGTAATTGGCTCTATTTGGAAAGGTTACTCTCCAATTTCTGCTGGAAGATATTACTTTACTACTCTTTACTTTAGAACTAATCCCAGTGGAAATTACTTTTTCTTTAGTAGGCTTTTCAAGGTTGTTTTTTTTTTCATATAAGTAATTTCACAGTCAAATATCCTTTTTTTTTTCTTAGCTCTCCACTCTTTGCCTTTCTAATTTCAGTTGTTAGTCACGGGAAGCCTGTTTCTCCTTAAAAAGCTACTTAAACTACTCAGAGAAAGACAGGCTGAAGAGTAGAGTTAAAAAGTTATTAAACCAGGATTATTATTTATCTTTACTCTTGTGTAATCATAAATAAGGTGAATTATGCACCCAAAATATTATATACCATTAAAAAATACACTGATTCAGAAGAATCAGAAGAAATTTGAATGAAGAATTTGTGCAAGAAATGTAGGCCACCTCTAACATTCAATTAATAAAATTATATTAATTTAAAATTTAGCTTAAAATCTGCTGTATATGAATATCTAGCATAAATAGGTAAATATCAACACTAATTTTTTTTCTTGCATGAAGGCTGTGAAAGGTTATAATTACAAAAAGATAAATAAATGGACATTTAAAAAATATAGGGGCAACCACAGTGGCTCACACCTGTAATCCCAGCATGTTGGGAGGTGAAAATGGGCAGATTGCTTGAGTTCAGGAGTTCGTGACCAGTCTGGGCAACACGGCAAAACCCTGTCTCTACCAAAAATACAAGAAATTAGCCTGGTGTGGGTGGTGTGCACCTGTAGTCCCAGCTACTCAGGAGGTTGAGGTGGGAGGATTGCTTGAGCTTAGGAGGCAGAGGTTGCAGTGAGCCGAGATCATGCCACTGCTCTCCAATCTGGGTGACAGAGTGAGATCCCGCCTCAAAAAAAAAATTATTAAAAAATAAAAAATAAGAGCCAGCCACTGTGGCTGATGCCTGTAATCCTAGCACTTTTGGGAGGCTGAAGCGGGCAGATCACTTGAGCTCAAGAGTTCAAGACCAGCCGGGGCAACATAATGAGACCCTGTCACTAAAAAATATCAAAAATCAGCCCAGTGTGGTGGTGCACATCTATAGTTCCGGCTACTTGGGGGGTTGAGGCAGGAGGATCACTTGAACCCAGGAGGTGGAGGCTGCAGTGAACCATGATTGAGCCACTGCACTCCAGTCTGGGTGACAAAGAGAGATCCTGTTCCAAAAAATAAAATAAAATAACAATAATTTTTTTTTCTATAAACTAGTAAAAACATTTAGAAATTTATTGGGTAATTCTATATCAGAAACAGTTATTAACCAAATGACAGAAATTTCCTGTTACTTATATAAGTGATTAATATTTCTAATTTGTATCTTCTGATTTCTGGGAAGCTCTTTGTGTTTTTGGAAGAGCAAGCCTATGTTGAAAATGTGGATTTTGGCTTCTCACCAGAACCAAGTGTGAATCGATGCCCTTTTATTCCTGAAGCGTTCCGAGCAATATGGATGAAACCTTCTGCCAAAGCACAAAGCGCAGTTACTATTAATGCTTTAAAATGATCCAGATTTTCTGGTTCACTTAAGAAGGCTGAAAACAATTAAATTATAGAGAGATAGTTCAAGGCCTATAACCACAGGAGTGTTTTCTATAGCCAGGAAATTGCAACTGCCACAATTATAATACATGATTTAAAAAGTGTGGAAAATTGGGGGGGGGGGGTGCTATTTACACAAACGGTGCAGAATAGGCATCCACACCAAAGGGACCTCAAAACTCTGACTTTCATTAGAAAATGAATTTGACTTTGGTTCTGAAATAGAATAGCAATATAAACTAGCTATATAACCCTCCTTCTATAAACAGTTTTAAACGCTGTCAGAACTATAACAAAAATACGATTTTATCTGAACCAGAAAGAAGGAAACGGAAGTCCCTAATTGCCACAAACAAGAAGAAAATGAAAAGTGAGCAGACAGCTTGTGACATGAAGGTTTGAGGAGGATGACATGATTATTCCAGACACCTAAGGGCTGGGATTTCAGGGCCTCTAAAGGATGGCGAGGAGAAACGCCTACAAAGGAATAAATTGATAGCTGATATTTCCAAGACAATAACAGTTCCCCTGTACCTGAAATTTATTAATAGAAGGCCCTAAGGACCAGTTCTTAATCTTCTTATATTTTCTATCAATCAATCCCTGGGTAATTTTTTTTTTTTTTTTTTGAGACAGGGTCTCGCTCTGTCACCCAGGCTGAAGTGCAGTGGAGTGATCTCCGCTTCCTGCAACCTCCGCCTCCCAGGTTCAAGCAATTCTCCTGCCTCAGCCTCCTGAGTTGTTGGGATTACAAGCATGAGCCACTGTGCCCTGCCTACTCCCTGGGTAATCTTACCTAGTTTCTTGTTTTACATACCATCACCTATACACAGAAGACTCCAAAATCTATTTTATGGAGCAGACTTGCCTTCTGAACCTCAGACTCATAGATCCCATTGTATTATCTACATCTTCTCTTGTATGTTTACAGATAACCCACAATTACCTCTCCTGATGACCCCTCTAACCTTCCCTGTGTAAGCAGCAACTCCATTCTTCCAGTGGCTTAGGCCAAAAACCCGGGTGCCATCCTCCACTCCTCCTCATTCTCTCACACCCTACATCTTATGTGCCAGGAAATCCTATCAGCTCTGACTTCAAAACATATTGAGAATCTGACTTATTTCTTCCACATCCCCTGTTGCCATTCCTGGTGTAAGTCATGCTGATCTCTCATTTGGAGTACTGCAATAGCCTCTAAACCCCTCTCCCTGCTTTTGCCCTTCTCCCCTTCAGTTTACTCAGCACCCAAAGTGATCCTGTCAGATCATGTCCCTGCTCTACCTAAAGCCTCCCAATGGCTCCCCACTTCACTCACTGGGAAAAACCATCCAAGCCAAAAAATGAACAACAAGGTCTTAAAAGACCCAAGCCTAACATCCTTGCCTTTACCTCTATGACCCCAGATCATACTCCTGTGCTTCCTTCGCTTTGGCTACACGGACCCTCTCACAATTTCACAAACATGCCGGGCAAGGCCCCACCTCAGGGCCTTCTTTGCAGTTACTGCTTCCTCTGCCAAAATTCTCTTTCCCCAGATGGCTTAACATCTCACCTCCATCAGGTCTTCATCTAAACACTACCTTTCCTGGTCACTACCTAAAATTACAAACCCCCTTTAACCCTCTGAATCTTCCCATTCCCTTGCCTTGCTTTCTTCCTCTTCTTAACAAGTTTTCACTAACACATTATAAATTTTACCTAATTATCTGGTTTATTATCCTGCCACTAGAATGTAGGTTCCATAAGGGCAGAGATTTTTCTGTTTTATTCACTACTGTATTCCTAACACTTAGTAGGTATTCAACAAATATTTATTGAATAAGTTTGTGAATGCTAAACTTGGTCATGAAGGAAAACTAGAATTCTAATCAAAGGAAGGACAAAACCAAGACATACTTTCAGGTAAACAAACAAAAACACGAAAACTCATCACTTACAGAACTTCCATGAAGGAACTAATGAAATACATAGTTCTGAAAGAAAGAAGTCAAATCCATAAAAACAAGTAGGATACAAGAAGCAAGGGTAAGAAAGAAAATGTTATATAAATACACATCTAAATAAGCACAATTGTATAAAGCAATAATAATGATAACTAATTTAGGTGGTATAAAAACAAATTAGAACCAAAATACTACACAATAATATGTAAGAGGAGAAGGAGTGCTCACAGTGAAAACATTCTAAAAGCCTTGTTTAAGATGACAGCAAGAGGTCGGGCGCCGTGGCTCACGTCTGTAATCCCAGCACTTTGGGAGTCCAAGGCGGGTGGATCACGAGGTCAGGAGTTCGAGACCATCCTGGCTAACATGGTGAAACCCTGTCTCTACTAAAAATACAAAAAATTAGCCAGGCGCAGCGGCGTGCGCCTGTAGTCCCAGCTACTCCGGAGGCTGAGGCAGGAGAATGGCGTGAATCTGGGAGGTGGAGCTTGCAGTGAGCCGAGATTGTGCCACTGCACTCCAGCCTGGGTGACGGAGCGAGACTCCATCTCAAAAAAAGAAAAAAAAAAAAGATGACAGCAAGAATGAGAAAAAAATAAAAATAAAAGCTTTGTTTTTCAGGAGGAGGACAGAGATATTATATTTTTTTCCTTTAGTTACCCACATTAACAATTTAAGAATAATGTGTAAGGAGCCAGGCGCAGTGGCTCACACCTGTAATCCCAGCACTTTGGGAGACCGAAGCAGGCGGATCATTTGAGGTCAGGAGTTCGAGACCAGCCTGGGCAACATGATGAGACCCTGTCTCTACTAAATATACAAAAATGACTCAGGTGTGGTGGCACATGCCTGTAATCTCAGCTACTCAGAGGCTGAAGCAGGAGAATCAGTTGAACCCGGGAGACACAGGTTGTACAGAGCCAAGATCACACCACTGCACTCCTGCTTGGGCACCAGAGCAAGACTGCATCTCAAAAAAAAAATAATAAAATAAAAATAATGTCTAAGAGAATAGAATAATTTCCATTTCCAAATGAAAGGAAAAGGGATGAATAAAGACATCTTCATTAATACAAACAGAAGGCAGCCCAAGGAAGAAAAACAAAAAGATTCAAAGAAAAAGGTCTAAGTAAAAAGGACAAAATAAAATAGGAGAAGGAAATCTAATGCATTATGTATATGTACCAAACATGCTAGTTAGAAGACAATTGTCAGTTTTGAATTTTTAAAATTCTACTATATGTCATTTATAAAAGATACATAAAAAATGCAATAACACACAAAAAAGTGAAAATAAAGAGGTGGGAAAATACATACCATGCAAACACTAACCAAAAGGAAGCTGGTATTTCTATGTTAATGTTAGATAAAATCGATTTTTTTTTTAAAAAGCATTATTAGGGATAACATGGGTCACTTCATAATGATTAAAAATAACTCACTACGTAGTCTCAAATTTGAACTAGAATGCAAAAATATTTGAGAGAATATTATTAATAGAGAATATTATTAATAGGGTTTAGATCTGCGTCCCCACCAAATCTCATGTCCAATTGTAATCCTCAGCATTGAAGGAGGGGCCCGTTGCGAGGTGCCGGGATCATCGGGGTAGAGTTCTCACGAATGGCTGGTCATGATCCTCTTGGTACAGTATAGTGAGTGAGCTGTCACGGGATCTGTTTGTTTAAAAGTGTGTAGCACTTCCCTCCACTCCTTCCTCCTGCTCTGCCCATGTGAAGTGCTGGCTCTCCTTTTGCCTTCTGCCATGATTGTAAGCTTCCTGAGGCCTCCCCAGAAGCAAAAGCTGCTATGCTTCTTGTATAGCCTGCAGAACTGTGAGCCAATTAAATCTCTTTTCTTTTTAAATTACCCTGTCTTGGGTATTTCTTTATAGCAATGCAAGAATGACTAACACAATTATGAAAATATTTATGTCAATACATTTGCAAATTTACATAAAATGGACACATTCCTAGAAAAATGTCTTAACAACACGGATTTAAAAAGAAA
Organism: Piliocolobus tephrosceles; assembly: GCF_002776525.5. NCBI lineage: Eukaryota > Metazoa > Chordata > Mammalia > Primates > Cercopithecidae > Piliocolobus > Piliocolobus tephrosceles. Next base: position 126,558,452 of record NC_045434.1, on the reverse strand, counting down.
CACAAAGCTTGAAGAGTCCTATAACCATTACAGAAAGAACACATCAGGCCCAGGTGGTTTTGTCTTAGACAAGTTCTGTAAAACTTAAAAATAATCAATTCCATGCTTACACAAATTCCTCCTGAGAATAAAAAGTTGTCTATACTCCACAGCTCACTTGATGAGAGTACTGTAACCGTGATACCAATATCAAAGAAAAGCACGAGAAAGGAAAAGTACAGGACAATCTCACACACGAACATACATTTAAACATCCAAAACAATATGCTTGCAAACCAAATCTAGCAATGTATTAAAATATAACACACCATAAACAAACCGAGTTTACTCCAGGAATTCAAGAATAGTTCACACCATGTACTTGGCCATGTAAACAAATACAATCGGAACAACCAGATTATCTCACCTGCAGAAAAGACGTTTGATAAAAATCAACAGGCAAGTATGATTTAAGGTAAAACTCTTGGCACATTTTTAAAATCAGAAAGAATACAAGGATGTCCACTACATTATTCTCTATTTGTTACTATTCTGGAAGTTCTGACAAAATAAAATGAGAAAAATAAAAGGTGTAAGGATTAGAAAGAATTAGAACTACCACTATTTGTAGATGATGAGACTATCTTCACAGATAACAAAGATTCATAACAAATCATCAGTTTTAATTAGAATGTAGCAAGCAGTTCTTATGAGATTACTATACAAAAATCAAACATATCTCTACATACCACCAACAGAGAAAATGTCAGTAAAAGATATATTACTTCCAAAAGTAAAAAAACAATACAAGATACTTAGAAACAAACACACCAAAGATACGCAAGACTCTTACAAAGACAATTAGAAATGTTACTGAAAAGCGTTAACGAGATGTAAACATTGAAGAGAGAGAGAGAGAGATGAAGTTTCTGGATAGGAAGACATCATCATATAGATATAAGTTCTCCCCAAACTGATATATTCAATTTAATGCAAATAAAAATGCCAACAAGGTTCTTTTGTGAACTTGTCAAAGCTAATTTAAAAACCTATGTAAGAAAGAAAGGAAAATTAAAACCCTTCTGAAGGATAAAGCTAAGGGAGTTTCGTACTGGGTGAGGGACAGACAAACCAGTTAATAGAATAGACAGCTAGGCTGAATAGCTGTATAATAGAAGCAGAAAAAAAAAAAAATAGAGAGCTAAGATACAGACCTATACATACACAAAAACTTGACATATCAGTGGTGGCATGGCAGAAATGGACTGTTGAATAAATGGTGCTGGGCTGGGCCCCTGTTTTGCCATATGAAAATTAGATCTCTTTCAAACATTATACAGAAAAAATCAATTCCAGATGAATTAAAGACAAATGTGAAAAGCAAAATGTGCCAGGCACAGTGGCTCATGTTTATAATCCTAGCACTTTGGGAGGCCAAGGTGGGCAGACTGCTTGAGTCCAGGAGTTCGAGACCAGCCTGGGCAACATGGAGAAATTCTGTCTCTACAAAAAATACAAAAATTAGCTAGGTGTGGTTGTGCACTCCCATAGTCCCAGCGACTTGGAAGGCTGAGGTGGGAGGATTGCCTCAGTTGGGAAGATCGAGGCTGCAGTGAGCTGTGACCATGCCACTGCACTCCAGCCTGGGTGACAGAGTGAGACTTTGTCTCGAAAAAAGAAAAGAAAAATATTAGAACTTCTAGAAAATAACACTTGAGTATAACTTTATGACCTTTAAGTCCTAAGGGAAAATATAAATTTGGATTCCTAAAGGAAAATATAAACATTAAAATCTAAAACTTCTGGCCAGCCATGGTGGCTCACGCCTGTAATCCCAGCACTTTGGGAGGCCGAGGTGCGCGGATCACGAGGTCAGGAGTTTGAGACCAGCCTGGCAAACATAGTGAAACCCTGTCTCTACTAAAAATACAACAATTAGTTGAGCATGGTGGCTCACGCCTGTAGTCCCAGCTACTCGGGAGGCTGAGGCTGGAGAATTGCCTGAACCCAGGATGTGGAGGTTGCAGTAAGCTGAGATCAGGCCACTGCACTCCAGCCTGGGCAACAGAGTGAGACTCTACCTCAAAAAAAAAAAAAAATTCTAATACTTCTCTTCATATAAAACAGTGAATGAATAAGCAGGAAGAAAATGAATACAGTTTTTTATATGTATAAATAAACAAATATAAATATAAATATATATATACACATATACCCGCACACAAGTATGTTTATGGATATGGAAATATATTGTCCATGTAACCATCCTATAAATATATATATGCACACGCACACACAGTTAGTCCTCTGGATCTACAGGTTCTGCCTCCATGGATTCAATCAACCATGGACAGAAAATATTTGGGAAAAAAAATGGATAACTGTATCTGTACTGGACATGTACAGGCTTTTTTCCCCTTGTCATTATTTCCTAAATAATACATTATAACAACTATTTACATAGTATTTACACTGTATTAGGTATTATAAATAATCTGGAGGTATTTGAAGTATATGGGAGGATGAGCAATGTGCAAATACTACATCATCTTATAAAAGGGACTTGAGCATCTGTGGAGTCTGGCATCCGTGCAAGGTCGTGAAAATACATGCACACACGCACACACACACACAGATGGTCATTTCTCCTTAGATGACCATCTGTGTGTGTGTGTGTGTATGTAGATATATACATATGACCTACATATAATATGAAAAAGGATTAGTTTACAGAATAGATAAGTAGAAAAAAGAGAAAAAAATCGTACTAAATTGAAGAAAGATCGTAAAAGTCCACTGAATTTGAGAAAGAATTAATAAGAAAACAGACATGTAGACATGGCCTGATTAAATTTCAGAATTCTAAGGAAAGAGAATCAAACTAGGATCAAACATCTTTTCTGGAACTCTGACTGCTGGAAGAGAATGGAATAGTATTTACACACTCTGAGAGGAAAAAATTGTGGCATTACAATTAATATTGTACATTAAGCCAAACGACTATAGAGATATTGTCACAACAAAGGTATTTTCAGGCCGGGCACGGTGGGGTCACCCCTGCAATCCCAGCACTTTGGGAGGCCGAGGTGGGCGGATCATGAGGTCAGGAGATCGAGACCATCCTGACCAACATGGTGAAACCCCTTCTCTACTAAAAATACAAAACTTAGCTGGGCATGGTGGCGCATGCCTCTAATCCCAGCTACTTGGGAGGCTGAGGCAGAAGAGTCGCTTGAACCAGGTAGTCTGAGGTTGCTGTGAGCCAAGATCATACCACTGCACTTCAGCCTGGCAACAGAGTGAGACTCTGTCTAAAAAAAAAAAAGATTTTTTTTTCAGAGATGATAGGTGGGCGTAGTGGCTCACGCTTGTACTCCCAGCATTCTGGGAGACTGAGGCGGAAGGATCACTTGAGGTCAGGAGTTTGAGACCAGCCTGGCCAACACAGCAAAACCCCATCTCTACTAATAATACCAAAAAAATTAGCTGGATGTCATGGCACACGCCTGTAATACCGACCACTCAGGAGGCTGAGTCAGGAGAATCACTTGAACCCCAGAAGTGGAGGTTGTGGTGAGCCGAGATAGTGCCACTGCACTCCAGCCTGGACAACAGAGTGAGATTCAGTATAAAAAAAAAAAAAAAAAAAAAAAAAAAGAAACCTTAAAAGAAAAAAAAATTAAAAAAAAATAATCCCAAAAACCCTTTCTCAAAAAAAAAAAAAAAAAAAAAAAACTGAAGGAAACACTAGAGCCAAATAGAAAACAAAATGAAATCAGAAGAAGACATGGTATATAAGAAACAGTGGTAAGTTAAGACTATATAACTGTTGATGTTATGATGAGATTTAATTAAAAAGTGATACTTGAGCTAGGAGAAAGATAATGAAAATCTATTCTAGAGTGTTTTTAAAATTTTCTTTCCTCTCATTCCTGACATTTCATGATTCTTTTCCCTCATATTTGCCTTATTGCCTGGAGAATTCCTTTAGCCTGACTTTCGATTCACCAATAAGGTTTTCGGCTATATTTAGCCTGATAATTACTGACTTAGAACTTTTAATTTTGATAAGCACTTTGTTTTAATTTCCAAGGAATCTTTCTTGTTTTAAGATTGCTTCCTTTATAAAACATATTATTCTTGGCCGGGCGCAGTGGCTCACGCCTGTAATCCCAGCACTTTGAAAGGCTGAGGTGGGCAGATCACAAGGTCAGGAGTTTGAGACCAGCCTGGCCAACATGGTGAAACCCTGCCTCTACTAAATTAACTGGGCATGGTGGCGGGTGCCTGTAATTCAAGCTACTAGGGGGGCTGAGGCAGGAGAATTGTTTGAACCCGGGCAGCAGAGGTTGCAGTGAGCTGAGATCACACCATTGCACTCTAGCCTGGGCAACAGGGCAAGATTCTGTCTCAAAACAAAACAAAACAAAACAAACAAACAAAAAAAAACCCTAACAGATTATTCTTTTTTATTTGGAATATCTCCTTGATTTTCAATGATAATATGAAATTTAAAAAGTTATTTTCTTTTTTTCTTCCTAAGTTTCTTGTGGTCACCCAGGAGCTAAAAAGTTATTTTGTTTCTATATTAACTTTTGGGAGGGGATCTTTGTTTTGAACCTGTTAATTATCTTCACAATATCTAATCATATTTCATTTTCAGTTTATTATAAATGAAAGTCTAGATTAGTGTCATCTGATAGAACTTTCTGCAATAATAAAAATTTTCTATTGTATATGATCCAAAATGGTAGCTACTAGCCACATGTGGCTGCTGAACATTAGAAATGAGGCTAATGCAACTCAGGGACCAAATTTTAAATTTTACTTAGTTTTAACTAATTTAAATTAAAATATACGTAGCCACATATGGCTGGTGGCTACCATACTGGACACTGCAGGTCTAGATTGTTAAATATACTTGGCTAATATGGGCTCTTCCAGCAAATGTATTGATCACTACTGATTTCTTCAGCAAGACCCCACCTTTTCCTAGTCTGCTGAGCTCCATGCAAGGTACAAAAGATGGCTGAGCTGAAGTGTAGAAAAAGACCAGTAGGGAACCCCCGTTACCTTAGTAAGGCTTAGCAGGAAGGCGTCTACTTCTGCCTCCTTGTCTTGCTGCCCCTCACCACGTCCTGTCAACACCCTCCTACACACACACACACACACACACACAAATGTGGTACCCAGTGGTGGCCAGCAGAAATGTTCATGCTATCTCCGTCAGCAGCTCATTTGCATCTTTGCAGAGCTCTTCCCAGCTTCAGATTCATGAATAGAGGCTCTTTTAGGAATGGAGTAGAATTTTTTCTCTAACAGTGGCTGTACTGCCCCAGTAGGAAAGTGTCAGTAAAAGGAAGTCAATCACAGATGCTCAGTCCTACATTGCACTTTGAAAATACAAAATAATGGCACTATAAAAATCCAAAATCTGGCTTGGCATGGTGGCTCATGCCTGTAATCACAGCACTTTGGGAGGCTGAGGTGGGCAGATCATGAGGTCAGGAGATCGAGACCACCCTGGCCAACATGGTGAAATCCTGTTTCTACTAAAAAAAAAAAAAAAAAAAAAAAATTAGCCAGGCATGATGGCAGGTGCCTGTACCCCCAGCTACTCAGGAGGCTGAGGCAGGGGAACTGCTTGAACCCGGGAGGTGGAGGCTGCAGTGAGCCGAGATCACGCCACTGCACTCCAGCCTGGGTGACAAAGCAAGACTGCTTCAAAAAAAAAAAACAACGCACATAAATAAAAATAAAAATCCAAAATATTTGGCCTCTTATCAATGTGAAGCAAACCCAACTTAGTTCTAAGTATTGTGATGCACAGTATATAACAATCTTCCAAATGTTTCACTAAACCATGAAATCATTCAGTAAATAAACAATACATAGGGTGACAGACCAAGAGGGAAATATTTAATACATATGCTAAATTAAAAATAGAGCCTCCAAATTAGATGCAACTTCAGAAGCAACTTGCACACTAGCAGTTGGGTCAAACCAAAGATATCTGCTCCTTATGGTGAAAAACACAGTAACAATTTTGTGATTATTTTGCTCTATGAACATTTTTAAGCGCTCTATACCACTGGTAAACTAGACTTTTCACATTATTCTTATAGGAAAAGTCATCATCATTTTCTCCAAATTCTCTACCATTTCTCAAGTACACCCTAAGATAAGAGACTAAATGACATTTTTAGTTTCTGATGCCTTAGATGAGAATTTCCAGGGCATTCTTCTCATATAAGTCTTTCGAATTGGAAAATAATACACAAAAGCGGCAGGGTCGTTATGTAGGAGAAGCAAAGGCTTTGGAGGAAACATCTAGGTATGTGACACATATTTGGCAGGACTCTGGTTATTTACACCTTTGAGCCTCGATTTTTCTCATTTGTAAAATGAAGATACTATTATCTGTCTCACAATAATGAAAGGAACACTTACTAGTATACTCAATATTCTCTATTTTCTCCTTTTACACTTACAAAAAAATCACCTGCTATTTCTAGACTTTCACAATATCTAAAAGGGAAAGGTTGTTGTTTTGCATTATATGTCAAAGAGACTTTCCTGGCTGGGTGCAGTGTGGCTCATGCCTGGAATCTCAGCAGTTGGGAGTCCGAGGCAGGCAGATCACTTGAGGTCAGGATTTTGAGACCAGGCTGGCCAACATGGTGAAACCCCAACTCTACTAAAATACAAAAATTAGCCAGGCGTGGTGGCACATGCCTGTAGTCCCAGCTACTCTCGGGAGGGTGAGGCAGGAGAATCACTTGAACCTGGGAGGCGGAGGTTGCAGTGAGCCAAGAATGTGATGATGCACTCCAGGCTGGGTAACAGAGCTGGACTCCATCTAAAAAAAAAAAAAAAAAAAAAAAAAAGAGACTTTCCTAAAATAGTTCAATATAAATATTTACATTCAGTGAACTACTGTCCCCCTAAAATTCATGTCCACCTGGAATCTATGAATGTGACCTTATTTAGAAATAAGATCACTGCAGATATGATCAAGTTAAAATGAGGTCCTTCTGAATTAGAGTGGGCCTTAAATCCAACTGGTACCCTCATAAAAAAGGCATGTGAAGACAGAGATACAGGAAAGGTCATAGGATGGTGGAAGCTGAGATTAGAGTGACGTAGCTGCAAGCTGAGGAAGGCCAAGCATTGCTGGCAACCACTAGAAGCCAGGAGGAAGCAAGGAGGATTCTTCTTTAGAACCTCCAGAGGGAGTATGGCTCCATGACACCTTGATTTCAGACTTCTACCCTTCAGAACTATGAGAAAATACATTTCTATCATTTTGAGCCACCCAGTTTATGGTAACCCTAAGAAACTAATACAGTATTGATTCCTAAAACAAAAACAAAATCATTTTGGCTTATTTTCCAGAGGAAAAAAGTACCACACATTTTGCTATAGCTGAATGATAGCAAGCAGATTTATATCCTGATCTTGTTTGACGTGGATTTTTTGAGAATATATTTTAGTAGTATATTAGTTGGGGATAATGTTTACAAGTGACCAAAAGTTAACTCAAACAGGCGTGAGAGAGAGAGAGAGAGAGAGAGAGTGTGTGTGTGTGTGTGTGTGTCACAAAGGTGGGAACAAAGGGAGTGGGGTAGGGTTCTAGGAGTGGATCCTGCCTTCCCAAGAAAAGAACCACCAACCCAGGACCAACACAGCCATAGCAGGGCCTCTTGAGCCACTGAATGCAGCACCAGACACTGGTTTCTCCTCTCTTCCTGTTCATTATCTTCATTCTTCTATCTATAGACTACCTTTATCTTCTAAGTGAAAACATGACTGTCAGCAGCTTTCAAGCTTTATCATTTACAGAGCTTGGTTGAAGACAGATTGATTCCATTCTCTAGGTCTCCAAGCCCAAAAAGCTCAGAGAAAGTCTTCAATTGGTCTGAGTGAGGCCAGCTGTCCACCCTGAACTATCCAAAGCAGCCCTGCAGCTGGGCCATTCCCAGAGAGAGCGATGGATAAAGGCACTCACTCTACACAAGGAACAGCTCTAGTTTCCTTCCTTAATAAAGAAACCGTTTCACTTAAAAAAAAAAATCTCTAAACACTGACTAAAATGCTAAAATGAAGTGAGCAACCAGGGGAAAGAAGTATTAATAATTTCAAGGGCAGACACAAACACGATTTGGAGAAGAAACAGCAGTCATAGACAAATCAAATTATCCATAAATGTAACACACTGATAGAGAGTTTTAACGAAGAGCCAATAAGCACATGAACTGGATGCTTCGTGTATGTAAGTATAAATAAAATAATTTTCACTATTGGGATTCAATGAAAAACCACTTTCTCTATTTAAAAGAATAAAAAATATGCAGAAAATTAAGCAACAATTTTTTTTCCCTTCAAATTTTAAGTTCCAGGGTATGTGTGCAGGATGTGCAGGTTTGTTACATAGGTAAACGTGTGCCATGGTGGTTTGCTGCACAAATTAATCCATCACCTAGGTATTAAGCCCAGCATCCATTAGCTATTCTTCCTGATGCTCTACCTCCCCCAACCCCTCCCTTCAACAGGCCCCAGTGTTTGTTGTTTCCCCATATGTATCCATGTATTCTCATAGCTCAGCTCCTACTTATAAGTGAAAATATGTAGTAGTTAGTTTTCTGTTCCCACGTTAGTTTGCTGAGGATAACGGCTTCCGGCTCCATCCATGTCCCTGCAGAGGACATGATCTTGTTCCTTTTTATTGCTGCATAGTATTCCATAGTGTATATGTACCACATTTTCTTTATCCATTCTATCATTGAGGGCATTTGGGTTGATTCCATGTTTTTGCTATTGTGAACAGTGCTGCAGTGAACATATGTGTGCATGTATCTTTAAAATAGAATGATTTATATTCATTTGGGTAAAAACCCAGTAATGGGATTGCTAGGTCAAGCGGTATTTCTGCCTCTAGATTTCTGAGGAATCGCCATACTATATTCCACAATGGTTGAACTAATGTACATTGTCACCAATAGTGTAAAAGCATTCCTTTTCCTCCACAACCTCGCCAACATCTCGTTTCTGGACTTTTTAATAATCGTCATTCTGAGTGGTGTGAGATGGTATCTCATTGTCGTTTTGATTTGCATTTCTCTAATGATCAGTGATGCTGAGCTTTCTTTCATATGTTTGTCAGCTGCATGACAAACATGCATGTCTTCTTTTGAGAAGGGTCTGTTCATGTCCTTTGCCCACTTCTTAATGAGACTGTTTTTTTCTTGCAAATTTGTTTAAGTTCCTTGTAGACTCTGTATATTAGACCTTTGTCAGATGGACATATTGCAAAAATTTTCTCCAATCCTGTAGGTTGTCTGTTCACTCTGATGAGTTTCTTTTGCTGTGTACTTTTGCTGCAATTGCTTTTGGCATTTTTGTCATAAAATCTTTGCCTATGCCTATGTCCTGAATACTACTGCTTAGATTTTCTTCTAGGGTTTTTTATAATTTTGGATTTTACACTTATGTCTTTAATCTACCTTAAGTTTTGTATAAAGTGTAAGGAAGGAATCCAGTTTCAATTTTCTGCATATGGCTAGCCAGTTCAACTCCTTGCAAAACAGAAAATCCTTTCTCCGTTGCTCGTTTTTGTCAGGTTTGTAGATCAGATGGTTGTAAGTGTGTGGTCTTATTTCTAAGTTTTCTACTCTATTCCATTGGCCTGTGTCTGTTTTTGTACAAGTATCATGCTGTTTTGGTTACTGCAGCCTTGTAGTATAGTTTGAAGTCAGGTAGCATGATGCCTCCAGCTTTGTTCTTTTGGCTTAGGACTCTCTTGGCTATTCGGACTCCTTTTTGGTTCCACATGAATTTTTAAATAGTTTCTTATAATTCTGTTAAGAACGTAAATGGTGGTTTAATGGGAATAGCATTGAATCTATAAATTACTTTGGGCAGTATAGCCATTTTCACGATATTGATTCTTCCTAACCATGAGCATGGAATGTATTTCCATTTGTTTGTGTCCTCTCTGATTTCATTGAGCAGTGGTTTGTAGTTCTCCTTGAAGAGGTCCTTCACTTCGCTTGTTAGCTGTATTCCTAGGTATTTTGTTCTTTTTGTAGTGACTGTGAATGGGAGTTCATTCATGATTTGGGTCTCAGCTTGCCTGTTGTTGGTGTATAGGAATGCTAGTGATTTTGCACATTGATTTTGTATCCTGAGACTTGGCTAAAGTTGCTTATCAGCTTAAGAAGTTTTTGGGCTGAGACAATGGGATTTTCTAGATATAGGATCATGTCATCTGCAAATGAGGATAATTTTACTTCCTCTCTCCCTACCTGAATACACTTCATTTCTTTCTCTTTCCTGATTGCCCTGGCCAGAACTTCCAATACTATGTTGAATAGGAGTGGTGAGATTATTTCTAAAGATGATTAAACTCAATGTACAACTTGTAATTTTCTTAGAAATAGAAATTGACACTTACCATGTTACTAGGGTCTCTATCAGCTCGATCTAGTTCAAAAGAATTTATTTTATTGGCACTCATTTCATCAGTGTCAGCAATGACATAATGTCTAGGTGAGTAGGCATTGGACAAGCTCCCAAGCAGCCTCAGGATCTCAGTGGTATGCCCACCTGGAAAAAATATCAGAAGTCCTAAGATTAATAAACCCACAATGGACATATCCATTTGACCATGTTATACCAATGTCATCGTTTCAGGTGGGGGGACACTGTAATTGTATATTTCTCAGAAGACACAAGAACATTTGAAAACAATAAATCTATGCACTTGTATAAATACAACTTTTACATCAAAAGCACTAGCAGTAGGTACTAAGGAAGGCACAAAACAGTATAAGACATAGCTCTTGCTATCAAGAAGACTGGTGAGAAAGGGGCAAGACACATATATGAAGACAAAGAAGATCCAAGACAGCAAGAAAAACTAAAATGTGGAGGGTAAGCAAATGGTTACGAAAAATCAATGCCTTAAGAATAAGGAAGATCCCTGTGATGGCGGGCATCTGCAGTCCCAGCTACTCGGGAGGCTGAGGCAGGAGAATGGCATGAACCCGGGAGGCAGAGCTTGCAGTGAGCCAAGATCATGCCACTGCACTCCAGCCTGGGTAACACAGCAAGACTCCATCTCAAAAAAAAAAAAAGAATAAGGAAGATCCCTGAAAAAGGCTGAGATGACTTGAAAGGGGAAGATAATGGAGAGATAGGAGTAGGGAGGCCACTGGGTGGAGATAGGGATTGTTAGCGCATGAAATGACAAGATCTGAAACATGTGTTCAAAGTGTGGTAGGAATACTGGGAAGAAGGTACGGGTGAAATAAGGTCACAAAAGCAGGATGGGAAAAAGGAAGCCAGTCACTGAAGGTTCTATGTAGAGAAATAAAGTGAAGGGGGCATGAGCACTGACCAGCAGGGCTTGGGCTTTCCTAAGAAACATTTTTTGTCTACCACTGTAAGTCCAGCTCCTATCAGAGGTCTCAGCACACTGCAGCTCCTCAAATATTTATCAGCTTCACCAAATGAGTAATGTTCAGTTTCTGAAGTCATATAATCTCCAAAATTTTAATACATTAATTACAAAAGCATAAATTTAAAAATCAGCTATGTTCATTGAGGTTTCCTTCATGAAAACAATAGAATATCTACCTATCTATAAACTATTTAAGCAAAATAGTCAAACTCCTTATCAAGGAGCCCTATCATACCTATTTCAGTCTCATCTCACAAGCGTTGTGCCTCAGTCAGGTTGATGTCTTTAACATTCTCTGCATTCATTTTATTTGTTACTCACTCCTTGCCTCTGGTTATGCTGCTCCCCATACCTAGAAGGCTTCCCCCACCCCACCTCCCTTATTGTTGTAAGAAAGAGTATATAGTGATACAGGGACACAAACAAAGATAAATTAAACATGAGTTTCCCCCCAACACCAATTTGCGATCTTGGCTCACTGCAACCTCCACTTCCCAGGTTCAGGCGATTCTCCTGCCTCAGCCTGCCTCAGCCTCCCGAGTAGCTGCAATTACAGGCGTGCGCCACCACACCTGGCTAATTTTTGCATTTTTAGTAGAGACAGGGTTTCACCATTGTTGGTCAGACTGGTCTTGAACTCCTGACCTCAGGTGATCCACCCACGCAGCCTCCCAAAGTGCTGGGATTACGGGCGTGAGCCACCGCGTCAGGCCCACATTTTTTTTTAATAGTAGAAACGAAAGGATTTCATTCTAGATTCCAGGAGGAATTATATATAGAAACAAATTTGACATAGATTTAGTGTGAATTTCAGGAATTAAAATCATATGTTAGCTTCATAACCTGTCACCCATCTTCTTGACTGGGGCATACAGTTTACACATCTGGTTTATACTCTTTTTAGTATTTTTGGTTTTAGCTTCAAAAAAAACAAAGTCAGGCCAGACACGGTGGCTCACGCCTGTAATCTCAGCTACTCGGGAGTCTCAGGCAGGAGAATTGCTTGAGACCGCACTCCAGCCTGGGCAACAGTGTGAGACTCTGTCTCAAAAAAGAAAAAAAAAGTGGTGGTACTCCAAGTAGGTACTTGTTTTCACAGCTGGAATAATTAAGAGTAAAACCTAATATCCACATCTTCCACTACAATAAAAACTTCATTATACCTGCTTTAATAGTCTTTTTTTTCCTCTTTTTTTTTTTTTCTTTTTTAAGGAAACCCTCACTGAATACTGTGAAAGTTCTCAGGATAAAAATAGAGTCACTGTGACAAAATGGAGCTGGGAAAGGCCATGAAGGAAGGGTTCTTAATGCTCAATCGCCTGAACACAAGAACTACCACAAAAGACTATACCAAAACCACAACCTTGTACAAAGGCCATTGCAACCTTATGCAAAAAAATACTCCTGCAAGGACATCTGCCCAGCCACTGCCTGCCTAACCTTGGACTGATGCCACCCTTATTATTGATCCCTGTAAGCAAGGATAATTGTTTCAAAACAACTTATATAACCCTCCCCATTTTAGCTTTAAAAATCGCTGTCTTCCCTTGCCTCTTTGTGCCCATAGTTTATTCAGCATGTGTATTCCACACTACAATGCTTACTCTTGAATATACTTATTATATTTGGAGAATCTCTCTGTTATTTAGGTTGACAGTATATTCACTGAAAATTTAACCTTGTTATTGAATAAAGTCATTAAAATGATGGACTTTGTCTTCCATTTTACTCTTTTATTAAGATACATTTTTTTGAGAATAAGATCCTCTAAGTTCTACCTTAAAATATATCCAGCATCCAATCACTTCTCACCATTTCTTTTGTTATACCCCTGCTCCAGGCCACTGTCACCTCTCACATGGATTATGAACACAGCTTACTGATCTGTTCCCTGACCCTCTTCCCCTTCAGTCTATCGCAACATAACATCCAGTGTGACCCTAGTCGAGTTGATCAAATTATTTACTTCTGCTCAAAATCCTCCAGTGGCTTCATGTCTCATGTGGAATAAAAGGCTTCTTATACTCTGACCTCAACTATGTTCCCTCTTGGAGCTCATCTCCTGTTCCTCCCTGCTTACTAAATCTACTCTAATCACTCTAGCCTCCTTGCTGTTGGCTGTCATCTCCCCAAGGAGGCTTTCCCTGACAATCTTCATAAAAAGCAATGCCCGGCCAGGCACGGTGGCTCACGCCTGTAATCCCAGCACTTTGGGAGGTTGAGACATGTGGATCACGAGGTTAGGAGATCGAGACCATCCTGGCTAACACAGTGAAACCCCGTCTCTACTAAAAATGCAAAAAAATTAGCCAGGCGTGGTGGCGGGCACCTGTAGTTCCAACTACTCAGGAGGCTGAGGCAGGAGAATGGTGTGAACCCGGGAGACGGAGCTTGCAGTGAGCGGAGATTGTGCCACTGCACTCCAGCCTGGGCGACAGAATGAGACTCATCTCAAGGAAAAAAATAAAAAATAAAAGCAATGCCCCCTTCCCCAAATCATAGTGTTTATCACTGCATAACTTACTGTGTAGTCTATTTAATTGTTTTGTTTTTTATCTCCCTCTATCCATGCCTCACTAGAAGGCAAGCACCGTACTATGAGGGCAGGGATTTGTTTGTTTTGTTACTGCTGTACCTCCTATTCCTAGAAAGAGCAGGCCGTCCTATTGAAGGAAAGATTGAATGAAAAGATTGAATGAAAGTTTGATATTAAATCTAACATTTGCCTAAGAAGGCTGTATTGTGTTTCAAAGAAAAGTAGTTTTGGCAAATGTTCTCTGAACAGAAGTGGTCTACTAATAATTTATTTTTTTTTTAGACAGAGTCTTGCTCTGTTGCCCAGGCTGGAGTGCAGTGGCGTGATCTCAGCTCACTGCAACCTCCACCTCCTGAGTTCAAGCGATTCTCCTGCCTCAGCCTCCTGAGTAGCTGGGATTACAGGCACCTGTCACCATGCCCACCCAATTTTTTTGTATTTCTTAGTAGAGATGGGGTTTTGCCACGTTGGCCAGGCTGGTCTTGAACTCCTGACCTCAGGTGATTCACCTGCTTCAGCCTCCCAAATTGCTGGGATTATAAGTGTGAGCCACCCGTGCCTGGCCTCCTAATAATATTTTATGATATCTAAAGAGTAAATGTTGCTTCATCTTCAAGGTAAATATTGAAAATGTCTTCTTCCTCCTCCAAAATGTTGGGCATGAACTATTAAACTGCTTATCTCATTACAAGTCTTTCTTTAACTGGCATGGTTCTTTCAGGCCCTTGATACCTTCCTACCCTCAATAACTTGAATGAAGGCACCATTTGCCAGAAGAATTATCAACCTTAATTTTGGTTTCTAGTCCACCAAATGTAACACTATCAAGTCATTAGTCCTAACATCTCGTTCAAGTCAGAAACCTGGAAATCACCCTTCAGTCCTTCCCTCCCACATCCTCTACTTTCAACCCACAGTTGTGGATTTAACCCCTAAAATCTTCCAATCTCATACGAATGCGATTGCTTCTCTCCAGCCCCACACCTATCACTCCAGTCAGGCCATCTTTATCTGTTATCAGAAATATTCAAAAGGGTCCTATTTGTTTCTCTATTTCAGTCTTTGTCAAGACATTCTTTTGACAATGCAGGCTGAATAATCTTTGTGAACCCTCAGATGGAAGTGGGTGACTCTCCACTGAAAAAGATAAGCCACGTGCGGTGGCACGTGCCTGTGGTCCCAGCTACTCGGGAGTCTGTCTCAGAATCACTTGATCCCAGGATTTACAGGCAAGCCTGGGTACATAACAAGAGTCTGTCTTAAAACCAAAAACCAAAACAAAACTTCAAAAGCTCCTTTTGCCACCAAGACTAATACAGTAACCATTTATTAACTGCTTATGTAAAAAGAAAAGAAAATGTCACGATCTTCCAAATTTATTATGCCAAGGGGAAAAGCTAAGCCCTGAAAACTGACTCATGTAACATGGCTTTTTCTCTTTGGTGTGTGACTGCTGCTTCCTGACCTTTGTGTTGAGATGTTATACATTAACCAGACTCCCTAGTCTTTATTCAAACCTAGATTAAATGACATTAGAGATAGAGGCCTTTGTGATTGTTACCTCCTTATACCAGAATGTTAAACAAATCCCTTAGTGTGTAATCAATAGTAGTGTTGGGACTTAGAAAACAATATCCCAAAATGAAGGCCTTAGAAGTAAAGTTTTTTCTCTGGTCTTCTCCTGTCCTCTGTCTCTCAGTCCCATACTCCCCTGAGGGTTGCCATAGAAACCAGAATCTCTCTCTCCAGGGCGGGTCACAGAAACCAAGAACTCCTTCTCTCAAAAACTAGTCATAAAACCTAAAAATACTACTCTAATTTTACTCCAACTTTCTGTGTAAAAACTGGCGATAAAGTAATTATCCGAGCTGGGCGAGGTGCCTACACCTTTAATCCCAGTACTTTGGAAGGCAGGAGAATTGCTTGAGGCCAGGAATTCAAGACCAGTCTGGTACACATAGCAAGACACCATCTCTATTTTAAAAATTAATTAAATAAAAAAAAATAAATTATCTGACCTACCTTGTTTGATGGTAGGTCATAAGACCCCCATTCCAGAGAGGGTCCTACCCCATATCCAGAAGGAAAGAATGCATGCTCAGAGAAACCAAGAAAAATCTAGACAGGCCTTGCTGGGCTTCCCTACTGTCTATTAGCATTAAATTAGACCCTTTTGTCCAGTCATAATTCTACATGGCTATCCATACTTTGTTGAACCTAAGCATAAAAGCAGACCATTTCCCTCGTATCTTTGGGTCTTCATTCAGAACGCTTTCATATATGCTTCATAAATGTGTGTCTTTTCTCCTATTATTTCTGCCTCGTCAGTGATTTTCAGTGAAACTTCAGAGGGCAAAAGGGAAGTTTCCCCTTGGCCCTTACAGTAGCCAACCAAATCTTGTATCTGTATGTTAGCCTTTCTATGGAAAATGTTGTAATTTTGTTCAGCATCTCTGTTCTGGTCTATCTAAACTATCTTCATTCTTCCCCACATGGGGAGCACTGATCACCATTCTTTGATATAGGTTTGCTCCCCAGACAGCCACTCTCACGCTTTGTGCTTGAATAAACTCTTCTAACGGGATATTGAGCCCTTTGATTATTTTAGGTTGACACTATATGTCAAGCACTTTAATAAACACTGATTTTTTAATTTAAGCTTTTGATTATATCATTTTATTTTATTTCATTTTGAGATAGGGTCTCACTCTGTCAACCAGGCTGGAATGCAGTGGTGCAGTCTCAGCTCACTGCAACCTCCATCTCCCAGGCTCTACTGATCCTCCTAGCTCAGCCCCCCCAATAGCTAGGACTATAGGTACATGCCACCACATCCAGCCAATTTATTTATTTATTTTAGTGTTGAGACAGGATTTCCCTGTGTTGCCCAGGCTGGTCTCCAACTCCTGAGCTCAAGCAATCCACCTGTTTCAGCCTCTCAAATTGCTGAGATTACAGGTGTGAACCACCACACCCAGCCTAAACACTTAAATATGATCATATTTAAACTCTCCTGTCCTCTCTCAACCCATGTAGAAACAGAAGGTTCAATGAGGTTAACTAATTGCCTAAGATCACCGAAGTAGTAAGTGGCAGAGATGTGATTCATGTGTGGTGTTATGACAACCTAGAGGCCTGTGGTCTTAACCCCTAGATGATATGGAACAGTGGAGTAGCAGCAATTGCTTTATAAAGCAAGATTTTAGGCCGGGGTGGTGGTTCACACCTGTAATCCCAGCACTTTGGGAGGCTGAGGCAGGAGGATCACTTGAGGTCGGGAGTTCAAGACCAGCCTGGCCAACATGGTGAAACACTGTCTCTACTAAAAATACAAAAATTAGCTGAGTGTGGTGGTACACCTGTAATCCCAGCTACTTGGGAGGCTGAGGCAGGAGAATGGCTTGAACCTGGGAGGTGGAGTTGCAGTGAGCTGAGATCGCACCACTGCCCTCCAGCCTGGGCAACAGTGTGAGACTCTGTATAGAAAAGAAAAAAAGCAAGATTTTAAATACCCTTTATAATCTGGACTCAGTTTACCTCCCCACATTTAACTCTACACAACAGTGTTCTCTCAACTCTGGCCATTCAAAGTGCTATTATCTTCTTTTCACATCCTCCCACCCCTCAAAACCCTGGCTCTCCCTCATCTGACTAATTCTTGGTCATCTTTCAAGTCTTGGTTTAGCATTATTTCTTCCAGGAAGCTGCCTGTTTTTTAAGACCTGATAAAGTAGTACCCTTCCTGAAGACTGCCATAGCAATTTGTACTTCTTACACAATCATTACAAGATTATAGCATTTATCTCATTGTGGCAAACACTCATTTTGATTTATTTTGTTAGTTTTTTTTTTTTTTTTTGTATTCTCTATTTCATTCACTGCTGTATCTTTGCATCTCTCACAGGACTTAGCACGGAGTCAGCACTCCGTAGCAAGCAATGTTAGTCAGTTTTATTTCTTGAGGTTAGTTTAGTGTTTGGCCTCTCTAACAGCTCAAAACAGATTAAGTGAATAAAGTAATGCATTATACTTGAACATAAACTTAGTACATTTGCTCATACTATACATGTTCTATCTGGATGCAATCTCCTGCCATCCCCAAATGTTTACATTGTGTGTGTGTGTGTCTGTCTGTCCCTGTCAAATATGTCTACTTAAAATTGTAAGCACCTACACAATTGGTGTATTTAGATTGTATTACCTGACAGGTCAGTGTGTTGCTCACACTCTGCCACCCGGTGTGTATTGCTCTATAGTCCGTAGATAACTGTTTTTATCCTCTTGGACTTTGTATATTTATAAAAGTGACAATTCTTTTTGCCTCATTTGTCATGTAGCATTCGTGTTTCCTAAACTAAATACGCAATACCTAGATTAATAATGCACAACAGCCATACGGGGAAACTGCATGTTAGCATCAAAAGGCTTCTACGTTCTCTCTGTTCACTAATTATTTGTTTGAAAAGTATACGCTACAGAGAGTCTTAATTACAGACAAGTGTAAATTACTTGTCATAAAAAGACCTCTGGGCCGCGTCAGCAAACTAGCCCTTACCCAGGCTAGACTGACCAGTTCCGGCAAGGCAGAGAAACTACAAATCTCTGCATGCAACATTCCAAGAAGTGCTAAGGGTAACAGGGAAGAGGGTCGCGGTGCACTCTGGGGTTTGTAGTGACCAACCCAAGTCCGACAGTCGCTTCCTCGATACTTACCGGACCCAGCCACCACCAAGATACTGAGAGACTCCCGGGGCATAAAGTCCCTGGAACGAAGCACTACCCATATTCGCAGGATTAGGAAAGCCGCCACAGCTCCTGCAGCCGCAGCTAGAATAAGAACACACATCAATGCAGAGAAACGGCGCATGCGTCCAACTTCCGGGGACCGGCCACTGTCAAAGTTCACAACTACGGGTGCCGAAGCAACTCAAACGCGGAGGGACGCACCTCCTGGTGGGCTGGACTTGCCTGAGCTGGGAGGAGTGGAGGGTCGAGGGAGTAGCCAGGGTCCCGCTGACAATTCATTTTACCTCATTTATCATGAGCATTCGTGTTTCCTAAACTAAATACGCAATACCTAGATTAATAATGCACAACAACCATGCAGAGAAACTGCCTGTTAGCATTAAAAGGCTTCTACGTTCTCTACGTTCACGTTTGTCGGCGGAACCCCTGCTACTGCGCGGATTCTGGGCAGCTGCAGCCAAGCGTAAGCTGAAAATCGGGAAGTTAAGCCCTGGGGAAGCTTAATTTACGCCCACGACCAGCTCAGGCCGTCTGTGTGCCCGAAAGGCCCCGAAACTCCCCAGTTAGGAGATGTTCTGGCTCTACCCACTTCGTGAGTGCCACCTGAAGCTGAGGAAATACATCCTTTCTTCTTCTTCTTTTTTTTTTTTTAATGCCAAGAGAAATGTTTGTGTTGCACGCACAGACATTACTGAAAGTGTTTGCCAGTAAGGACCATAGGCTTAAACATTGAATTTAGGTCCCTTATCCAAATCCCCTCTTCCTCAACACGTATGTTTTTAACTTTTCTCGGCGCTTTCACAGTCTCAGTGTGACCAGAGTAGTTGAGGGTGACCACCTCAAGGTAAGCCACAGTCCTGAGAGGATTGCAAAGCTCAGTGGCTCTAGGTAGCAGGATAGACAAGGCACAGTCCCACAATTAATATTCAGTTAATTTTACCACAAAGCATTCCCGGTGTGTTTCTCATGTCCTCAGCCAAAATGATGATCTGCCAACACCCTCTTCAATCCCAATTTTGCTTTTTATTATGTCTAATTAATCCACATTACAACATAAGATCAGGAGCCCCTTCATCCCAAATATAATTTGCCTTCGGTCCATCATAGACCTACCTGTAGGTTATATTGAACAGGTATACAGATGAGTAAACAGGTTCAGAAAGGTGCAACAGCTTGCCCAAGTGGAATAGTATCAGATTTAGAATCAGAAACCAGAAATCTGAGTCCTGCTGGACAGGAGTACCGCATCCTGTATTCCTTTGCTAAATTGAAACTTCCCTGATCACCACACTTACCTGGAGCCTAGAATGTGTTTTTAAAAATGCAGACTCCCAGGGTCCATTGGGAAGCACTGAATCAGAATTTCCAGGGATAGGGCACCTGGGATTAGCTTATGTAACCAGTGTGTCCATTCCTATCAGTAGGCAAGTTTGGGAGACTTTGTGAGTAGAGTTTGTGGACCTTACAACACTTTCCAAATTGTCTTCCATCAAATCTTCTTCTTTTTTTTTTTTTTTTGAGATAGTCTCGCTCTGTGGCTCCGGCTGGAGTGCAGTGGAGCAATCTTGGCTGACTGCAACCTCTGCCTCCCAGGTTCAAGCAATTCTCCTGCCTCAGCCTCCCAAGTAGCTGGGACTACAGGCATGCACCAACATGCCCGGCTAATTTTTATTTATTTATTTATTTTTAGTAGAGACGGGGGTTTCACCATGTTGGCCAGGCTGGTCTCGAACTCCTAACCTCGGGTGATCTGCCTGCCTCTGCCTCTCAAAGTGCTGGGATTACAGGCATGAGCCACTGCACTCAGCTCCATCAAATATTCTTAATCATACATTCTCACAATAAGGTGTTAAAGTGGATATTATTTCCCTTTTTACAGATAAAGAAGTAGATTCCATAAAAGTTAAATAATTTGTCTAAGGTTACTTAGCTAGAAAGGGTGTAGAAAGTTCATAGTTATGGACTTAGAAGTCAGTATCCCTCAAATTTTAATGGAATCAGAACCCTCTGGGCTTACAAATGCATAGTTGGAAGTCCAGAGGTAGGGGCTTTGGTGTAGTATGAAAAACAGCTGGAGGATAATACAAAGAGTATCATTTACTTTTATATGCCCGCTCTGCCATTCCTAATAATGTCTTCAACCTGAAACAGTCTTACTTCATTTTTAAGACATTAGTGGTACCAGAATGGGATGTGTGGATGGTTACATCCAACAGGGCAATCTCCATAGCCAAAAAAGAAGTTATCTTGTCACTGGGTGTTGCTTTGCTCCTCCTGCCCCCAGTCTTGCTCTGTCACACAAGCTGAAGTGCAGTGGCGCGATCTCAGCTCACTGCAACCTCCGCCTCCTGGATTCAAGCTATTCTCCTGCCTCAGCCTCCCGAGTAGCTGGGACTATGGGCTTGCACCACCACGCCCAGCTAATTTTTGTATTTTTAGTAGAGACAGTGTTTCACCAGGTTGGTCAGGCTGACCTCATGATCCGCCCGCCTCAGCCTCCCAAAGTGCTGGGATTACAGGGGTAAGCCATGGTGCCCAGCCTGCTTTATTTATTTATTTTTTGGCAAGGAAACTTATTCTAGAATCCCTCACAGCAGACTTTCTTTCACTCCTTTTGGCCATACTTATATCACTTTCCCAGGCATAAAAGGAAAGCGATCTCAAAACTGCTGAAGGTGAGAGGAGGATGACCTACAACTCACCTGTAGTATATGACTATTGGATGGAGGGTGGGTACTGAACAAAATAGGCATTCTCTCAGTGAGGAGGAAGCTGCAGGGAGGGTTGTTGGGTAGGCAAACAATAGCATCTAGATTGCTGTGATGATGATGTGTCTGAAAAAGCTTTGTAAACTGACACATGCAATGAAATGTCAGGCATATGATAATTACTTAGCTCCAGGCCCCAAGCTCTATATTAAGGTAGATTTAATACTTAGAGGACACCCTTGCATTTCCCATTACTTCATCTCCTCACTGTTGTAATTACCTATATCTGTAGGAAATATCAGTTTGACAACACTTGGCATGTAGCTGGAGTGAATGGAGGCAATCAAACATTGGGGGCTTGCCAGGAAATGCAGAGAATCAAAGAGGGTGGGGTAGCGGACATTGTTTGGACTTACTGGTTGAGTTATTCTGAATTAAGGTGATCATGAAACTCTTCAGTTTTCCTGTCAAGGAAGTTGAGAACTGCAGGGAGCAGCTAGGTAGCAGGCAGGGACAGGAACATAGTTGAGAAGTCCTGACAAAAATGCCACCTGGGTAAGCAAAGTCCTGGGCTGTGACAGACACAGAATGTATAGATAATCAAGAAGTCAAGAAGCTGTAGTGGGCCAGGCACAATGGCTCGTGCCTGTAATCTCAGCAATCTAGGAGGCCAAGGCAGGAGGATCACTTGAACCTCAGAGTTTGAGACCAGCCAAGGCAACAGAGTGAGACCCTATCGCTATAAAAAATTTAAAAATTAGCCAGGCATGATCGTGGTGTGTGCCTGTAGTCCCAGCTACTCAGGAGGCTGTGGTGGGAGGATTGCTTAAACCCAAGAGATCAAGGCTGCAGTGAGCCATATTTGCACTACTGCACTCCAGCCTGGGTGACAGAGACCCTGTCTCAAAAAAAAAAAAAAAAAAAAGGCCAGGCACTGTGGCTCATGCCTGTAATCCCAGTACTTTGGGAGGCTGAGGCAGGCGGATCACCTGATATCGGGAATTTGAGACCAGCCTGACCAACATGGAGAAACCCTGTCTCTACTAAAAATACAAAATTAGCCAGGCGTGGTGGTGGGCGCTTGTAATCCCAGCTACTCAGGAGGCTGAGGCAGGAGAATCCCTTGAACCCAGGAGGTGGAGGTTGCGGTGAGCTGAGATTGTGCCATTGTACTCCAGCCTGGGCAACAAGAGCAAAACTCTGTCTCAAAAAAAAAAAAAAAAAAAAAAAGCTATAGTGGATTAATCAGGAAAGTTAAGACGGAGCGAGAAGAAGCAACAATTAAAATTTCTCTTGGGAAGGTGAGTTGTGCTGAAAATGGGTTTAACAGATTCATGGAAGTAAATTATAGTGCTGCAAAAAGCATGAAAACTGTGTTAATAGTTGACAAAATGAATAATGATATGTGGTCTATAACCAATCATAAGTAAAGTATGTCTGGGAGGTGATTTTTTTTTTTTTTTTTTTGAGACAGGGTCTTACTCTGTCACCCAGGCTGGCATGCAGTGGTGCACTCTCAGCTCACTGCAGCCTCAACCTCCCTGGGCTCAGAAGATGATCTTACCTCAGCGTCCTGAGTAACTGGGACTACAGGTGTGTGCCACCACGCATGGCTAATTTTTGTATTTTTTTGTAGGGTCAGGGTTTTACCACATTGCCCAGGCTGGTCTCAAACTCCTGAACTCAGGCAATCCACCCACCTCAGCTTCCCAAAGTGCTGGGATTACAGGTGTGAGCCACCTTGCTCAGCCTGGGAGGTGATTTTTATTCTCTTCTTTTTTTTTTTTTTGAGATGGAGTCTTGCTCTATCGCCCAGGCTGGAGTGCAATGGCGAGATCTCAGCTCACTGTGACCTCTGCCTCCTGGGTTCAAGCCATTCTCCTGGCTTAGCCTCGCTAGTAGCTGGGATTACAGGCACCCGCCACCACGCCCGGCTAATTTTTTGTATTTTTAGTAGAGATGGGGTTTCACTATGTTGGCCAGACTAGGCTCGAACTCCTGACCTCGTGATCCACCCGCCTCTGCCTCCCAAAGTTCTGGGATTATAGGCGTAACCCACCACGCCTGGCTGATATTTATTCTCTTCTTAAATCTATTTCCCAAAGTTTCTACAGCAAATATTACTCATGCATATTTTTAAAGTTATTTTAGAGGTTCAGATAATTTTGTACTTTTCTGTAGGATTGTACATGTTAATTTATTCAACATATTTAATAAGCATCTGCTGTGTGCCAGACACTGTTTTAGGTGCAGGGGATGTCGTATAAATAAGACAGTGGTCCAGGCAAAAACTTTGGATTAGGGAGATAACAGTGGAGGTAGAAGAGGTCAGATTTGATATACATTTTATGGGTAGAGTCAATAAAATTTGTTAAGGGATTAGATATTGGGGATTAAAAAACAAGGAGGAATCCAGATGACTCCAATATATTTTTATTCAAAACTGGTTAGGTGGTATTACATGCTAAGAATAGACAGACTGAAGGAGAAACAAGCTTTTGTGGGTAGGGGAAGGGGAGGAGAGGATGAAAATGAAGTGGTATGTTTTTGACTTTAGTTTGAATAACCTGCTAGACAACCAAGTGGTTATGCCAGATAGGCAGTTTTATGTACAGACCTAAAGCTTGGGTCAGGTCTAGTGGTATAAATTTAGAATTCATTGGCATATAGATGGTATTTAAAGCTATAGGACTGGGTGAGATCACCAAAGGAGAGTTGAGGTCAGTCCTCTCAAAGAGAACTTTTCTTTTCTTTTCTTTTTGAGACAAAGTTTCACTCTTGTTGCCCAGGCTGGAGCGCAATGGCGTGATCTCGGCTCACTGCAACATCCGCCTCCCTGTTCAAGCAATTCTCCTGCCTCAGCCTCCCAAGTAGCTGGGATTACAGGTGCCTGCCACCACGCCCGGCTAATTTTTTTGTATATTTAGTAGAGACGGGGTTTCACCATGTTGACCAGCCTGGTCTTGAACTTCTGACCTCACGTGAGCCACCTGCCCTGGCCTCCCAAAGTGCTGGGATTACAGGTGTGAGCCACCGTGCCCGACCAGAACTTTCTACAGTGATAAAAATGTTTTGTATCCATGTTGTATACTATCCACATATACCTTTTAAGCAATTGAAATATGGCTAGTGTGATTGAGGAAATGAGTTTTATTTCATTTACATTATTTTAAATTTAAATAGACACATGTGGCTAGTGGCTACTGTATTGGACAATGCAGGATAGAGAAGAGTCTGGAGTCACTAACTTTCAGAGGTCTAGTAGAGGAAATTGAGTCAGCAAAGAAGACGAAAAAGAAAAGGGGTGATAAGAGGAAAATTAGCAAAGAATGGTGTCCCCAAAAACCAAGAAAGGAAAATAATCAAAGAATGAGAGTGCAGTCAGGTATGTCACATGCTGTTGACAGGTGGGATCAGATATCTTGGGAACAGGTTAGTCACTGGAGATCTAAATAAGGTAGTGACGCAAGGCAGATGGAAATGAGAAGAGAGAATGGGACAAGAAAAAGAAAAAAAAAAACAAAACAGTCTCCAGTTATTCCAAGTTTTTCTTTGAGGGGAATGGATAAATTGGGTGGGAGATGGAGGAGAATTTGGAATCGAGGAACCTTATTTTTTTAAGATGGGAGTTAACTGACATATTGATGTTAAAAAGAGCCGGTAGAGGAAAATTGGTGCAGGAGGGAAAAAGAATGAGCACAGGAACAAGTATCTTCAAAAGATGGAATGGTTTGGAACCTGGAGCACAAGTGGAGAGGTTGGACTTTGATAGGAGGAATGACCCTCATTCCATCATAACAGAATGGAGAACAGGGATGAATGCAGATACAGGGTTGTTTGTAGAATTTGTGGTGAGTCAATGAGAGTGTGGACAGTGTACAGTGTGGGAAGCTTGAAGAAAGAGAAGGTATGAAATAATCATCTTAAAGAGTAATTGGCACACTCACCAGGACCAGTGTAGGGTTTCTGGGCAGATTATAATGCCCATTTGAGGCTTGTGATAGCAAATATAATGAGAAACCAGTCAGCATAATTTTATGTATTTTCCTCCCAGTGGAAAAGGCAGATAGTTGGTGCGTTATGTTTTGACTGTATCCTCCAAAAAGCATGTGTTTGAAATTTAACCTCCAGTGGAACTTTGTTGAATGGTGAGGCTTAATGGGAGGTGTTTAGTTCACGAGGGCTCCCCCTGATGAATGGAATAGTGCCATTATGAAAGGACTTGATGCTGCAAGTTCCATCTCTTGCTCTCTTCATGTTCTTTTGCCCTTCTACCTTCTGCCGTGGAATGATTCCGTAAAAAGGCCCTCACCAACTGCCATCCTTGGATTTTGTACTTCCCAGCCTTCAGAACCATGAGGAATAAATTTCTGTTCATTATAAATTACCCAGTTTCAGGTATGCTGTTATAATAGCACAAAACATACCACGACAGTTGACTAGAGTTGGAGTATTGATGGATGAATACAAAGGAGAGAGGAGACGCTCTTCAAGGGAGTGAGGTCTGTGGACTTTCATGTAATCCTAGTGGAAAATGAAGACAGGAGGGTGGGGGTGGGGGAGTGGATGAATAGTAGCATGGTAGTAAGATCTGTGGATTGGAGGCCCCCAGAAGATTGAAAAATTGCAATGAAAGAACTAGAGTAAGTGAGCTATAGACATAGGAAATGGTGGTCAGAGAGTGGAATGCTTGAAGTGAATGTTGTGTTATCACCAGTAGTGGTATTTAGAGTATCACTGGGAATGGATGAAAAATATCACTGGATCCTGAAATCACTGAGGGTAGAGAGAAAAATAATTAGCTAGGAGCTCATGTGTTCAAAGAGTAAAAAACTGGAGAATGGTAGCAATTAAAAAGATCATTGGGTATGAGCTGGATATCTTCTATCTGTCTCTCCAGATTCATTCTCCATGCTTTCCCACTTCACTCAGTTCCATCTTAGCTGAGACTTAGGGACTAAATCAACAGGTTTCCTTGCCCTCTGATTCTGATTGAGTTTGGCCAGTGAGGATCTTCAGCAGAAGATCTGATGGAGGGAAGGCTGTGTCCTTGAACTGAAGATTTCTGCTATTTTTGATATGGCCTTTTCTATACATATATTTTCTTCTGGGTCTCCGCATTTCCTTTCTTTGTTCCTTCAGATCTAGGGGGTGGTACCAGCTCCACTGTTACTAGCCCTAGGTTACTGCACCATCCCTTGTGCTTTCCCTACCACATTCACAGCTTTGTAAATAACCCTTTTATAACTCATCCTCAAATTGACCTAATACAAGTGTGCTATCTGTATGCTATTGGGGATACAGATACTGACTGATACAAGATGATACAACTACATGGCAAGAACTTCAAAGGAACTGGAGTTTTGAAAGAAGGAGGAGAGTGGTGTGGAAGCAGCAACAGAGAGAAAGAGGGATGCCCTCCCCGCCACCTGCGGGAGTGAGAAACAAAAGGCTTCTATTTGAGAGACATACTGGGGAAGTGTGAGAGAGCAAGCCTTCAGCTTAAGAAGGGAAGTGAAGAAGACATTCAAAGAGAAGCTTAAGATAGAGGGAAAATTTGCAGGTTATATGTCAGGAGGCCCAAAAGGTGTTGTGAAAGGTTTTGAAGGGTGGTATGGAGCAGAGGTTGGGTCAGATTGGGGGAACTATAGAGATAGGAATTAGGATGATAATGGATGATCTGAGAGGCTTCTGAGGATTTAAGTAAATAGGAATGTAGGCAGGCTTTCAATTCATTTTAGTTCAGTTCATATCTATTATATGCTGCACACTAAGCTAGGCACTGGGGGTACAGTGGTAAGGTAATAACAGTTAACACCCAAGCAGTGACTTAACAATGAGCCTGACTGTGTAAACTGCATGCCTCTTGATAGGGCCTCCTGGAGAAAAGTCATTCAACCTGTTCTTTCATGGGCTGCCTGGGAGTGTGGGCTGCTAAGGATCCTGGCAGCTAGGCCCCTTCCCACCAGAGTTCAACCATCGTCAATCTTAATAAGGGCAGAAAAAGTATAGATAAAAAAGAACGCTTTTATGCAACAACCAGGGACACCACTTTGGCCAGCATCATGCCTGTCCATGACAAGGTAGGATAAAACTGGAAGGAATTTCTTAGTCTGGGTCAGAGACAGAACTGGGACCATGTGACCACCAGGAGTGATGGTTATACACTTTACTGTTAAAGATCATCTGGAAGACTGGGCAGGATGGGTGATAAAAATTGTCCCTGTACAACCCAAATAATCTTAGTATAGATTTTTTTTCCTTTTTAAATATACTAATATATATTTGAGTCACAACCTTTTCCTGGATGAAGCCACTACCTAGGACTCTTTGAATGCTAGCCCTTGAAGGCTAAGGCAACTATTTAATACTTACCATAATGGGCATTTATTGTGTACTTATTATATGCCAGGTACTCCAAACATGGATTAACTAATTAGACACTTCTGATACCCATTTGACAAATGAGGACATTGAGGTACAGAGAGATGATATCATTTGCTCTGGGTTACAAAGCCAGGAATTGGTAGAGTCAGGATTTAATCATAGTCAACCTGACTCTATAGCCCACACTTGTATCTTCTACATTATCATTAAAACTATGTATTGGGCCGGGCGCGGTGGCTCAAGCCTGTAATCCCAGCACTTTGGGAGGCCGAGACGGGCGGATCACGAGGTCAGGAGATCGAGACCATCCTGGCTAACACGGTGAAACCCCGTCTGTACTAAAAAAATACAAAAAACTAGCCTGGCGAGGTGGCGGGCGCCTGTAGTCCCAGCTACTCGGGAGGCGGAGGCAGGAGAATGGCGTGAACCCAGGAGGCGGAGCTTGCAGTGAGCAGAGATCCGGCCACTGCACTCCAGCCTGGGCGACAGAGCCAGACTCCGTCTCAAAAAAAAAAAAATAGAACTATTTATTGTAGGCTGGGTGCAGTGGCTCATGTCTGTAATCTCAGCACTTTGTGAGGCTGAGGCGGGCATCACTTGAGGCCAGGAGTTCAAGATCAGCTGGCCAACATAGTGAAACCCTGTGTCTACTAAAAATACAAAAATTAGCTGGACATGGTATTGCATGCCTGTAGTCCCAGCTACTAGGGTGGCTGAGGCATGAGAATCACTTGAACCCGGGAAGCGGAGGTTGCAGTGATCAGAGATGGTGCCACTCTCCTCCAGCCTGGGTGACAGAGCAAGACTCTGTCTTAAAAACAAAAAACAAAAACAGCTGGGCTTGGTGGCTTACGCCTGTAATCCCAGCACTTTGGGAGGCCGAGGCGGGCGGGTCACGAGGTCAGGAGATCAAGACCATCCTGGCTAACACAGTGAAACCCCGTCTCCACTAAAATACAAAAAATTAGCTGGGCATGGTGGCAGGTGCCTGTAGTCCCAGCTATTTAGGAGGCTGAGGCAGGAGAATGGTGTGAACCTGGGAGGCGAAGGTTGTAGCGAGCCTAGATCACACCACTGCACTCCAGTCTGGGCCACAGAGCGAGACTCCGTCTCAAAAAAATAAAATAAAATAATAAAAGAAAAAATTATATATTTATACCAGCTACTGTGCTACATATTAAATAAAACAAGATAGAAATATTATTTACTATGTCTGATTTTTCATTTATAAAATCAAGTAGGAGGAAAATGACTTTTTAAGTGGATTTTTTATTTCAGTCAAGGATTGCTTTTCCTTTTTCTTGCTTTTTCTCCAAGTACATTCAAAAAGGATTCTCTCTATCGATAGATTGATAGATTGACTCAAGCCTTGTTTAGGATGAATTTAGTGAAATTACTAGGACACCACAATTTTATTCTTTCTCGTTTTCACTTTATGTTGATTTATCCCAGACATGTCTTTTCAGACATGTTTATAAATCCCTTGCCCTAGCCTTGTACACCCCAAATGCCTCATCAGTTCCAAATTTAACAAAACATGAAAATATCATTCCCAGACTATCATGGGAAGCATCATTCATACCACATCATAATGTTTATTAATGACAACCACAATAATAGCAGCGTCTTTAATTTTCAAATGACCGTTTTTTCAGTTTTTGACCTATAAGTAAAGGCAATTATGTTTCTGCACTAAACGTTGCTTATCTTTGAAATCTACTCAATTAATTTTCTCCTCAGCTGAGTCTTCCCTCCCCAAAAAGCCTGTGTCTGGCATCCTCATTAAGTTTTTATTTTCTGCTTCATTGTGTATATTGCTGTTTTTTCTCAAATTCTTTTCTGCTGCCACAGAGCTTTTTGTTTTTGGTAGAAACACACAAATTGTGTCTCTTCATTTTTTTATGTATTCATTATTCCTTAACTTTATATGAAGAAAAAGCGTGACAAACCTACTGTGAAAATCATATGCGTAAGAACACATGCTGCCTACCATTTAGTAAGCATGTATATACTTTCTCAACCACCTCTCACGATGGTCTTAAGTACTATTATTATCCCCCTTTTGTAGGTGAGGAAATGGAGGTTTTACCGTGTTAAATGAACACTGCTGGTGCTTTGACTTAACTTCCTGTGGATGTACCATGGCCATCTAGTGACTTCAGGAATATAGTGATGTTGTTTAGGGGAATGTATTTAACAAAATACATTTCACAGTAAGAAAGAGGAGACGGCACAATGAAAATTACGGATATGCTACTTAAAGGTTAATATTATTTTCTCTTGGAAGTTTTGTGCAAATAACCAATAACCCTTTACAACAGTAGAGAGAGAGGTCTAGCTGTGCCTCTTAACCTGGTTTCTTTTCAGCATTTCCATATCCTGTTCATCTTTCATCAACATTAGGCTGATGAAAAGGGTTGACTTTGTGAATCTTCATGAATACCTTCTCAATTTGCTAACAAAACAGGTTTGTTAATTTACTGACAGACTTTTTTGATATAAATCTCAAGTGTCTTAGCTATTTTGCAAACTTAAGATTCCCATCTCCTCTAAGCCATCACTCCAGTGGGCTCTTTACTGATTATATTTGTTTGGGGTAAGTTGAAAGATAACCTAAATGAACCTGAGAAAGTCTTCACACTTTGTAATACTGGATTAATATTTGCATATGGAACTGTGGAATAACTGTGTCTTAACTTAGAAATGTAGAGGAATCTCTAATTTCCCTTTCTGAAAAGATGCTAATAATATAAACAAACCCTTTTATGGTCAGTTTCCGACATCAATTATCCTTTCTTGAATCTTGAACCACTGACTCTGTCTCACTGTGTCTTTACCCTTAACCTATAAAACAAGCTCAAGTCTTTCCCATTAAAAAATAAAAGCAAAATCCATAAAACCCCTCCTCAGTCAGTCTGGCTCAGCAAAGCTCCTTTAAACTGTCAGACAGCCCAGCCACATTAAAATGGCACTCCAGTCTTTAACCACACCTTTTACCTCTTCGCCAGAGTGCCTTTCCACTCCTATTCTATTTTTATGTAGTTGGACTATGTCATGGAACTGAAGCCTTCTACTGAGCACAGAGCAAAGTTATATTTCAGATGTTGAGAGGTGATCATTCTGAACATGTAGCCAGGCAGCCTTTTCTTGGTGAACTATATGGATGTTCCTGTCAGCATTGGAGGAAGCATGGCCCTCCCAGTGACTCAGAAGTCATATATCGACACAGACTTGCCCTAGAATGACACTCTCCTGTGCATGCTGGATACCTCTATAATATACTGACCCAAAGAGAGTCTGAGAGCTTGGTTGAAAACTAACAGGAACAGATCCTTTCTCTGATAAAGCTTGCAAATAAATAGGGCATATTAGGTTTGTCCTGCCTTGGCCAACCTTCCCTGTCAGCTACCACTAGGTGGCTCTCCACTGATCTTTCTAAAAGGGTTGAGGAACCACTCAACAGGGGGATCTTCCAGACTTAGACCTCACAAGGAGAATATTCTCTTTATTCCCCCGATGCCTTCTCTCATCCTTGCATTTCTTTCTTCCAAACCTCAGTCTGGTGGCCTTATCTACCTCCTTCAGAAATATTCAAGCACTTCCCACCAAAAGACGTAGACGTTTCATTCCTTGGTTTATTCTTCTGTGTCACAATGCCTAAGATTTCATCTGAGTGAGTACATCAGTAACTGGGGGTTTCAGAGGACTGTGAGCTCAAGCCTCATGAATAAGGTTGATGGTGAATCTGCCAATGGTGGTTGAATTCTCCTACCAATGTGAGAAGTGAGCTATGTCACTTGGAATGTAAGCATTCGTTGTAATAAAAAGCATTCAATTTCCTCAGAGACAACAAAATCTAATCCTTTCTCTGTGAAATAATATTTTTTCTTAAAGGAATTTTGGCTTGATTATATAAGAACAAGAGATTCCTGCTTTCTCTACCACTTTGAAGAAATAGAGCCAACTTTAGAATTTGTTGACTCTGAGTCTCTTCTTATGTAAGTTTGGAATGGAAGGTGGGGGAAGGGACAGTTGAATATTCCAGTTTAGTCTGCCAAACAAAGGTGCCTGAAGTTTATAAGATTTACTATTGCTGATTCATATGCTTCTCCAGATGTATTGGTTTATTGCCCCCTTCCACCTCAGTTGATGTTCTGAAAGGGTAGGGCTTTGCTCAAACTCCAGCTATGGCTAAGGTGTTTTCTGGTCCTTCTTCATCTCTACACCCAGTTTGGACCCCTGACTCTCCAGGGAACAAGCTATCTATCTCACGCAGAAGTGGCAGTTGCTGACTGTGAGAGTGGAGATAGAGGCCCCAAGATCTCATTATTCTGAGGCCCCAAGATCTCATTATTCTAAGTTTTAACCAACACATTCAAGAGAAGTTCCGAACTTTGGGGAAACTTTTCCAACCTAAGATACAGAGCACTCTTGTTTTTCCAGCTGTTCAAGATGCATTTCTTTTCTTTTTTGAGGCGGTTCTTCTTCTCTCTCACCCAGGCTGGAGTGCAGTAGCATGATTATAGCTCACTGCAGCCTTGAACTCCTGGGCTCAAGTGATCCTCGCACCTCAGCCCTCTGAGTAGCTGTGACTACATGTGCATGCCACCATGCTTTGCTAATATTTTATTTTATTTTATTCTTTTGTAGAGACATGGTCTCACCATGTTGCCCAGCCTGGCTAATCTTTTAACAAATTTTTTTTTGTAGAGACAGGGTCTCACCACGTTGCTCAGGCTGATCTCAAACTCCTGGCCTCAAGGGATCCTCCCACCTCGGCCTCCCAAAGGTCTGGATTACAGGTATAAGCCACTGTACCCAGCCAAGATGTGCACTATATGTATGCTGGGCAGTAGAAGACCTGTGGACAACCGTAGTCTTTTGGACTCTGTTGGGGCTTAGAAGACAATGCCCTGAAATGTGGTACTTTGGTATGTCTAGTCCTTTGAATTAAAGAAAATTGAAAGGCTTCGGAAATAAGACTCAGAACCAAGGTCTCTCTCTGACCTTTCCCTGCCCTTTGTCTCTGGGATCCTCTTTCTTTCTGAAGCACAGGGAGGGATTCTGTCTCTGGAATTTCCTTATCTGACTAGCGAAGTTTCTTTACAAAAGAAATGCAATAGTCTTAAGACCCCCTCCCCAGGAATTTTATCAAATAACCAGGAAAGAGGCTGGGCTCCATGGGTCACGCCTGTAATCCCAGAACTTTGGGAGGCCAAGGCGGACGGATCATCTGAGGTCGGGAGTTCGAGATCAGCCTGACCAACATGGAGAAACCCTGTCTCCATTAAAAATACAAAATTAGCCAGGCATGGTGGCACATGCCTGTAATCCAAGGTACTTGGGAGGCTGAGGCAGGAGAACCACTTGAACCCAGGAGGTGGAGGTGTTGGTGAGCCAAGATGGGGCCAATGCACTCCAGCCTGGGCAACAAAGAGTAAAACTCCATCTCAAAGAAAAAAAAATAAATTAAAAAATAACCAGGAAAGATTACCACTAGATTAAAAAAAGAGACTGGGCATCTTTGCCATGCCCAGACAGACTTTTCATTTATCCTTCTGAGGGCAGCTCCAAGAGGTTTTCTGGCAGAATTTATCTGTACAATAAGACAACCTTTGTTCACAGTGAAGTTCTGCCCCTTACCTTCTGGCCACCTCTCCCAGAGTTCAGAGGAACTTTATTCCAGGCCATTGTTTTTGACCTCCTTCATTTCCACTACACCCCCACTCCCCATCTCCTCCTCCCCTAGAAAGAAGGGTATATAAGCATCTGGACTTCACTGAGTTATTGGGTAACCACACTCCTGTGATTTCCCCCACCTCCATTCCCCAGCTGGTTAACTACACTGTGTATGCCTTTTTCTCCTATTAATCTGCCTGTTGTCAGTTCAGTTTTCAGCAAACCTTCAGAGGGCAAAGAGGAAGAGTTCCTTCTTTGACCTTACAACCTACTACTGCTACCCCAGCTCAGCCCCCTGAGAGTGGTATTCATACAAATGGAATTAGTCATTGCTAGTTGTCATCTTAACTGTCTGTTTCTTTCTGTTCTTAAGTCAGTGTTCTGAAAAAAGACCAGGCTACACTTGCTGTCTCATTTTTCCTTGTTCTTTCATTTCCCAATTAACTGAAATGTAACTTCTACTATAATTATTCTCTAATCACATCTGTATTTTCAAGTCCAAAGAATATTGCCTTTTTAAAAAAATTATTATTTTATTATTTTTTTCTTTCCACAATAAGACATCTGAAAGCAAGAATATTTCCTTTTCTTATCTTTCTTGTCTTCTCTTAACCAACTGAATAAAACCTTCTTTTTTTTGACATTTTTTTGTTCCGTTGACTTTTTTCTTTTCTTTTAGACAAGCATGTTGACATTGACATAGTATACCGTTCTCTCTGATTCTCCTCATACCACTATTGTTCTATGTTGATAGTCTTCTTAGGTCTTTTTTTTCCTATCTACTTTTCTAAAAATTATAAAAACAAAACAAAACTGTTGACTGAACACAGTGGCTCACATCTGTAATCCCAACACTTGGGCGGGGGCAGAGGCAGAAGGATTGCTTAAGGCCAGGAGTTCGAGACCAGCCTGGGCAACATAGTGAGATCCCATCTCTACAATACAATTTTAAAAAATTATATCTAGGTGCCAGTGTGGTGGCTCATGCCTGTAATCTCAGCACTTTGGGAGGCTGAAGCAGGTGGATCACCTGAGGTCGGGAGCTCAAGACCAGCCTGACTAACATGGAGAAACCTCGTCTCTACTAAAAATACAAAATTAGCCGAGGTGGTGGCGCATGCCTGTAATCCCAGCTATTCGGGAGGCGAGGCAGGAGAATCGCTTGAACCCGGGAGGCGGAGGCTGCGGTAAGCCGAGATCGTGCCATTGCACTCCAGCCTGGGCAAAAAGAGTGAAACTGTCTCAAAAAAAAAAAAAAAAAAATTATATCTAGGCATGGTGGCACATCCCTGTAGTCCCAGCTACTCAGGAGGCTGAGGTGGGAGAATCACTTGAGCCCAAGAATTCGAGGCTGCAGTGAGCTATGGTAGTTCCACTGTACTCTAGCTTGGGTGACAGAGTGAGATCCTGTCTCTTAAAAATAAACAAATAAAACTTTTATTTATAAAATACATTCAGAAAAGTACTTGAAATCATAAAATGGAAACTTGGGTACCCACCAGCTAGATTTTGCCATATGTTTTTTTTCAGGCTCTCACTTTCTTTTCTTCTAATAAACTTATTTATCCCCTTTTGGTCTTTGCATTTCTAAGGATTCTTAGCCATGAGTATATTTCCTTTTTGCTTTTTGTGGCAGATTAATAGTTGTCCCCTGAAAACTGTTCTCCCCTTCTTGCTGGTCATGTGTTCACTAAGCTGGCAACTACATTTCTTATTATTCTCTGCAGTGAGGAGTGGTTTTGTGAGTAAGTGCTTGCCAATGAAATATAACTAGGAGCAATGAATACAACTTTTGCCTTACTTTGTTAAAGGAAGATGGCTTGCCTTGGACTGCTTTCTTTCTCCTTCATGGACATGTCTGTGACCAGCTATGATGATGAAGATGAGGAAGACATCCTCGAAGAGGGTAGAACAACAAGATGGAAGGAACCTGGATCCTCTATGACCTGAATTTTGGAAAGGCAAACCTAGAACAGAACTGCTCTTCTAGTCTAGGCCTGGCTGTTAGGTGAGAGGAAGAGAAACATCTATTTTTTTGTGTCACTGGATTCTGGGATCTCTTAGCCTTTTCTCTAACTAATACAGAAATTGATACTTAGAAATGGAAAAGTTCCAAAATCCAAAAACAGTACTGCCTAAACAGTCAGAAAATTGGCAGTGAGGAAACAGACCTCTCAGGCTGGGAAACTGTTGATCCTTGTTATGCTGTGATAAAACATTTGGTAAAAATTTTACCTATTTAACTTGGAAGGCTGATCATGTTCTTCTGTAGCGGAATTCTAGGGGAGGCATTTGGAAAGGACTGGAATATAGATGTATAATGGTTTCTCTTTGCTGCATTTAGGAAGGTTTTTCAAGAAAGTAATGAGCTCACGTAAGAACTAATGGGTTTGCAAGCAGGATGGAAGAAAGTAAAGAATGTACACCCTATGGCCACACCCAGAATGTGCCTGATCTTGTCTGGTTTTGGAAGAATTTATAGAATATTGGGGTCTCACAGTATTGGAAAGTTCAATTATTTCTATAGTCCAAACAGGATATTGGAATGTTGTTCAGAGACTTTCTTCAAGTCCTCTCATTAAGATTCTTCAGCCAAAGATCTAGCCTTGCGGCAAAGATCAGATTAAAGGAGTTGCCCTCACTTATTTTTAAGATTATTTTAAAATAGCCACCATTGAAACAACGAAAAGATGAATGGGTAGATGATAGGAACTAGAGAATGAGCAAATTTAAGAGGTAGATTGAAAAATAACTTGGAATGTAGTTTCTGGTGAAGCAGGAAATTTTCCCTGACTGCTTCGTGGGTAGGCCCTGGAGTGTGGGCACTGGGGCTAGCCAGCCACTTCTCCACTAGCAGGAGTAAACTCCACTCACTTGAACCCATTATGCTGAGCCCCTCATGAGAGGGAGCATGCAGGTGAGCAGGTGTAGGAGCTGGGATGAGTGCTTTTGGGTGCTGGCAGGAGCAAAACTCTGTGCAGGCCCCGTGGCAGTGTCTAGTGGGGAGTACCTGAAACCCCAGAGGGTGTGTGTTACAGTGCTCTTTTAGCTGTGCTGTCTGAGGACGGCTTAAGTGTTAAACAGCTTAGTGGGCCCTCTGCCTTTTTGCATGAGGTGGTTGCTCTCCACCAGCAAGGGCAGAGGGTCAATGTGACAGCCTTTAGGGTCCGCACCTTTGGCACCCAAGCTCTTGTTTCGCATCCAGGAAAAATCAGGTTGCATGAATGAATTGAAGGGTGGTGAATGCGGATAATTTTATTGCCAATGAAAGTGGCTCTCAGAGGGAAGGGGAGCTGGAAAAGGGATGGAATGGGAAGGTGATCTTCCCCTGGAGTCCAGCCATTCCCTGTCAGACTCCTCTCCAAAGCCACACCATCAAGCTGTCCCTTTGAAGTCAAGCTGCTTCTCTCTGATGTCCAGCTGCTGCTCCTTTTCTCTTCTCTCTGCTGGTGGAGCCTGGGGTTTTTATGGGTATGGGATGGGGGTGGGGCAGGCCATGGGTAGTTTTTGAAAAGGCAGCATTTGAGTGGGAAAACAGGAATGCACATTCCCTCTTTGGGCCATGGTTCCAGGCTTGGAGGTAGGACCCTCACCAGAGACCTGCCCTCTTCTGCCCAGAATTTCCCTGCCTCCTGTCCCTATCACTGGCACATGTAATGGATGGGTGACAAATGGCAGAGAAGCCTACAAGTCCCCCCATGGTTTCATTTTTCATGATTTCCAAAAATATTAAATGAAAAGTTACAGAAATAGACAATTCATAAGTTTTTAATTGTACACCCTTGTAAGTAGCATGATGAAATCTTATGCTATCACAGCCATCCCTCCTGGAAGGTGAATCCTGCCTTCGTACAGCATGTCCATGCTGTATATGCTACCCAACTATTTGTCATTTAGTAGCTCTCCCAGTTATGATCCACTGTTTTAGTACGGCAGTGCTTGTGTTCATTATTTTACTTAATAATGGCCCCAAAGCACAAGATTAGTGATGCTGGCTATTCAGATATCACAGAGAAGCCATAAAGTGCTTCCTTTTAATAAAAAGGCAAAAGTTCTCAATTTAATAAAGAAAGAAAAAAATTGTACGCTGAGACTATTAAGAAAGATCTACAGTAAGAATGAATCTTCTGTCCATGAAATTGTGAAGAAGGAAAAAAATTCATGTTAGTTTTGTTGTGGCACCTCAACTTGCAAAAGTTACAGCCACAATGTATGATTAATGTCTTGTTATAATGAAAAAGTCATTAAATTTGTGGGTGACAGACATGAACATCTAAACATGTTCTGATTGATGGCAATGGGGTTCAGTACCATTGTGGTTTCAGGCATCCACTGAGTGTCTTGGGACAGACATATCCTAGGCCAATAAGTGGGGACTACTGTACTACATTTTTGTTTGTTTGTTTTTGAGATGGAGTCTTGCTCTGTCGCCCAGGTTAGAGTGCAGTGGCGCTACCTTGGCTCACTGCAATTTCTGTCTCCTGGGTTCAAGCGAGTCTTGTGCCTCAGCCTCCTGAGTAGCTGGGATTCCAGGTGAGTGCCACCATGCCCAGCTACTTTTTTTATTTTTAGTAGAGACAGGGTTTCCCCATGTTGGACAGGCTGATCTTGAACTCCTGACCTCAGGTGATCTGCCCACCTCGGCCTCCCAAAGTGCTGGGATTACAGGCGTGAGTCACCACACCTGGCCTTGTACTAAGTTTTTGAAGAAATTCTATTGCTAAAGAAACCACAAATCTGACTTGGAAATGCCAGTCATCATTCATATCCTAAGGCAGTCTCTAGGAAAACATATTCTCCAACATCCACTTCAATTTTTAACCTGAAGAATAACGCACAAGGAAGAACCTCCCAGAGGGATAAACCCAGGGGCCCAGATGAGGTTAATCAAGGAATTTATTTCATGGCCAGTGGAGAGATTTCTGCTTGGAAAGAAAACAAACAAACAAACAAACAGGCAATTAAGGACTACTGATTATTTCAGGTTTCCATTCTTTTACTTTTCAAATGGAGGATTTTATTGTGGTTAATTCTGTTTCTATTCTAACCTTGCATATTGGGTTGAAAGTGGGGATTGAGTATCTTTCTTTTATGTTATGGGTCATCAGACTGTAAGTAGCCATATCTGGATGTATCAGAGCAGGCTGTACTTCCCCCAGAAGTACTGACCTTGAGCTGGCTGCAGAAAGTGGGTAAGACCACAGGCAGAGAGGGAGATTGAGCTGTATATAAATAAGACTCCACTCAGATATTTGGGTGTCCCAAGGGATTGACTCTATCTCTTTGTTAGCCTTCACCTTAATGTAATGCAGTGTTATCGGGAGTACCGATCTGTTTATTCAGAAACCTGTTACCTGCATATTGACAATTCTGAAATTCGTATGTCCAACCAGGATTCTCTTCTATGTTCTAGACCCATATATGTTATCCAAATACTGGATACCTTTGCATGAATTTACCACAGGAGAGACCTCAACTACAACATGTCCCAAACTGAAATTATTTCCTTTTACCTTAACCACGTATGTCTTCTGTGGTAGATTGCAATAAATAGTCATAATCTTGTCCCATCCCTTTATATATGCCCCTGTGCAATGTAACTTTTCTGTTTTTCTCATTAAGAGATGGACTCCAGATCTCTACTTCATTGTGTCCGTGTTGGCCTATGACTCGTTTTGACCAAAAAAGCATAAAAAGAATGATATGGGAATTTTGAGCCTGGACCTTAAGAAGCCTTGCTCTCAGTCTCTTGGAAAGTTCCTGTCATCATGTGAAGAAACTTGGGCTAAGCACACCCCTTTTTTCTGATACAAGGTCTCACTCTGTCACCCAGGTTGGAGTGCATTGGTGCCATCATGGCTCACTGCAGCCTCAACCTCTGTGGCTCAAGCAATCCTCCCACTTCAGCTTCCCAAGTAGTTGGGACTACAAGTGCATGCCATCACACCTGGCTAATTACATTTTTTTTTTTGGTAGAGATGGAATCTCACTGTTTCCCAGGCTGGTCACTAACTTCTGGGCTCAAGTGATCCTCCTACCTTGGTCTCCCAAGGTGTTGGGATTACACCATGCCTGGCTGGCTAGCTTCTTTGAGGATAAGAGTCTACATGGAGAAAGATGCCCAACTGACTTCCAGCACCAACTTGCGAGGCCCAGTGAGATCTCTTGTACCATAATTATTAATAATTTTTAAATGGCAACAACAGAATAATAAACCCTTCCAAGTGAGTGCTCTATGCCACTGCACAGGTTAGACATCTGTGAACTGGTCTTGATCACCAGAGAGGTTATTTGGACCATCAAGACCCCACCAACCTTCCAGGTGACTGTGACTACATGAGTGAGCTCAGGTGAAACCAGCAGAAGAACCTCCCAGCTATATCCAGCCCAAATACTGACCCACAGAATTGTTAACCGATAAACGATTGTTTTTTTAAACCACTAAGTTTTGTGATCATTTGTTAGGCAGCAATAAATAACTAAAACTTACTTACTCCCTTATCTCCTATCCTGGATAATTAAAGCCTGAATCATTTAACTTCACCCATCCTATGAGGCCTGAGGAATTCTTTAGGCTTTCTACTTACTTGTGCATCCATGAGTATGAGTTGTGGAGTCAGACTGCACGAGTTTAAATTCTAGCTCCCCTTCTAATGTGACCTTGAATGCATTATTTGTGCCTGTATTTCTTCATCTGTAAAATGAAGATAACCTTATCTTTCTTATTAGGGTCTGTGAAGGTTAAATCACGTAACAAATGAACAGCACTTAGCACGGTGACTATGCTTAATAAATATCATGATTGCCTTGGATCCAATCATGCTGTACATAAGATTCAGAATGAAACTTGCAGGAGTACTACAGAAGACTGCTGGGATCACACAGGAAGTTTTCAAGGAGGTCAAAAACAGACATGGTCCTACAGAAACTACAAATTAGTGTAAATGACAAACTTGTGCTCTGGAGTCAGACTTTCTACCTTCATATATCAGCTCTGCCACTTGTTCTGTTTCTTGGCACTTTACTTAAACTCTTTCTTTTTTCTCTTTCTTTCTTTTTTTTTTTTTTTTTTTTTTTTGAGACAGAGTGTTGCTCCATTGCCCAGTCTGGAGTGCAGTTGCGTGATCTTGGCTCACGGCAACTTACACCTCCTGGATTCAAGCAATTCTCCTGCCTCAGCCTCCCAAGTAGCTGGGATTACAGGTGCCCACCACTATGCCCAGCTAATTTTTTGTATTTTTAGTGGAGACAGGGTTTTTACCGTGTTACCAGGATGGTCTCAATCTCCTGACCTTGTGATCCGACTGCCTCGGCCTCCCGAAGTGCTGGGATTACAGGCGTGAGCCACTGCAGGCGGCACCTCTTTAGGTCTTAATTATGTATACTGTAAAATAGGAATAATAAAAGGAAATCCCTCATAGTATTATTGTGATGATTAAGTGAGGACCAAATTATTAAGTCATGTAGGCTTACCACATGGAATATTCACACTATATGATGTTTGAAAAGTGAGTATTGGTCAAAAAGGCAAACCAAAATTGCTTTAAGAGAAAAATTACCAAACATAAAGTACACTGTATACAAGACTGCAAATAAGATTTGACATAAGCGATCAGGAGCCAAAGGGAAGATAAACAACTTAAGTTTAGAGAGGAAGGCAGATGTGAAACCATTCAAAACTTTAGTCATTGCATCAGAAAGTATCGGAGTTGTGTTTCCTCAATCTCTCTGCAAGCTACAGCAGCAAAGCGGAAGGTACACTAGCAGCAGGCTTTGGATTGTAGGTAACAGTTAAAGCAATCCGAGGTTCTTCTCTACCAGTTAGCCAGTCAAGTTTTAAGTAGAAGAGTGACATTTAGAAAGAGTACCTTGACAACAACTGGAGAACAGAAAGAGCAGGACAGAAGGTCCACTGCCTGTTTTTGTAAATAAAAGTTTATTGGAACATAACCCTTGTATTGAATCATTCATGTATTGGCTATTGCTGTTTCCCAGCTTTAAGTGTAGAGTTGAGTAACTGTGATCATCTGGCCCAGAAAGCCTGACGTATTCTTTAAGAAGTTATTTGCTGATCCCAAGGAGACTGTTGCGGTAACCTGGGGTAAGACAAGGGTGGATAGCTTTGGGGAAGGGCCAGTAAGAATTTTGGAAAGGCAAACCTATAGATTGTGCCAAATAGTCAATGTCTCTGAGGAAAACATGACCCACATATCAGTTGGGATCATCTGTTTTGTTTTTAAACTAGATAA
The DNA here is from genome assembly GCF_002776525.5 of Piliocolobus tephrosceles. NCBI lineage: Eukaryota > Metazoa > Chordata > Mammalia > Primates > Cercopithecidae > Piliocolobus > Piliocolobus tephrosceles. The sequence continues at coordinate 126,516,707 of NC_045434.1, read as the reverse complement.
TATTGACTCAAGCCCCTATTACACAACTGTTATATTATGCAGTATTTCATGAAGTATCCTGCCAATTTTCCAGACATTTGATTTCAGTACTACCTCTGGCCCCCACTACTGGGTTCAGTTTATGGACTATTTTGCTGGACTCTAGGTGTGTTATCTCCTTTCTGCTCCTTTTTGATCTAGCATTGCAACTTGGCCCCATCCTGTGATTTCTTCATTTACCTCACCACCACCTCCCCTCACGCCATGTGTGTGTCTTGCAGAGGTATGGGAATTTAAGGGTAGTGGAAAGCCTACTGGAAATTTGGAAGAAATAAGGGGAGTTAAAGAAATACAAGTAACTTAGAATATTACACATTTTAAAAAAGCATTTTAGGCATACCATGAAGATACTCTGCCATCCCTTTCTTTTCACTCTTTCTCATCTCTTCTGTCTTGTCCCCAACTCCTTCTACATCCCCAAGTTAATTTCTTTTTCTTCTCCTTAAAAATGTTTTTTTTTCTTGATACATAATAGATATACATATTTTCAGGGTACATGTGATAATTTGATACCTTTATACACTTTGTAAAGATCAAGTCAGTGTAATTAGGATGTCCATCACCTTAAATATTTGCCTTTATGCTAAAAATTCAAATTATTCTCTTATAGCTATTTTAGAATATACAATAGATTATTGTAAACTGTAGCCACACTACTGATTCCAAATTAATTTCTGATATAGAACAGTCCCTCTTCTTATCCTATCTCTTACTAACCCAAGTTTTCAAGGCACACCATATATATATAATGACGCAAGATGTTTTCCTCCGAGAAAAATTCTACTGCCAGCTATGAGAGAAATGGTTTAATTTCACTCTAGTAGCAAGGTTTCTTGGACCACAATGAGATACTAGTTTGGACCAAAAAACGTGTAATCCAACTCATCCAGCTGGAGGAGCCAGGAAAGGAGGTAGTCCAAGATGGGAGTAATGAAGTAGGGAAACCCAGATCACTTCCACCCTAAGAGGTGTGTGTGAGGTTGTAAATGAGAGAGGAGGCCAGGAATCAGGAACAGAGGAAATCAAACAAAGGAATTTCATTGTAGACTCTTGCCCCCTTTTGAAAGGAGATGATGTGGTAACTTTTATATATATTCCACTTAATAGAGTATTAGACACACTGTAGGGACACAAGAAATATTTGATAAACGGAACTCTTCATGCCATTCCTGAAATCTAGTTCTCTTTGTGCTCTTGGGGCTTTGCTGTTTTGATGTAGATCAATTTATTGCACCTGAAAAAATTAAGCAGCATTAGTTTTATTTCTAAACTACCTAAGCAAAAGAGAATCAGTAAGTGTATCTAATATGTTCTTCCTTCAAATAGATGGAAACTAGCTCTCAATAGATTTGTATCATAACATTAATAACAATATACAATGTTGCCACCATCATTTATTGAATGCTGACTAGATCTGATACTGTATGTCAGATCTATATAGCACAACGGTCTGTGTACTCTCATTTAGGCCTCATAATAGCCCTATTATTATATTCATTTTACAGATGAGAAGATTCTGGCTCAAAGAGGTTCTTTTTCCTAAGGTCATAATAACTGGTGGTTTGTCTGACTTCAATACTCTTGATCTCAATAACACTAGTCCTGGCTGCCTCATAACTGGTTGTCCTGCCCCATTTCTAAACCTTTGTTCTCCTTATTCTCTTGCTTAAAATCCTTCATTTTTTCCTCATCTCCTCTAGGGCAGAGTCTATGTAATTCGGTGTAGCATAGTTTATTTTTCATAATCCTTGACCACTTTAGTGGCCTTAGCTTCTCCTGCTGTTTCCATAAATGCATACTGAGTTCCAAACATTTGTGGTTCCCAGGGGACAGGCCCAGCTCCTCCATGCTTCCGTGGTTTCTCATGTTCTCACTCATTCTGTGGTATTCTTCCTCCCCATCTGCCTGGGCTTCAACACCTGAGACCCAAGTTCTAATAAATCTCTTTTTTGAGATCTCTTAGTCTCTCTGGATTTTGATTCTCCTGTTAGAAAAATTGAGATGATCTTTCCTCAGTTTGGAAACAGGTTACCTGTAATGAATTGTGGTCTTGCGTTTCAGTGGCTGTATCATTTTGGGAAAGTTGCTAGGCTTCTCTAAGCCTCAGGTTTTTTTCTAGAACAGGATAGGCCGGGTACAGTGGCTCACACCTGTAATCCCAGCACTTTGGGAGTCCTAGGCGGGCGGATCACCTGAGGTCAGGAGTTCAAGATCAGCCTGACCAACATGGAGAAACCCCATCTCTCTAAATACAAAATTAGCCGGGTGTGGTAGTGTATGCCTGTAATCCCAGCTACTCGGGAGGCTGAGGTAGGAGAATAACTTGGAGCGGAGGTTGTGGTGAGCCAAGATCGCGCCATTGCACTCCAGCCTGGGCAACAAGGTGAAACTCTGTCTCAAAAAAAAAAAAAAAAAAAAAAAAAAAAAAGAATAGGGTAATGATGTTTCTTTAGAATAGTGCCTGACACATAGTAAGTATTATCTTATTATCACTATCTGGTCAGGTGCGGTGGCTTACACCTATAATCCTAGCACTTTGGGAGGCTGAGGGGACAAATCACTTGAGTCCAGGGGTTTGAGACCAGCCTGGGCGACATGGTGAAACCCTCTCTCTACTAAGTTAGAAATGATTCATTATTATACAGATCTTGCACAAACTAACTAAGAAAAACATGATCTGGGATAATAGTTATTACCTCATTGTGCTTCCTTAGGGATTACCTGCTCACCTTTTAAGATTCAGCTCAAATTCACATTTATAATGCCTTTCTGTATGCATTCTGTACACTCTACACATAGTCATTTTGTCAATTGTGCTAAAAAAACCTCTATTTTTTATGTATTATATCATGTGTAGTTATTTGTTTAAGTCCTCATTTTCTCTGCTAGTCTGGACTCCTTGAGGACAGGAATTATTTTATTATTCATCCAAAGTTAGCATAAATAGGTATTTAATACACTTTGGTTGATTGCACTTATACATTCATTAATAAACAAGAATGAGCCTCAAGGAACTTATAGTTACTACAACAATGACAGTGATGACAATGATGATGTAATGTTTATTGAGCATAATTTGCTCTACACTGTCCTAAACTCTTGGCACTCATTAACTTATTCAATTCTCACCAACTCTATTAGGTATTATCCCCATGAAAGGTTTTTATTTTAAATTATAAAATATTATTATCACTATTTGGTCAGGCATAGTGGCTCACGCCTACAATCCCAGCACTTTGGGAGGCTGAGATCACTCAAGGCAAATCACTTGAGGCCGGGAGTTTGAGACCAGCCTGGGCAACATGGTGAAACCCCCTCTCTACTAAAAATACAAAAAATATAAAAATTAGCTGGGCATGGTATCACAGGCCATGGTCCCTGCTACTTGGGAGGCTGAGGTGGGAGGATCGCTTGAGCCTGGACAACAGAGTGAGACCCCATCTCAAAAAACTATGCATATGCATATATATACACATATAAAATAAATAAATTCACAAAACATAAAAAAATCTTATTACTATTTTACAGATAAAGTAACAGGCTCAGAGAAGTTAAGTAACACACTCAAAGTCATATAGCTAGGAAAAGGTGTACAAAAAATTTATGCTTCAGTAGAAAATCCTGCATTGCTGGCTGGGTGCAGTGGCTCACGCCTGTAATCCCAGCACTTTGGGAGGCTGAGGCGGGCAGATCACCTGAGGTCAGGAGTTTGAGACTAGCCTGGCCAACATGGTAAAACCCTGTCTCTACTAAAAATAAAAAAAATTAGCTGGACATGGTGGTGAATGCCTGTAATCCCAGCTACTCCGGAGGCTAAGGCATGAGAATCACTTGAACCCAGGAGGCAGAGGTTGCAGTGAGCCGAGATCATGCCACCACTCCAGCCTGGGCAACAGAGTGAGACTCTGCCTCGAAAAATAATAATAAAAAAAAAAAAGAAAAAGAAAATTCCACATTGCTTAGACAGCACCTTCCAGATCATCTGATTCCTGACTTTAATTGTCTTTGAGCCATTTTACAACTCAGTATAAATATGTCTTTTTCAGATTTGCTTAAAAACAGATTGTAACATCTGCCTGATTTCCTCACTGAATTAGTTAAATAAAATCTTTGACATTATTTCCTTTTCTATCTGTATCAGTCATGATTTTGGCTTTTTCTGAAAATTATCTTTTAAGAAAGATATAACTGAAATGCAACCCCAATTCTGACTTCAAGGCCCATTTATACAACTCAAAGGTCTTCAATGTTTTTGTTTTTGAGATGGAGTCTTGCTCTGTTGCCCAGGTTAGAGTGCAGTGGTACAATCTTGGCTCACTGCAACCTCCGCCTCCCAGGTTCAAGTGATTCTCCTGCCTCAGCCTCCCAAGTAGCTGGGATTACAGGCGCCCACCACCATGCCTGGCTAATTTTTGTATTTTTAGTAGAGACAAGGGTTTCGCCATCTTGGCCAGGCTGGTCTTGAACTCCTGACCTCGTGATCCACCTGCCTCAGCCTCCCAAAGTGCTGGGATTATAGGCGTGTGCCACTGCGCCTGGCCTAGGTCTTCAACTTTATGTGCACTTTACTGGGGAGCTTCTTTTCATTTTTATTTTATTTATTTAGAGAAAGAGTCTTGCTCTGTCATCCAAGGTAGAGTACAGTGGCGTGATCATAGCCTACTGCAGTCTCAAACTCACTGCAGTCTCAGCCTCGGTAGCTGGGACTACAGGTACCTGCCATTGTGCCTAATTAACATATGTGTGTGTATGTGTGTATAGTTTGTACAGATGGAGTCTTGCTATGTTGCTCAGGCTGGTCTCAAACTCCTGACATTAAGAGATCCTCCCTCCTCAGCCTCCCCAGGTGTTGGGAGCCACTGTGCCCAGCCAGGAGCTTCTTTTTACTGTGTTCTACCTCAAGAGACTCTGATTTAGAAGGTTTTTGTTTTTGTTTTTGTATTTTTAACAGGACTCCAGTTATTCTGTTGCAGGTGGTCTGAAAAACACTGCTTTGAACAACTCTATGATACTGCTTTCCTGGTAGGAGAAATAAAGTACCTGTACAAAGCAAGCTATAAATTTTCTCAAACTCTCAAAGGAGAAAAGAGGGAGAGAGAAATTCTCAGCCTTAACTAGGAAAGTTTTGACAAGAAAAGATGTGAGGAAAAGACAATGTGTGTGTTGGGGGCAACATGAGATGGACTTCACGGTAGGTAAGAACCTGGAGTAGGCAGAAGTGAACTGAGCAAAAGGTTAATTGCAAAATTTAGAGCTAAGAATCAAAGCAGAAAAGCCCGTTATGTTCTCAGGTTCAAGGAATTATCAAAACTTTGAGACAAAAAGCTCAAGGGCTAGGGGAATGCAGCAAGAGCTAATTGAGAAACGAGAGCAAAAACAGCGAATAAAGTAGTATATGTATACATATTTGCAGAACTTCTTTTAGCAAGAGTATTTGTTTGGAAGAACTACTTTTTTTAACTTTTTTTTTTTTTTTTTTTTTTTTAATGAGATTGAGTCTTACTTTGTTGCTCAGGCTGGAGTGCAGTGGCACGATCTTGGCATCTTGGCTCACTGCAACCTTTGCCTCCCAGGTTCAAGTGATTCTCCTGCCTCAGCCTCCCGAGTAGCTGAATTTACAGGCATGCACCACCATGCCTGTCTAATTTTTGTATTTTTAGTAGAGACAGCGTTTCACCATGTTGGCCGGGCTGGTCTTCAATTGTTGACCTCAGGTGATACACCCGCCTCAGCCACCCAAAGTGCTGGGATTACAGACGTGAGCCACTGCACCTGGCCAGAAGAACTCCTTTAGGTAGGCAGTGAAACTCCACTGGATTTAATTAACAGAAGATGTTTCTTCAACTCCTATGTAAGAAAGAAGAGAGATTGGAAGATAGAGCTGGTAGAAGTTCTACTTAACTTCTCAGGAACCTCCTACTCTTATGTAAAGTTGAGGAGAATCATGAAATGTTTAGAGATAATTTCCTATAGAAACTAGAGGAAGGGCTGAATTCTGGTTCAGAGAGATGAAGGAGTAAGAAGGATCTCAGTGAGTTATTTTTATATTGACTTTATTATAGAATGATTGGGCTTTACTGTTGTAATGGTACAAGCCAAAGAAGACCAAAATGATTAAAATCACATCTAAATTATTTAGGAGACATGATTTTGAACTTCAGCTCTGTTTGTTCATCCCATCCCCTACAAATCAATATGACAAGTGTTGAAATTTGACAGTGGTGTATTTAGCTATTGGTTATGGTTTTTTATTTCCCAAGAATGTCTTGTATGACTAGCAGTCATAATTTACACAATTGTTTCCAAAGTTTCCCATAATACTCTTACAATGTGCATTATTTGTTAAGCGAATTAATAATTTGGATTAAGACAAAGTGAACTGAAATCAAGTTCATTTCACCTCTATGTTGATGCATTAAGAGGACGACTTTCTCTTTTTGTATTAATAGAACACTGTGTGCCTAAAACAGTGTTAAAAAGCCAAATGCTGATAGATTTTTAAATATCTGGTAGAGGATTTTATCAACAAACCAGAGGGCTTTGTAGGAGCCATAAAAGGGGAGGCAAAGCAGCCCTTTACATCACCTGGCTGTATTTTATTAACTTTAGGTAATTGCTCAGGATAAAGAAGGAGGGGAAACACATCATTTTCTCTAGAATGTAGATTATCAGGTAAGACTCTCTCTCAGCCACAGAACTTTGAGCTTCCTAAGCAAATTCCTTGACAAGCTGAGAACAGTGGGAACATATAGATAGCACCCACCTTGCAGGGTAAATGTAAGTTGCAAAAGTGTACAGATGCTCCTTTACTTAGGATGGTGTCGTGATTAGGTATGTTAAACCCATCATAAATGGAAAATACACTTAAGTCAAAAATGGGTTTAACATACCTAATCTACTGAACATCATAGCTTAGCCCAGCCTACTTTAAACGTGCTCAGAACACTTTTAGCATGGCTCACACCAGAAATCCCAGCACTTTGGGAAGCTGAGGTGGGTGAATTGCCTGAGCCCAGGAGTTCGAGACCAGCCTGGCCAACATGGCGAAACTCCATCTCTACAAAAAATACAAAAAATTAGCTGGGCATGGTGGGGTGCACCTGTAGTCCCAGCTACTTGGGAGGCTGAGGCACGCGTGGATTGATTGATCCCAGATGGTCAAGACTGCCGTGAGCCCTGATCATGTCACTGCACTCCAGCTTGGGTGGCAGAGTGAGACTCTGACTCAATAATAATAATAATAATAATAATAATAATAATAATAATACTTTCAGTACAGTATTCAATACATTATACAAGATATTCAGTACTTTATTATAAAATAGGCTTTGTGTTAGATGATTTCACCCAGCATCGGGAGAGGGTATAATTGTACCACATATCACGAGCCTGGGAAAAGATCGACTTTACAATGCAGTGAAACACATTCGGTAGAAGAATCTTGAAGGAATGCATTTCACTGCATTATAAAGTCGAAAAATTGTTAAGCTGGACTATTGTAAGTCAGGGACTATCTGCATAAGACAGATTTATTGAAAATAAATCCCCTAAAATATCCTTTTCCTTAAAACTAGATTGTCTTCAGGTAACTGATAATCCAGGTGTATTCAGTGATTTCACTCTCAGAACATTTGTGAGACTTAGAATTGTACTTTGGACTTTAATCTACCATAATGTTGCCTCCTCCATGGGTGGTGGGTTTTGATAATTAGGCACTTGTCCGGAAAAGTTGGATTTTGGATGAATATATTACTTCATTTGCTTCTAAATTCAGAAAATATTATTTTTTATTGGTGGCAGCCATAGAGACTAATTAGAAAGAACAAGTGCAGAAAGAAGTCTACTACAAAGAGGACTAGTTTGGAGGCAGTTGTTCTAGTGCCGACACTGAATGCTTCTGTGGGACCAGGAAGAAGTCAGTGATGACTCCCAGGTCTTCCTGATGGCTTGGTGGATCTTGTAGCCATGTGGAGGGATAGAAAATCACTGTAGGTAATATTCCATTTGAGAACTTGTTATTGAGAAAGGCTCAAATTCTGAAAACCTCAATTTCTATCTATAAATGTTAAGAGGTAAAGTGAGTTTCTTACCTGTAACAAAAGAAACAATTTCAATGCTAAAAAATCCTGACATTTACTTCAGCTTCATTTGAATTTGATATGTTTGTGAAGTTATCTGGTATTTTCTGCTTACCACAGAGAATTTTAAAATCTGAGACTTTAAACATAATTTTCCTTATTGAAAATAAATCCTCATAAAATGTCCTTTCCCCTAAAACTAGATTGTTTCCTTTTTTAAAATCAAAAAAGGGCCAGGTGTGGTGGCTCACGCTTGTAATCCTAGCACTTTGGGAGGCCGAGGCGGGTGGATTGCTTGAGCTCAGGAGTACGAGACCATGTTGCCTGGGCAACATGGTGAAATCCTGTCTCTACCAAAAATTAGCTGGGCATAGTAGTGCATGCCTGTGGTCCAAGCTACTTGGGAGGCTGAGGTGGGAGGACTGCTTGAACCTGGGATGTGGAAGTTGCAGGGAGCTGAGATGGCACCACTACACTCCAACGTGGGTGACAGAGTGAGAGCTATCTCAAAACAAACAAAACAACAACAAAACCAAATAAAAAATTCTTAATCTACTGCAAAGTATACCAAAAATATTTTGAAAAGGGATGGCAATGGGTAAATTTTCAAAACCGTTACTTGCTGGAGGACAAAAAATGATTTTCAATTAAAATGCACAGCATGCAGGTCAAGATTAAGTGGGAGATCTGAATGCAGCATATGCATTTTCCATATAAATAATAACTGTCATTTTTGATGCTTCTGACTTCTCACATAGAATGTCTAAAACAGGGACTTCAGTTAGTGATACACATGATTCATATGTATGGGTTGAGCTGCTTATGGTAACACCATTGCAGGAATGATAGTTGTAATAACATTAGGTAAATTTTATTGGGAGATAATAAATTTGTAAGGGAGATAATATGTTTGCATATTTAACAATAGTCATAAAAATTGCTCTTTTAGGCTGGGTGTGGTGGCTCACGCCTGTAATCCCAGCACTTTGGGAGGCTGAGGCGGGCAGATCATCGGGTCAGGAGATCGAGACCATCCTGGGTAACACGGTGAAACCCCGTCTCTACTAAATATACAAAAAATTAGCCGGGCATGGTGGCGTGCGCCTGTAGTCCCAGCTACTCGGGAGGCGGAGGCAGGAGAATGGCTTGAATCCGGGAGGCGGGGCTTGCAGTGAGCCGAGATTGCGCCACTGCACTCCAGCCTGGGCGACAGAGCAAGACTCAGTCTCAAACAACAACAACAACAACAAAAATTGCTCTTTTAATTTTTAATTATTTTTAGGGTAGTTTTTGTTTCTATGATGTGGTTGGTTTATATCACTACAGAAATATGATTCTTTTGGAATTGAATATTTTAGCAGGGGATGGCAATAGAGCAGGGGCTCTTTATACGAAGGAATATTTCTAAATTCTAAAGTTGTATTTAGCTATAAGGTCTATGAAAACTACTTATGAATAGTTTATCAACTTTATGTAAAAAATTGTTCATAGGAACAGGATAGGGACCATGTTAGTTCTGATTTTAATCATATTGATGCATGGGTTCTTCATGTTTCAAAACAGTAAGCAGGAATTTTATATGCTGATAAACAGTGATACTCTAGTGTTATCCAAGCAACATCTGTTAACAAGGCATTTTAGATCTAGAATTAAACAAAAAAAAGATATAGCTTTGTAAATTTCCCTCTTTTTCAAAAATGATGGTGGGGAGACCCAATCTGAAGAGGCTGTAGTGAGAGATGAATGCTCCAAAGTCAGAGAGTAGTGAGGAAGTAGAATAACAATATGTTTATGGGATGAGGTTGGTTGGTTTTAATTTGCATATAGTTTTACGAATGAAGGCCATTTATAATGTGTAAAGGTCCTTTATATTTCTTTTTCTGTGATATCTGTTCATGTTTTCTAATTTTCTCTCAAATGTCTGGTCTTTTTCTTCTTTGATATATAGGCTTCTTATATATTAAAAAGGTTAGCCCTTTATCTGTGATTTGAATATCAGATTTTTTTTCCAGTTTGTAATTTGTGTCTCATCCTTGCTTATGCTGTTATTGTTATTTTTGCCAGGTAGTAGTTTCTGATTTTTTAATTAGTTAGATTTATTAATCTTTTATGGCTTTTCGATTTTGAGTCACAGTTAGGCCTTCCCATTCCTTTTTACGAATTCCAAGGTAAAGAGAGAATTCATCCATATTTTCTTGGAATACAGTTTTTTGTTTTTGTTTCTGTTTTGCTCTGTCATCCAGGTGGGAGTGCAGTGGTGCAATCATGGCTCACTCTGGTTTTGACCTTCTGGGCTCAGCCATCCTCCCGCCTCAGATTCTGATTTTTTGTAGAGAGGAGGTCTCACTATGTTGCCTAGGCTGGTCTCAAACTCCTGGGCTTAAGCAATTCTCCTGTCTTGGCCTCCCAAAATGCTGGCATTATAGGTGTGAGCCGCTGTCCCTGGACTTTGTAATACATTTGTATATTCGTATTTTACATTTAAGTCTTTGGCCCATTTGGAATGTTTACTAGTATACAGAATGAGACATAGATTTAACTTTATTTTTTCCAGGTGCTATTCGTTTATTGCAGGGTCCATCTTACCCCACTGACTTGAGATGCTGCTTATGTGGGTCTATTTCTGGGCTTTCTATTTAATTCCATTAGCCTATCTATTCCTATGGAAATCGCAAAGTATTAATTATTGAGATTTTGTAGTATTTTTTAATATATAGAAGGTCATTCCTTACTCACTGATCTTTTAAAAATAGTTCTTCTGGTAATTCTTGTTTGTTTATTTTCCCATGTGGACTTTGGAATCATTTTGTCCTATTCCAGAAAATTGCCAATTAGTGTTTTCATTGATATTGTAATACATTTAAAAATTAGGGGTGCATGCAGTGGCTCACACCTGTAATCCCAGGACTTTGAGAGGCTGAGGTGGGCAGATAACTTGAGCTTAGGAGTTTGAGACCAGTCTGGGCAACAAGGCAAAACCCTATCTCTGCAAAAAAAAAAAAAAGCAAAAATTAGGCCTGGTGGGTGTGCCTATAGTCTTAGCTATCCAGAAGGCTGAAATGGGAAGACTGTTTGGGCCCAGGAGGTTGATGCTACAGGGAGGGAGATCTCATTTGAGCCAAAATTGTGCCACTGCCCTCCAGCCTGGGCGACAGCCTGAGACCCTGCCTTTAAATAAATAATAAATAAATAAAATTAAAATTTAGGGAGCATTTACATACATTGACTTTTTCTATCCAAAAATCTGGTCTGATTTTCATTGGTTCAAGTCTACTCTTGTGTCCTGCAGGAGTGTTTTAATGTTTTTCTCATGTAAGTTTTGCTTTTTTTTTTTTTTTGAGATGGAATCTTATTCTCTCACCCAGACTGGAGTTCAGTGGTGTGATCTCAGCTCACTGCAACCTCTGCCTCCTGGGTTCAAGGGATTCTCCCACCTCAGCCTCCCAAGCAGCTGGGACTACAGGCATGTTCCACCATACTTGGCTAATTTTTTGTATTTTCAGTAGAGACGGGGTTTCACCATGTTGGCCAGGCTGGTCTTGAACTCCTGACCTCAAATGATTCACCTGCCTCGGCCTCCCAAAGTGTTGGTATTACAGGTGTGAGCCACTGCGCCCAGCCAGTTTTGCATATTTTTATTTAATTACCCTTACACACTTTTTGTTGTGATTATGGGGGTCTTTTTCTTCTTTTATTTTGTAAGAGTATTGTTTATCTGTGTGTGTTTGTACTACATACACATAATGTGTGTATGTGTGTGTATATATATAAATATATATATATACACAAACACAATCTTGGTAAATTAATTTTTTTCTGCTCCCACATTTAAATTTTTTATTGTTTATATATTTTTTGTTGATATTTTGGGTATACATATACATGTACATGTGAGGATATACATGTGTATATGTATACCAAAAAATCAATTGAAAAATGTATATTTAAAATATATATATATATTTCACTTGATTTATAGGTATATAATCATATAATATAGATGACCATTTTACACTTTTTTTTCAATTGTTATATCTTTATTTTCTGTCTTTCCTCTAGTTCCTTTGACTGATACTTTCAGCACCACATTAATTAGTAGGGGCAGAACAAGCAACCCTTTTGTCCTGTTGACCTGAGCAGGAATCCTCCAGATTTCCCTATTAAATTTGAAGCTGCGTTTGAATTTTAAAATTAATTTCTAGTCAGACATTACTACTTTGCTTCATGTGAGAAATGGAAACTTTGGTCCAACAATAAGATCCCTAAATGTCCAACAATAAGGGATTGGTTAAATACATTATGTTAAATTCATTGAATATAACAGAGCACTTACAAAATATGTAGTTTTAATCTTTTTGTCATTGAAATAAAACCCAAAGTATATGCAAGTATGCATGGAAAAATGTCTAGGAGGATATTCAATAAAAGGATCTAGGCCAGGTGCGGTGGCTCACGCCTGTAATCTCAGCACTTTGGGAGGCCAAGATGGGCAGATTACTTGAGAGGAGTTCAAGACCAACCTGCACAACATGGCAATACTCTGTTTCTACAAAAAATTTAAAAAAGTAGCCAGGCATGGCGGTGCATCCCTGTGGTGCATGCCTGTGGTGCACGCCTCCTACGGGTTGCAGTGAGCAACCCGTTGCAGTGTTTGCAGTGAGCTGGGATTGTCCCATGCACTCTAGCCTGGGCAACAGAGCATGACTCTGTCTCAGAAGAAAAGTAAAAAAAAAAAAAAAAAAAGGATCTAAAAGTTATAAGCATATAAACTGGTGATTGATAATATACATTTCAACTAATTTATAAAATCTAAAAATATCCATAATATTTTAGCATAATTTAAAAATGTTAGAAATTTATGAAAAACTGGCCAGGTGTGGTGGCTCATTCCTATAATCCCAGTGCTTTGGGAGGCCAAAGCAGGAGGATTGCTTGAGGCAAGGCATTTGAGACCAGCCTAGGCAACAGAGCAAGACTCTATCTCCACAAAAAATACAAAAAAATTATCTGGGTGTGGTAGTGTGCACCTATCCAGCTACTCAGGAGGCTGAGGTGGGAGGATTGCTTGAGCCCTGGAGCTCAAGATTACAGTGAGCTATGCTCACACCACTGCGCTCCAGCCTGGGAGATAGACAGATTGTATCTCTTAAAACGAAACAAAACAAAACAGAAACAAAAAAGAAGAAAAGAAAAGAAAGAAATTTACAAAATAAGAACTGTGTTCTTTGTTCTGGATCCCTTTCTGTTATTAATTTTTTTCATAATGAAAAAATAAGCCTCTCCTGTTTAATTGTGGAATGACCAGAGGTGTTTATCATATATTCTTTGCAAAATGACATGAAAATGATAGTGTAGAAAGATGTTTACAAGATATAAGCCACAAGGAAAAAGGGAATAGGAGAAAAGTCTACAACAGATAAGAGATTTCAATAAATTGTACAAGCCAGAAATTGGATAGAGTAGTGATAACTGGCTAGGCAAAATGGAAGAGAGGCTAACCTCAGTGCTTGGAGGAAACTTAGCACTTGGTGGTGCAGTGTACAGTAGAAGGCAGGGCAGGGCACAGGCTGAAAAAGGAAGATAGTCCTATAATGGTTTACTAGGCTCTTGGACCCCTGGGTCCCTTCTCTACCTCATTCAGGCAGCCTGCACTCATGCCCTCCACCCTAACACTACCACCATCAATGCAATCCCTCTATGAGGTTAGAAGTTTCTTCTCTGGAGAAAGGATTTTATTTTTTGGTAAAGAGTTCCCATAAACAAAAAGTCTAACTAGAGAATGGGAAAGAGCCCTTGGAAATGACAAATGTGTTTGAAATAGAAATTTTAGTGGAAGATAAGGTTAAGGAATTATTTTGGTCAAACATGTCTCAATCTTGGCACAATTGCCATCTGGTGCTGGGAATTCTTTGTGTGGAAGTTTGCTCTGTGTATTGTGTGATGGTTAGCAGCATCCGTGGTTACTCACTAGATGCCAGAACTTACCCCTCTTTGCTGTGGCGACAACCAAGAATATCTCCAGACATTGCCACATGTCTTCTGGGGCAGGGGAATCAACCTTCTCCCCCTTCTGCCCCATTTGAGAATCTCTATCTCAGACAATAGACAAGGAAGATATGGGGATGATCAATAGGATAAAGGACAATAAATTTAGAGAATAATATAGATGTTCCAATAATGTACTAACAAGAATTCACAAAAAGAATAGAGAAAGTGGAAGGGAGGAAAATAGCAAATAAATAAAAGAAAAAATTTGCAAATGAGATAAAAAAGATCGCTTGGAATCTAGCACAACCACTGAAAAAATACCTATTGTAAGGTGCATCAATATGACATTTCAGACTACTAGGGAAAATGGAAGATTCTAGAAAGAAAAATAGGTCAGATACAGAGGAGTGGGAACTAGAAAGGCATTAGACATTTCAATGGCAACACTGGAAAAATGCTTTCAAAATGCTGAAGGAAAATGATTTTCAATCCATCTAAATTATCAGTCAGGAATAAGAATAGAATGAAGACATTTTCAGACATGCAATTACTCTAAAAATTTACCCCCTCTATGTACCTCTTCTGAGTAAGCTACTGGAGTCTGCAATCCAGCAAAATAAAAGAGTAAACTGAAAGTTGTGTGTTTGAGCATTGAAAGATATTATTGTTGGGCATTTGATAGATATGTTGAAGCATTTGTATCTAAAATATGTGTTAGATACGTTTTAATTTTATTTATTTATTCTTGTAGAGACGTAGTCTTACCAGGTTGCCCAGGCTGGTCTTAAACTCCTGCCCTCAAGCAATCCTCCTGCCTTGGCCTCCCAAAGTGTTGGAATTACAGCTGTGAGCCACTGCATCCAACCGTAGCCACATTTTTTTTTTTTTTTTTTGAGGCAGAGTCTTCTTCTGTCACCCAGGCTGGAGTGCAGTGGCATGATCTCAGCTCACTGCAACCTCTGCCTCCTGGGTTCAAGCGATTGTCCTATCTCAGCCTCCTGAGTAGCTGGGATTATAGGTGTGCACCACTACGCCTGGCTAATTTTTGTATTTTTAGTAGATATGGGGTTTCGCCATGTTGGCCAGACGGGTCTCAAACTCCTGATCTCAGGTGATCTGCGGCCTAGGCCTCCCAAAGTGCTGGGATTACAGGCATGAGCCACCGCGCCTGGCCCCTAATTGTTGATTTAAGTGAACACTATAATATGGTTATGTTGGAAAGAAGCATGAGGGCAAAGTTGTAATGGTGGTGGGTAAAAGAGCGAAATCCTCAAATACCATAAGATGTCAATAAAGAACGTGTAAAACTGAAGAGCAAGAAATGATGTTATAAGGTTATCATTTAGGAGATGAAGAACATGGTAGGGTTGTGTGGAATGTAGGGTGAAGACAGGTGGGGAGAAGCAGGACAGGGGGCTGATGGCACTCATTGATGTTTTTTGTTATAAGCCTTTAAGAATCATTTGATTTTTCACTTATGTGTGTTATTTTCACTAAAAATAAAAATGCAAACAAAACAATACACATACATTGTAGAAAAGATATCACATATAATAAAATGCACAAAAAGAACATAGATGTCCAGAATCTCAAACATCTAGAAAACTGAGTGTGCCTGTAGTCTCAGCTATTCAAGAGGCTAAATGGGGAGGATTGCTTTTGTATTTTACAGGCTGCATCCATAGATGTTGGGGAGTTACAGGCTGTCAGGTGATATGGTATCTGTGACTGGCCACTGTACTCCTGTACTCCAGCATGGGCAGCATAGCAGATCCTATCTCTTAAAAAAAAGAAAATCTCACCCACCCAGAGATAACCACTGTTAATATCTTGAAATAGTTTCATCTGAAAAATGAAAGTACTTTTTAAAAAAACCTTTTGGTTTTTTTGTTTGTTTGTTTGTTTGTTTAGAGACAGGGTCTCACTCTGTTACCCAGGCTGGAGTACAGTGGTGCAGTATCAGCTCACTGCAGCCTCCAACTCCTGGCCTCAAGCAATCCTCCTGCCTCGGCCTTCCAAAGCACTTGGGATTACAGACATAAGCCAGTGTGCCTGGTGAAAGTATTTTTAAACACTTATAAAATCTTACAAACACTCTTAATACACTAAAACTACCAACAGAAAAAGTAGTGCTTGGGGTTATTCATTTTTTAGTAACTTAACCTTTCTGATCAAAATGTTTGGTGTCATTTAGTTTATATCTTCACTAACAGAGTAGAGTGGAGAATTAAGGCAATTTTTCAAAATAGTTTTGCTTTAATTATATTATTTTAGAAAAAAACAGCTTTTGGTCTTAGTTTTTCAAACAATTGGTTCTATTCAGAAGACTAAGAATTTCGGAAAATAAATTCATCAGGAAAACTTACTTCATTTAAAAGAATTTTTGGCTGGGCGTGGTGGCCTGTAATCCCAGCACTTTGGGAGCCTGAGGTGGTCAGATCACTTGAGGTCAGTAGTTTGAGACCAGCCTAACCAACATGGTGAAACCCTGTCTCTACTAGAAATGCAAAAATTAGCCGTGCATGGTGGTACGGGCCTGTAATCCCAGCTACTCGGGAGGCTGAAGCACGAGATCTGAATCTGGAAGTCAGAGGTTGCAGTGAGCCGAGATGGTGCCACGGCACTCCAGCCTGGGCAACAGAGCAAGACTCTGTCTCAAAAAAAAAAAAAAAAAAAAAAGAGTTTTTGTATTTGTTTCCCATTTCAAGTGTGGATAAATACTTTCATCTGATCTGTTTACTTGAACTGTTTCAGTGAATAAAAATATAAAAAGTACAATTCAGTCTTTATACATCCCATTTAAAAGGAAGAAAAATTTCATATGGTAAATACAGAATTCTGAGAAAGTATCCTTGGAAAGGGAATATTGGTGAAACAATTAATAATAAAGATTTAATGAACTGGATATGTGCGCGTGCGTGCGTGTGTGTGTGTGTGTGTGTGTGTGTGTGTATTTGCTTGTTTTTGAGACAGAGTTTTGTTCTTGTTGCCCAGGCTGGAGTGCAATGGTGCGATATCGTCTCACCACAACCTCTGCCTCCCAGGTTCAAGTGATTTTGCTACCTCAGCCTCTTGAGTAGCTGAGATTATAGGCATGCGCCACCATGCCTGTGAAAAATTAGCCTGGCTAATTTTTTGTATTTTTAGTAGAGACGGGGTTTCTCCCTGTTGGTCAGGCTGGTCTTGAACTCCCAACCTCAGGTGATCTGCTGGCCTCAGCCTCCCAAAGTGCTGGGATTACAGGCGTGAGCCACTTAAAAAAATAACTGGATATTTTTAAAGAGATTAAACTACCCTGAATTTTTCAGGAAAAAATACAGTTGATGTATTATTCTACCTCCTAAGGTCACTGAGTTTTAATTAGCTTACAACTTGCAACATTCAACTACTATTTACTGAATTCCTCTCATAGCTCAGGCTTTGTCCTTGAAATATTCACTTACATGTTCTGTATAATCTCAAAAACAAAGCAGATTTCATGATGCATTTGTAGAGGCCTAACATGAAGGAATATGGTGGGACATAGAGTATAGTGGATTTCTGTGGGTTTACCTGGCCTTGGTTACTGCTGTTGGTGTTAGGGAATTATGCATATCAAAGATAATGATGGTGCATTTATCAGGAAAGAACAGAACTACTATTGGCCGCCAGAGACAAGCATGGGAGAGTTTCTGCAGGAGGCAGTGTTGATACAGAGTCTTGAGATGACACTGTGAAATCGGTATTTTCTGGGCTAACTCCACAGATGTTCACATATAACCCTGCCCACAGAGTTATGGAATAGCTGTGTGAGTGCACAAGGTAGCTATCGCGCAAACCAAAGTTGTCAGGTACTACACATATTGTGAAGGAACTATGATGGGACACGGTGTGGTCAAACAGCACTGGTACCTTGGTACATCCTGAGAGTCTTGGGGAGAAAAAGGGGAACATGCATTTGGGGGCCTGCAGAATCTTTCTCTCTGCTTGACTGCAGGGCAGGTTTCTGTCCCTCCCTGTTCCGTGGTATAGATTTTGTCTTTTCCACATCAGTCTAGGTCTTCAGATTCACTACGAATTATTATTCCCGTTTTATAGATGAAGAAATTGAGCCTTAGTGAGGTTCAGTTAGCTAAAGGCACACAACTCTAATAAACTGACAGAATTCCAGGTTCTGATTTAAATTCTATTGCTCTCCCTTGAAAATAAACATGGACAGCTTATATAAGCTTTTGTGTGTGTATTTTCTGGTCTAAATCTGTGGCAGATATGCGTGTCTTTCTGTGCATGTATATAGTAGATCAAATATGTTACCTCTATTGACATTTCTTACAAATAAATATTCTGTTATCAATGATAGTGTTTACAAATTATTTAGAACTTACCTCTTTTCAAGAAAAGGCCTTGTGATTGCTCTCTGCGAATTGTAATAGCCTGAATATACCTCTTCATTATTTTGTTTTGTTTCAGACAATTATCTCTGGTTGATGCAGATCACTTGGAAGCTTTTGAGGCTGTATATAACAGGTCAGAAGATCTATTTAACGTCAAACTTTACTAGACAACTTGGAATTCTCAGCCAGCACCAAATATTCAAATCCAACTTCCACACCCCGACAGCAGAGGGGTTCCGGGTGTAGGTGGAGTGCTGGTGCACCCATGAGGGTGTTTTTCAGGAATTCCGGAGGTGGTGCTCGAGAGAACATACTTCTACACACGCCCCCTACCCAGTTTGGTATGCACCTGCAGCCCCAAAGAACTGGCGGGACTCGTGTGTGGCCGTGTCAGACGCGGCAAGAAAAACCAGCAGTTGCCTTTTCATCTCTGTTCTGATGATCTTACCATGAAGTCCCCAGTATTCCAGCATTTAAGGCAGAATGTAAATTCATAATCTAAGAAGATTTTTTGTTACGTGGCTAGCCCAGGTACTGACCGCTGAGGGCGGGGGCTCTCACAGTTCCCCCACTGGCAAGTTTTATGACTTGCTTTGGAAAACCCGGGAACTGCACCCTCTGCCCTTGGCAAGGTGTGAGCTTCCAAGATCTCTACGCTGCGACTTCGAGTGTTAGGGTTTTTGGGCTCTTTCCGGGACCCAAGTTCCAGCACAAGAAGGTCTGCCCCGCGGCCGGCCTCGGGGCCCCGCCCACTTTGGCCAGGGTTGGAGCCACCCGGAGCCGGAGCCAGAGCCGGAGCCCGAGCGGCCGCGGCCCCTTTAAGGAGCCACTCTGCGGTAACCCGAGCCCGCAGTCCGGGCGGGCGCGACGGCCGCGGCGGTAGCTGGAGCCTCCGCGACTGCACCTCCAAGCGGCCCAGAACCCGCGGCTTCCCTGGCTCCCGCGAGCATCTCACGGGGCGGCACTGGCCAGCGCCAGCCCTCGGGCCGGCCCGGATGACCAGAAGCCTGTAGATACCGCCGCCCTCTCCCGGCTCGGCGCAGCCGCCGCCCGCGCGCGACTCGCCCCGGGACACGGCACAGGTGACGCCGTTTGGAGGGGGGTTGGGGAGGAAGGCGGGCTTGCCTCGCCCCGCGGCTTCCCCGCGGCGGCCGCCGAGCGCAGCCCGCGGAGAGGGGCGCCGCGGCTTCCCGCCCCTGGCCTAGCGCGGCCGAGGGCTCCTGCGCCTGGAGGCTGGGTGGGCGTGCGGCGCGCAGGAGGCGGCCCGGGGCTCCTGGGCGGGCTCCGGCAGGTGTGTGCGGCAGACGCAGCATCGTCCCCGCCCGGCGGGCCACGGCTTCTCTCCGGGAGCAGATGGTGTCCCGGGGCCCGAGGTCCCCGCGCCGCCCGGGCGCCCCGTGTTCCTCTCGCGTTTCTCGGGCTGCACGATTCGGGCTGCCCTGCCTGCCTGGCGGTGCCTCTCGGGTCTGAGCTTAAAGCAGGTGGGTGCAGACTTTTGGGCATCCAGGGTGAGCTCTCTTGTTAGAGCCCACACACAATCAGGCGCATCAAGTGGGTAAGTCCCCTCCCCCGCCGCCACCCTCTGAAACAAGTAGCTCTTATCTACCCTTGCAGTTCTCAAGTGGGTCCCATTTTTAGCCACCGAGTGCTGAAAAGTCTAGGGGGAAGGGACCAGGTGGAGAGTCAGAGGGAGAAATTCGTTTCTATTTCCATCTTTATACCACTGTAACCCCTGGTAAGTTTATTAAACTAAGTGCCTCGGTTTACCCTGCCATGAAATGGGATTCGTAATGCCAGCAATTTCCTGCCCCTCCAAGACGGCAGGAAAACCTCTCTGAAAACACTTTGGGTCTAAGTTCATTTAAGGGTCACTGTTGCTGGTCTGTATATTTTTAATTGTACACACATTTGAGTGTTAATGTGGTACACACTTTTATATGAAATTATGAGATTTACTTTAAAGACTGATCTTGGATAACGTTTAATCCAAATACCAGTTTGGAGAAGATGGAAGAGTTTGTGTGGACGTTAGGAATTGAGGTGTGAAATAGGAAAAAAGCTATCATTTTAATAAAATCTTTACGCAGTCATAAATGGAGTTGAGAAAAATGGACCTTGGATTGCGGTGTTTTCAGTGAGTTACTCCCGTGCCAGCACATGGTGTGGATTGCAATGTAGCTTCAGCTTTGTGTAGCAGATTAAGATAATTTAGAGAATCCCAGCTCCCTTTTAAGTGTGTTATATATAAGGAATTTTTATCCTTGCTTATCTTTTCCTTAAATTGTATGGGTGAAACGAAATTAGGAAAGTGTATTCCCACCGTGTTAGAAAATATGAAAGAATGGGTGAAGAACCATGGATTTTAGTTTATTTGCGACGCCCCTCCTGTGCCATATGATGACCCAGAGAATATTTTGAGGGTGCTTCTTTTTTTTTCCTACACCTGCAACTCCTTTTGTCCCACTGCCTCCCTCTGGAGTTTGAATCTTTACTGTCCTCATCCTTGAGACGAGTTTTATCTGTTTAGGCTGGTTGCCTCTGACCCAGCTGCCCAGTCGGTCATTATTTATTTACAGTATTAGATTTCCATTTCTATTCATTCCACTCTAAGCCGCCTTTACCCTGGTGGAAAGAATAATGGGTCTTTGCTACTAATGTTATATACTTGGAGGTGACCAGGAATGGCATTCTCAAGGTGCTGAGACTAATGCAAACCCCAGGGAAGCTAGGTCTTCACTGGAGTCTTCTGAATAGGTCCTGGAATACAGATGCAAGAGTTGGCCTGTCTTTTCCTTGATTTTCTGAAATCTCCACTGGGTAAATTCATTTGATTGCCAAGGGAAGTCTTGGGAGCAGGCAGCTATCAGAAATCTTAGTGTTAGACTGATTAAGAGCGTTCCCTGCAAAAGAGTGGACAGAAAGAAGCAGTGGCTTTGTAGGTGTTGGGGAGTCCTCCCTGTAACCAGATAACTAGTAGGAAGTACAGGATCCCTAGATTCCCAATTGAGAAATGGAAAGGGGGCTGGGTTTCAAAAGGGAAGTGGCACAGCTTCTAGGCAGGTTTGGGAATGTACCTGAGGTTTGATGGGCCCTTCTCCCTCTTTCTCTTTGAGAGATTTCTGGCGCCTCAGAGTCAAGCACAGCTGTCTTAACAGTTTTCAGACCTGTTCACTCTCCTCCTTGGTGCTCTAAAGGAGGCCCAGCGTTCATGTTCCTCTCTCAAAGCTGGCCTTCCATGTATTAGAGGAAAATGGGCAGTTTAGTTTGTAAGGAACTCTTTAGACCTCAATGTCTCTCCACACCCTTCTTTCCAAATTAGTCCCACATCCTACAGATTAAAGATTCATTTAGGCTTCAATATTTCAAACTAGTTTGGCTAGGAAGAGTAATACTCAGTTTGGCTAGGAAGAATAAACTGAACAGTCTACACTAAGATATGAAAAGCCAGCTTTTCTGTTGAGGAAGATAATGAATTAATTGTCTGGGTGAGAATTGTGGGCATTTGGACAAGGGAGGGCCAGACTGGGGGTGGAGTTGTGCTGGACAGCTTGTGCCCTCGTCCTTGAGAGAGGAAAGGATACCACCAAACTAGTGCAGTCACCTTGTTGTGCTTTTTCTTCTTCCATTTGCCTTGTGAGAAGAAGAAGATAGCAGTATGGAGGTGGAGTCACCATCTGTTCTCAAGGATGGGAAACAGACTTTAACTGAACATTAGGAATGAGCTATATTCACCTGGCATTGGTATCAGGCGCTGGATGGATTACACCAGAGAATACATTACATCAGGAAAGTAAGGCTAATTTTGTAAGAGAGTCTAGGTATTTCCAGAGTGACTTTGGTGGTATTTTTTCTTGTTGAGGATGAAAGGTTGCACACAAAGAAATGGAGGCCTACCGCTCTGAGGCTTGTTATTCCTGGTGAGACAGTTGGATGTGCTGCAAGCAGATCCCAAACCTGATCAGGCAGGATAAGGCAGGAATAGCGAAAGGTGTTTCTTTGTTCAGAACATTGGTCTGTTCAAGGAGAAGGCAATCCTGTAGATATATAAGAAGGAGCTTCTGAACCGGTGTAAAAGGCCAAAGCTTTTGAAAACAGCCAATGAAGAAGACATGTGGAAAGCTGTTCAGAGCTTGAGCCAGCACTGGAGGAAGGGAGTCCCAGACAGTGGGACCAATATCATGGGTGGAGTTTGACTAGGTGGACAAAGGCATGTCTAAAGCAGTGTTTCAAACATTTGCAGGCTACAACAGTACAAAATGCATTTTTACACTGAGACCCAGGACATAGCAAGTATATGTGTATGTGAAACTAGTTTCTATTTTTATTCTATTTCTGTTTCTAGTCTGTGTTCTTAAAAACTCATAACGTGTTAGTGGATCACAGTCCACTATTTGGAAACCACTTATCCAATGGGTAGAAAAACAGGTTGCAGTGGAGCAGGCTGGGTGGGGGGATTGGAGATACTGGGGGAGGTGTGGGGAATACAGAATTGATTGAGCACTACCTGGATCCCTGTTGGTGGGACAGAAGGGAATGTGGAGACTCATCTTGTGTCTGACAGGTGCAGAACTCACATAGATAAAATGATGGAACAGATGCAGAAGAGGGACTTTCCACCAGTTCTACTCACTTCAAAGCAAAATGATTGGCTTTAAGGAAGAGGAAATGTGCAAGGAGTGAACTTGGATTTGTAAGCAGATTTCTTTAGAGCAGTAAGATTTTCCTCTGTAGGCTTAATGAGGAGACAAATGGACCCAGAACAAATTGGCTGATGAATTTAGGTCATGTCCACTTTCATGGCCAGATAGGGAGCAGAGGGGCTCATAGTGCAGGGAGGGTGAGTAGGAGGTTCACACCTCCCTTTACAGCTTTGAGAAGTTTGAGCAGAAGCAGCGGCTGGAATGTGTTTTGAAACCCCATTTGCTGATCAAACTTGTTAGGGAGTTGGCTGCTTGCCTCACAGAGAATTTGAAAAGTATTCTTTTTTTCTTTTTGAGACAGGGTCTTGCTTTGTCGCCCAGGATGGAGTGCAGTGGTGTGGTCTTGGCTCACTGCAACTTCCACCTCCTGGCTTCAAGTGATTCTCCTGCCTCAGCCTCCCAAGTAGCTGGGATTACAAGCACCCGCCACCACCCCCGGCTAATTTTTGTATTTTTGGTAGAGATGGGGTTTCATCATGTTGGCCAGGCTGGTCTCAACTCCTGGCCTCAAGTGATCTGCCCAACTCGGTCTCCCAAAGTGTTGGGATTACAGGCGTGAGCCACCATGCTCAGCCTGAAAAGTATTCTTATTAAATTTTACGAAAGGGCTAGACTGTCAGGACTTCCTTAGAAGTATAGATCTGTGATCAAATTCCAATCATCGTTCATAGCCTTTGGGGGTCACCTAAAGAGCTTCTTGGAGAAATTGATGAGGCAACCAGCAATTGTGAGTTAATTCCAGTATTTGCCCTGGAGCTAATCAAGGGCAGAGTCTATCTGTAGGCTTTTGATTTCCTTTTCATGACTGTCGACATCTGGCTACAACACCGAACACTCCTAGCAGCAAGTAAAAGCCTGGAGGAAGAGTACACAGGTGGCTGGCACGGTGGCTCATGCCTATAATCCCAGCATGGAGGTAGGCAGATCACCTGAGGTGAAGAGTTTGAGACCAGCCTGGCCCACCCACATGGTGAAACCCCATCTCTACTGAAACAAAATACAAAAATTAGCCAGACATGGTGGCATGCGCCTGTAGTCCCAGCTATTTGGGAGGTTGAGGCCAGAGAATCGCTTGAATCCAGGGGCAGAGGTTGTAGTGAGCCGAGGTTGTCCCACTGCACTCCAGCCTGGGCAATAGAGTGGGACTCTGTCTAAAACAAAACAAACAAAACAAAACAAAAGTACACAGGTATCAGAGTTCAACCCCGCACGTTGCTTAGTGACTGCTTGCTCTTATCATTGATATTCTAACCTAGTTGGAGCCTCCCCTTGACCTGACTCTGCCTTGTCAGATTTTCTTACCTTAGTTGATGTTTTCAGTGTTTGACTTCACCCTTCCTCAGCTGTCTGGTATTTATTTAATGCTTTCAACTCTGGTTTCTCTGGTATCTCTGATAACTCTCCCCCAATCCCCCACCAGGTGCCTTGTGGTGTCCACCTGACTCCATGGAGCTCAGTTCTGGGTCCTGGCTTGTGTCGTGTTACTACTCATTGAATTCTGCCATGGCAAACTGTAGAAAAAAACTGCACATTGATGAGTTTATGCATTTATTAATTTAATTTTAAAATTTTGGGGACCTGAAGAAACTTTCTTGGTCAAATTAATTTTAATTAATGTTCTCTAAATAGGCTTAAAAATCTTTGAAAATTAAACTTCTCTCTATTTGGTATATCTGTATTTAGTGGAATGGGAGGAAGAAGGAATTTTCATTTGGTGAAAATTTTTGAAAAATTTAAAAGTTCTCTTTATAAAGTGTTACTTTAGGGACAAGATTCTTCTTCTTCTTCTCCTTTTTTTTTTTTTTTTTTTTTTTAAATAAAAAAGAGAGAGAGGGTCTTATGTTGCCCCAGGCTGGTCTTGAACTCCTGGGCTTAAGTGATTCTCCTGCTTTGGCATCTCAAAGTGCTGGGATTACAGGCCTGAGCCACTGCACCTACCTGGGACATGAGTCTTAAAACTAGTCTTGCTCAGTTAACATGTTTTGCTCCATTACATGTGAAAATACTGAGACAGTTAGGAATTTAATTAAATGCTTTATAATTTGTTACATGTAAGGACTTAAAAAGACTACAGCTTTGTTTAGAATGAGGTTTCCTTCCCTTTTCATGTTTTTTAAACCTGTGTGAGTGCTCCCAAACTGATCAATTTCTTACATGCCCTATGGAAAAGTGGAGGAATCCAGGGCAACATAAGGGTGAAAGGGTGAGGCCAAGAGGAAGGCTTGATCACCTGGAGCCAGAAGAAAGAACCAAACCCTTAAGACAATTAGCATTTTGAAGATTTGAGAACACTTTATAGCCACAAGCCTCTAAATGTTTCGTGTTTTTTTTAATTGCAAAAGTAAAGCTAGCTTATTACGAAAAAATTATAAACGATCAGTATTTAAGAGAATGAAAATTCACCTCTGCTTCCTCCTCCAGCTCCCACCCTGGCTAGTTTCACTCCTAAACACACCTAGTTATCAGTTTTGGGGGTGAGGCCCTCCAGATATTTTCTCTACAAATGGCAAAATGTGCCCAGAGTTATTTAGTTATGAAAAATTTATTATTTTGCAGCTTGCTTCTTTTATCACCTTTTTCATTTAAATGTTAATAACGTGATAGTATACATATAACCATATTTCTGTTGGTGGACCTTAAAGTTACTTCTAATAATGTTTTGATAAACACTTTTGTAAATACTGTACATGTTTTCAAACCTGTGTGAATTTTTGAGGGTAAAAGACCAATTCATTAGTATACTGCTTATTTTATAATTCAGATAACACAGTGTTATCAACATTTACATAGTCTGCTATTTAATTCCCCAGATATTCACTCAGCAGTGAAAGCACAGCGGTGAATGTTTTGGGGATTTCAAGGTGAGGCAATGCATCCTCCTTACCTACAAGAGGTCACTGTCTGATAGGGGGATTAGGCATGCATATTGACTATAGTATCTTTAGTTTTATTTATATTCCCCTTTGTTTCAAACAGGATTTGGGATTTTTTACAAAGATGTATATGATATGACAAGATAAAGTATATTTAGTATAAAGAAGGAAAAGAAGATGGAAGTGTAAGTGAGGCTGGTTAGTGTATTTCGAAGTCCTATTCTTTCCTTACTAAAAGTTCTGGCTATAAGCTTTCCAGCAGCAAAGAGAAGAGGCAGATGATCTATAACAAGATTCAGGGTGTCCAGAAGAGAAACCAAATCAGAGAAGCCCACCTATTCCTTATTCCAGGAGGTGAGAAAAAATTTCTCCTTTGGGTTTTCATTAAGAAAACACTACATTTGCAATGGCCAGCATCCTGAACAACCTTTCCAGTATCTTACAGTAGAACCTAGTGACTTTGCCTTATGATGCCACCTCATATCGTGTTGCCCAGTGCTAGCCAGGGGTATCATGCCATGACACTGTTCAGTGAAAAGTCAATAGGGTGAGGTGTAGGCTCATGGGTTTAATCCAGAAATAGCTTTAAGAAGACCTAAAGGGACACATGGACAAAGAAAAACGTCTATGTGATCTTGTTTCTGGATAATTTTTCCACAAAGTGGTATAGCATATACAATTTTAGCGGAATTGCTATGAGTAAAACCTATAGAATACTAGGTCTGTAACTTTTGAAATCAGAAATGAGGATGTTTTAGATGGCGTTAACTTAATGGAATTACAACAATGGCTGGGCAAAGTATTTTCCAAAAACAAAACAAAACAAAAAACACCACCACCCTATACTTGGTCCACACAACAAGGATGGTACTTGTTCACATCGATCAATCCCATAAGTTAGAAAGGATCAAAGCCACCATGCTAAGAAGTCTTGATAGCATCTTCAAGATTAAACTTGTTAATAGGTTATACAGTGTGAGAATGGGACCAGGGCTTGGAGGTCTACCAGTTGGGTCAGCTTGACCCTGTTTCATAAAGCCAGGAAGAGTTCACTTCCCATGAGTTGTCTGGATCTGAACGTCCATGACCACATTCACCAAATTCTTGCCTTGGGAACGTTGCCCTAAAACAGTTCTTCATTATCAAGTCTGTGGGTCAAGCTTAGGTTTTTTTTATGTGACTTACTACACCTGAATTTAAACATGAGGTTGAGGCTACCTGAAGTTTGTGGTGTGATGAAGGCACATCAAGGAGTAGAGTAGATCAAGGAGTTCCATTTGTAACTGTGAACAATCAATGGAGACAACTCACTACCTTCAGACTAGCCCTTGGGTAGAGTGGACCTTAGGTAATAATATAAAAAGCCACCTAGAGAATTTAGAAACTCCTTGGTTGTCTTCTCATTTTGGCCACCAGATTATCCAGTCAGATCATAGGTATAAACAAGCTGCAGGGCCCTTAGGCCAAGGGTTAAATCAAGAAGGAAATGATCACATTCCTTCAAATACAGAATATAATATTCCTGTATGACTTGGCATCGTTGGAGAAATATTAAATAGATGTAACATTTCTTAGTTAAGAAAGGCCTGGTAGGCCGGCCATGGTGGCTCAGACCTGCAATCCCAGCATTTTGGGAGGCTGAGGCAGGAGGATCACTTGAGTTCAGTAGTTTGAGACCAGCCTGGACAACATAGTGAGACCCCATCTCTATTAAAAAAAAAAAAAGAAAAAGAGGCCAGATGCAATGACTCACACCTCTAATCCTAGCACTTTGGGAGTCCAAGGCAGGAGGATCACTTGAGTTCAGTAGTTTGAGACCAGCCTGGACAACATAGTGAGATCCTATGGCTATTTAAAAAAAAAAAAAGAGGCCAAGCCTCTAATCCCAGCACTTTGGGAGGCCGAGGTGGGTGGAGCATTTGAGGTCAGGAGTTCAAGACCAGTGTGGCCAACATGGCAAAACACCATCTCCACCAAAAAATACAAAAATTAGCCAGGCATGGTAGTGCATGCTTGTAGTTGACCAGCTACTTGGGAGGTGGAGGCCTGTGGTTCCAGCTACTTGGGAGGCACAGGCAGGAGAATTGCTTGAACTCAGGAGGCAGCAGTTGAGTTGCAGTAAGCCAAGATTGCTCCACTGCACTCCAGCCTAGGTGACAGAATGAGACACTGTCTCAAAAAAAAAAAAAAAAAAAAAAGGCTGTTAAAGGCTGGTAATACCAAGAACTATTCTTTATTAAGTGGTCTTTTAATCTGTTGCCAAATAAACCATTCCTAGACCCTAGTAGCTTGAAACAGTGATTTATTATTTTCTGTGATTCTGTGGGTTAGCTGGGTAGTTACTGTGTTGGTTACAGGTTCACTCAACTGGGTGCCTTCAGCTAGAGGGTTAGCTGGGCTGAAGGATCCAAGTTGGCTTGCCAGTATGGCTGGTAGTTGATATTGAGTGTTGGCTGTCAGCTGGGCAACCTCAGTTTTCTCACTGTGGCCTTCATCCTCCGGTAGACTAGACAGGCTCTTGACATGATGGTCTCAGGGCAATTTTCCAAGATAGTGTTTTTTAAGTCTTACCTAGGCTCTAGAACCCTCAGAGCCTCTCTTCTGTTGTATTCTCTTTGTCAGCAGTTGGCAAGGCCAGCCCAGATTCACAGGACAGAGACATAGGCTCCAACTCTAGATTGGGGGACTGGAGTGGCAGTGTCATTGTTGCAAAGGAATTTATGGCCACTAAATGGTTTACCATGAGTGACTACATGTACCAGGAACTGTGCTAGGTGCATTTAACAGATTATCTCACTTAAGCCACATAACTATCTTGCCATTAGGCGTTCTCATCCCCATTATAAAGAACCTGTGGGTCACAGAGGTTGTGTTGTTCTTGCCTAATGCTACTTGATAAGTATTGGAACTAGGCTTTGATTCTAGGTATCTCTCTAGCTGAGCAGAATTCATCTTAAGAACCCAACAAGTGGGAGAAATACGCTACTTGTTCTTCAGCCCCTCTAACTCATTTAACACCACTTCCTTTCCTGTGGGGAACAGACACAAGAAGAAAAAAAGAAGGCAGCAGGCAAAGCCATACCTTAGCCACTTCCCATAACCTAAGGACTTTCCAGAGGTAATGAGATCCATGATTTGGAGATGAGAAGAACTTCCCTGACTCCATAGGTTCTGACTTCCTAGGTAGCTTGGTGGGTGACTGAGTGATCCCTTTAAAAAAAGAACAAAATTAATTTGGGGAAAATCACACTTTGTCCAGTTTTTCCTTGATTTCACAGAGTTGGTAAAAAAGCCAAGAGATGTTCCAAGCCAAGAGCTCCTTTTGTGATCCCTCCAGGGAGGGAAGAGCAGTGATATGGAAATAAGTACATTAGATGCCAGGTGGAAAAGGCAGTCCGCAGAACCTCTCTCTTTTTTCCCAAGAGTCTTCCCAGACAGTAGAGAGTCACCTGGTCTCTGCTTCAGCTTCAGGGACTCTTCCTAGCATAGACTTCTTCCAAGGCTGGAGTCTTGTTTGAAATGTTGATTTCCTTGAAGGTGGGCTCTCAAGTTGTATAAGCTTCAAAACCTTTACTTTTTATTTGTACCAGCTACTATATTAATATGACCTCCCAATTACTATTGTCTCCTGGCTGAAGGCATTCTGATCGATCCAGAATCCAATGGCTGTAATTGTAACTCATAGGTTTAAAAACAAAGACTTCTTTATAAAAGTTTCAAGTGAGCCTATAATCCCAACTACTAGGGAGGCTGAGGCAAGAGAATTGCTTGAACCTGGGAAATGGAGGTTGTAGTGAGCTGAGATGGTGTCACTCTCCTCTAGCCTGAGCGACAGAGCAACACTCTGCCTCCAAAAAAAAAAAAAAAAAGTGGAGTGAGATGCTAGGAAGCAACATTTGTCACGTAAATCACATGCGTACTCTGAGGCATTAGGCCTAGAAAATGACCTGAATTTCCTAAGGGTAGAATTTCTCAATAAGTTGGGAGTTGAGAAGCAGAGGAGCTGAAGGAAGAGATGGAGAAGGCCTTTTTCCTTTTGGCTTCACTCTGCTTGTTAAGCATTATACAAACAAACCCTAAGTAAAGAAATAAATAAATGTAAATGAAATAAAAAATTTAAAATAAGACAAAAGATACAAAGTTGATGTAAAATAGACAAATTATATTAGATTTCATTTATTTTTAAGTTAAAAACTAGAACATGTAAATGTAAGCTAGGAAAATAGAAATAAAAGTTTTGTTAAAATCCAGTTAAAATTACTGTACCTATAATGGAAGGGAGAACTAGTTAGGAGTTGTGGACACCAGTGGGAGAAGTGATTTCTTAGGAGAGCAGGGACTTCCAGGGAGGGGTTAAGGAGGTGGGATAGCCTCCTCCTTGCTGTGTCAGAATATCTTGGCGTGGGGACTCTGGGTTATTTGAAAAATCTGTATCAACAGAACTCTTTTGCCCCCACAAAACAAACTATGGAAAGACTACAAAGTCTTCTCTTCTTGTAGGAATAAGCAGAATTGTATGTGTGTGTGTGTGTGGTGGGGGTGGCAGGGGAGCCTGGGATATGAAAATTTGAAAGGCACTGTACTGGATCAGAGAAAGATTCCTCGAAGGCATTTAGTATACGATGTACAAGGGAAGACAGGATTATGACGGGCACAGAAAAGTCTTAGATTAAAGAAATGTGTAGCAGAGTTGTGACTCAACTGTCAGAGCGGTTTTCTGAGCTTTGGTAGCAAGGTGGGGGCCACCCCCAGCCTTTGAGTATGGAGACTTCTTTGCTGAGAGTGGATGACACTTAACAGAGCTTAGTTTAGAGAATAGGGTTTAGCCTCCTTCCTAATCTGATGTACTGTGGTTGTAATTATTATATACAATTATAAGAAAAATAAAGGCCTTTTAGAAATGTGTGAAAAGTTAAGCTTAAATATTTTGTTCTTTGTTATAATCAAAACAATCTGTCATCCAAAAAGATTGTTTCAAGGAGACATCAATTGCCAGGGTCTCTAGCAGGCGGAATTGATCAGTTTCTCTTTAACTTGAACTCTGTTATATACTCTTGGAGGAGTAGGGGGCTGAAGAAATAGGAAATAGAGAATAAAAATACAAAGGATACCCTTTTCCAAAGTTCAGTATTTTAGTCGACAGGGAGGAACTATAGAGAAATCTTTTCTATAGCCATGAACAATTCCTTGTTAAACCTTAAGTAACATTTATCTTTTTTTTGAGACAGAGTCTCGCTCTGTCGCCCAGGCTGGAGTGCAGTGGCACAATCTCGGCTCACTATAAGCTCCGCCTCCCGGGTTCACGCCATTCTCCTGCCTCAGCCTCCCGAGTAGCTGGGACTACAGGCGCCCGCCACCTCGCCCGGCTAGTTTTTTGTATTTTTTAGCAGAGACGGGGTTTCACCATGTTAGCCAGGGTGGTCTCCATCTCCTGACCTTGTGATCCGCCCGTCTCGGCCTCCCAAAGTGCTGAGATTACAGGCTACATCATTTATCTTAGGGAGTGTAACAGGCCAGGCGCGGTGGCTCACGCCTGTAATCCCAGCACTTTGGGAGGCCAAGACCAGTGGATCACCTGAGGTCAGGAGTTCAAGACCAACATGATGAAACCCTGCCTCTACTAAAAATACAAAAGTTAGCCAGGTGTGGTGGTCGGCACCTATAATCCCAGCTACTTGGGATGCTGAGACATGAGAATAGCTTGAACCCAGGAGGCGGAGGTTGCGGTGAACTGAGATCGCGCCATTGCATTCCGGTCTGGGCGACAGAGTGAGATTCTGTCTCAAGAAAGGAGTGTAACTTAATTATATGAACATAGGGCTTCTTCACCTTTCCTGGCTTGGTCTTCTTTTCCTCCCATTTGGTTCAGTTTAAAAAGCAGTACCATGAATATTAGAGGATTTACAGAAGTTGGGTTGACTTTTATGCAGCTGGCTTCCTGTAGACTTTTACACTCATGCTAATGGTTCTTCAACTTGATGCTCAGAAAAGAAAAAGAGGTGGAACGTTTTCTTCATATTATCCTCTTAAGTCTTTTTCCCTATATGTCTCTTCACATACAAACAAGCAAAAGCAAAAGCTATAATTGCAGTTAACTGAGAGCTTTATATACATTCTTTAAGATGCTTAACAATTTTTACATGATTGAAAGTTGAAAGTGAGTGGTGTGACATTCTTTTTCTTTCTTTAATTTCATTTATTGTTTTTTGAGATGGAATCTCAGTCTGTTGCCAGGCTGGAGTGCAGTGGTGCGATCTTGGCTCATAGCAACCTCCGCCTGCTGGCTTCAAGCAATTCTCCTTCCTCAGCCTCCTGAGCAGCTGGGACTACAGGCGCATGCCACCACATGCAGCTAATTTTTTGTAATTTTAGTAGAGACGGGGTTTTACCATATTGGCCAGGCTGGTCTCAAACTCCTGACGTTGTGATCCACCAGCCTTGGCCTCCCAAAGTGCCAAGATTACAGGCATGAGCCACCGTGCCTGGCCTGACAATTATTCTTTACTAAGATTTCAATGTCTTTGGTAATTTTTTGACATTTTATCAACTTTGAGATTGATAATTACAGTGTACCACCTATATGAAAATGCAAACAAAACTCAGAATGGGTGCAGGATGGTATGCCTTTTTTGGCTAGGGTTTTTTGTTTCTTTTCTTTTCTTTTTTTTTGGTATTCACTGTGTTTATTTCTACAATGTTGCATTTTTTCTTTTTTTTAATTAGTTCTAGGGTACATGTGCACAACCTGCAGGTTTGTTACATATGTATACATGTGCCATGATGGTGTGCTGCACCCATTAACTCGTCAGTTACATTAGGTATATCTCCTAATGCTGTCCCTCCCCCTTCCCCCACCCCACAACAGGCCCCGGCGTGTGATGTTCCCCTTCCTGTGTCCAAGTGTTCTCATTGTTCAATTCCCACCTATGAGTGAGAACATGCGGTATTTGGTTTTTTGTCCTTGCAATAGTTTGCTGAGAATGATGGTTTCCAGCTTCATCCATGTCCCTACAAAGGACATGAACTAATCTTTTTTTAAGGCTGCATAGTATTCCATGGTGTATATGTGTCACATTTTCTTAATCCAGTCTATCATTGATGGAGATTTGGGTTGTTTCCAAGTCTTTGCTATTGTGAATAGTGCTTCAATAAACATACGTGTGCATGTGTCTTTAGAGTAGCATGATTTATAATCCTTTGGGTATATACCCAGTAATGGGATGGCTGGGTCAAATGGTATTTCTAGTTCTAGATCCTTGAGGAATTGCCACACTGTCTTCCACAATGGTTGAACTAGCTTACAGTCCTGCCAACAGTGTAAAAGTGTTCCTATTTCTCCACATCCTCTCTAGCACCTGTTGTTTCCTGATTTTTTAATGATTGCCATTCTAACTGGTGTGAGATGGTATCTCATTGTGGTTTTGATGTGCACTTCTCTGATGGTCAGTGATGATGAGCATTTTTTCATGTGTCTGTTGGCTGATTAATGTCTTCTTTTGAGAAGTGTCTGTTCATATCCTTTGCCCACTTTTTGATGGGGTTGTTTCATTTTTTCTTGTAAATTTATTTGAGTTCTTTGTAGATTCTGGATATTAGCCCTTTGTCAGATGGGTAGATTGTAAAAATTTTTTCCCATTCTGTAGGTTGCCTGTTCACTCTGATGGTAGTTTCTTTTGCTATGAAGAAACTCTTTGGTTTGATTAGATCCCATTTGTCTATTTTGGCTTTTGTTGCCTTTGCTTTTGGTGTTTTAGTCATGAAGTCCTTGCCCATGCCTGTGTCCTGAATGGTATTGCCTAGGTTTTCTTCTAGGGTTTTTATGGTTTCAGGTCTAACGTTTAAGTCTCTAATCCATCTTGAATTAATTTTTGTGTAAGGTGTAAGGAAGGGATCCAGTTTCCGCTTTCTACATATAGCTAGCCACTTTTCCCAGTACCATTTATTAAATAGGGAATCCTTTCCCCATTTCTTGATTTGTCAGGTTTGTCAAAGTCAGATGGTTGTAGATGTGTAGTAGTATTTCTGAGGGCTCTGTTCTGTTCCATTGGTCTATATCTCTGTTTTGGTACCAGTACCATGCTGTTTTGGTTACTGTAGCCTTGTAGCATAGTTTGAAGTCAGGTAGCGTGATGCCTCCAGCTTTGTTCTTTTGGCTTAGCATTGACTTGGCAATGCGGGCTCTTTTTTGGTTCCATATGAACTTTAAAGTAGTTTTTTCCAATTCTGTGAAGAAAGTCATTGGTAGCTTGATGGGGATGGCACTGAATCTATAAATTACCTTGGGCAGTATGGCCATTTTCACGATATTGATTCTTCCTATGCATGAGCATGGAATGTTCTTCCATTTGTTTGTGTCCTCTTTTATTTCGTTGAGCAGTGGTTTGTAATTCTCCTTGAAGAGTTCCTTCACATCCCTTGTAATTTTGATTTCCTATGTATTTTATTCTCTTTGAAGCAATTGTGAATGGGAGTTCACTCATGATTTGGCTCTCTGTTTGTTATTGGTGTATAAGAATGCTTGTAAGTTTTGCACATTGATTTTGTATTCTGAGACTTTGCTGAAGTTGCTTATCAGCTTAAGGAGATTTTGGGCTGAAATGATGGGGTTTTCTGGATATACAATCTTGTCATCTGCAAACAGAGACAATTTGACTTCCTCTTTCCTAACTTAATACCCTTTATTTCTCTCTCCTGCCTGATTGCCCTGGCCAGAACTTCCAACACAATGTTGAATAGGAGTGGTGAGAGAGGGCATCCCTGTCTTGTGCCGGTTTTCAAAGGGAATGCTTCCAGTTTTTGCCCATTCAGTATGATATTGGCTGTGGGTTTGACATAAGTAGCTCTTATTATTTTGAGATATGTCCCATCAATACCTAATTTATTGAGAGTTTTTAGCATGAAGGGCTGTTGAATTTTTGTCGAGGGCCTTTTCTGCATCTATTGAGATAATCATGTGATTTTTGTCTTTGGTTCTGTTTATATGCTGGATTACGTTGATTGATTTGCATATGTTGAACCAGCTCTGCATCTCAGGGATGAAGCCAACTCGGTCATGGTGGATAAGCTTTTTGATGTGCTGCTGGATTTGGTTTGCCATTATTTTATTGAGGATTTTTGCATCAATGTTCATCAGGGATATTGGTCTAAAATTCTCTTTTTTTGTTGTGTGTCTGCCAGGCTTTGGTATCAGGATGATGCTGGCCTCATAAAATGAGTTAGGGAGGATTCCCTCTTTTTCTATTGATTGGAATAGTTTCAGAAGGAATGGTACCAGCTCCTCTTTGTACCTCTGGTAGAATTCGGCTGTGAATCTGTCTGGTCCTGGACTTGTTTTAGTTGGTAAGCTATTAATTATTGCCTCAATTTCAGAGCCTGTTATTGGTCTATTCAGAGATTCAACTTCTTCCTGATTTAGTCTTGGGAGGGTGTATATGTCCAAGATTTTATCCATTTCTTCTAGATTTTCTAGTTTATTTGCATAAAGGTATTTATAGTATTCTCTGGTGGTAGTTTGTATTTCTGTGGGATCAGTGGTGATATCCCCTTTATTATTTTTTATTGTGTCAATTCGATTCCTCTCTCTTTTCTTCTTTATTATTCTTGCTCACAGTCTATCAATTTTTTGATCTTTTCAAAAAACCAGCTACTGGATTCATTGATTTTTTTGAAGGGTTTTTTGCGTCTCTATCTCTTCTGTTCTGCTCTGATCTTAGTTATTTCTTGCCTTCTGCTAGCTTTTGAATGTGTTTGCTCTTGTGTCTCTAGTTCTTTTTATTTGTTTATTTGGCTTGGTAAATAGCACATCTTCTGCAGTGATATGCTTATTTACAAATGACTTAGAGTTTGCAGATAGAGCCTTTTACATGCTAGAGTGTTAGGGCTACTGATCGTGGTAAATAATCAGTACTTCTGCAGTTGATAAGAATATTAAAGTATGATTACAGGTTATACATGGAACTTTTGAATGTATATCATGTTACAAGGAGTTTACAGTAGATAAATATACTCAATTTATGATGGTACTTTTTGCTTTTGGACATATTTGGAAGTAAGATACTTTTGAAGTCAATATACTTTCATGCTGTAATACTACAGTTGTCAGTTCATAAAATTCTTTTTCTAGTATTGTGATTACCCTGGTAAAACAAGGAATCTATAACACTAGCAGAATGGAAAACACATGTAAGAGTATGTCTGCTATTATAACTGTGTTATTTAACATATTTATTGAGCGTAAATTACGTGGAAGATATTGTGTTGAGCATGGAGATTTAATGGTGAGGGGAAAAATGGCCATATTTCCCACCCTTATGGGGCATACATTCCACTGTGAGAAGGAAACATCTGTTTAAGTCTCAGCTGTAAAGGAGAGGGACATGCAGTGTGAGGGCAGATAATGGGGGAATTAACCTGTTGACAGAGCTCAGAGAAGAGAGCTGAAGAAGCATGGGTGTGAACTTGGGAGTGGAGGGGTATGGATGGGAGTTAGGGAATAGGATGTGCACAGGCCTTGTGGAAGAAGGGAACATGGCATCTTAAAGGAAGAGAAAGAAGGCCATGTTAGCTGGAGTGCAGTAAGTGAGGGCAGGTGCCAACTGAGGCTGGAGAAGGTAGAGTCCTTCTCATAAGAGCATTGAGAAACAAATGAAGGTTTTAAGTTGAGGGTTGGTAGGGAAGTGACATGATGAAAGATGGCTTTTAGAAAAGGTTCCTCTGGAACCCTCCAGTCTGTTCTTCACTCTAAGGAGACCAGTTTAGAGACAGTCCAGAAACGTGATGGTAGTAGCTTGAGAAGAAAATGCCTTTTTGATAGTTATTTAAGAAGTATAATCCATTGGACTTAGTGGTAGATTGGATATGGTAGCAGAGTTGGAAGGTGCAGAAAGCAAGTTATCAAGGGTGACTCCTGGGTTTCCGGCTGTCAGATCTGAATGTATGGTACAATGGGTTGGCTATGGTTTGTCCTTATCAAAATTCATGTTGAAATTTGATCTGCAGTGTATTGATGTTGGGAGGTAGGGCCTAGTGAGAGGTGTTAGAATCCTGGGGGCAGATCCGTCATGAGTGGCTTGGTGCCATTCTTATAGTAGTGAGTTCTCATTCTGGCAAGAGTGGATTAGTTCCTTTGAGAGTGAGTTATTATAAAGCCGGGATGCCACCCAGGTCTTGTCTCTTCACACATACCTGCTTCCCTCTTTGACCTTCTCCACTATATTATGACTTAGCACAAAAGTTTTTGCCAGAAGCCATGCCCCTTGAAC
The DNA here is from genome assembly GCF_002776525.5 of Piliocolobus tephrosceles. NCBI lineage: Eukaryota > Metazoa > Chordata > Mammalia > Primates > Cercopithecidae > Piliocolobus > Piliocolobus tephrosceles. Next base: position 126,479,395 of record NC_045434.1, on the reverse strand, counting down.
TTCTCAACTTGCAGAATCGTGAGCTAAATAAACCTATTTTCTGTATAAATTATGCAGTCCTGGATGGGTGTGGTGACTCACACATGTAATCCCAGCACTTTGGGAGGCCAAGGTGGTTGGATCACTAGAAGCCAGGAGTTTGAGACCAGCCTGGCCAACATAGTGAAACCCTGTCTCTACCAAAAATCCAAAGAATTAGCTGGGCATGGTGGCACACATCTGTAATCCCAGCGCTGCTGGAGGCTGTGGCACAAGAATCGCTTGAACCCAGGTGGCGGAGGTTGCAGTGAGCTGAGATTGCAGCATTGCACTCCAGCCTGGGTGACAGAGTGAGACTCCGTCTCAAAAAAGAAAAAAAAGAAAAAATAAATTATGCAGTCTCAGATGTTCTGTTATAGCAACACAAAACCGACTAAGACATTTGGTGAGAACCATTCACTGAGATGAAGAACCTAGCTGAGGACCAAGTTTAGGGGTCAGGTTATGAGCTTGGTGTGAGATGCCTTTGAGACACTGTGTAGTAATATCAAGTAGCAGTAGGCTATATACATTAGCTCAGAGGAGAGATCTAGGATGAATATTTAAACTTTAGATTTTTTCTACATCTAAGTGGTAACTGAAGCCGCAGGTATAGATGATATCACATAGGAAACAAATAGATAGAAGATGGTCTGGGGTCTTAACTCTGTTATTATTTAGTGGCCGGGTAGAGGAAGTGTGGTGTTATGGAAGTACAGGAAGAAAGCATTTCAAGGAGAAAATGATCAGCATCTGATGTTGCGGAGAGGTCAGGTAACATGAAAGCTGCACATAGAAGTCATTGTTAACCTTAGCAACAGCTATTCCAGGAGAGTGATGTGGATGGGGACAGGAGTGGAGTGTGGTGAAATGTCAGATGAGAAATGATGACAAAATACAGGCAAATATTTCTAGAACTTTGTCTGTAAAGGAGTGGAGAGAGAGAGAACACAAATGTAATAGTTCAAGCAAGAGAGAGAAACTTTATGGAAAAAGAGGATTGAAGAAGAGGTTGTAAATCTGTTGATTTTTGTTTTTGCTGAGAATTTGAGCCTGTTTAAGAGCCAATAGAAAGAGCCATTTGAGAGGGAGAGAGTAAGGATAACGTGGAGCAAAAGATTCCCAAGAAGGCCAGAAAGGATGGATCTAAAGTGCGCAAGTTAGAGAGGTTGACCTTAGGTGGGAAGACAGATAGTTACAGATGGAGGTAGATTGTATAGTTGGTAGTGTGGGATAGTGAATGTTTTCATACATGGGCTTCTACTGTTTTGTGAAGTAGGATGGGGGTCATCTGCTGAGAATGGGGTAGATGGATGGTGTTTTGAAAAGAATAGGGACAATTTGGGAATTTTATTGTGGACTCTGAGAGGGTTGGTTGGAGTGGCAAATGGTTGGAGTGCAGGGTAGTGTTGAGGGCTGTCTGATCCCTCTGTAATTCTCACACACTGGCTTCAATCTTTTCTGGTGTGTGACTTTCTGCAACAGAGCTCTGATTGTTCTGGACTGATTGCTGAGTAAATAGTTGGGCATATCCAGGATTAGGATTTTGTCAGCTGTTGGTAATGGAAAGGGAATTTGGGTATTAGAGTGCTGTGGAAATGATGGACTTTGGAATGTAAGCTGATTAAAGAGGGATGTACAAGCAGGATAGGGCTAATGGGTTGGGCAAAAGTTGAGAGGTCAGTGGACTGATAATGTTGTAATACTGCACAAGCTTAAAGGAAAGAAGGCCCTGGTCAACAAAGGGAATACTTGAAGTGTTATTTTGGAGGCAGAAAATGATGCGTAGGGGACAATAAAGGTTCATGGGTGGGTAAGGTGGCATAGAAGACATGCCATTCCAGGTGAAGATAATGGACTGAGTTGTCTAGGAGATGTGGAGCCATCAAATGAGCAGGAAGATGGCAGGGCTTGACGACATCAGTGAGCCAGGGCTACTGTCTTTGAGTAAGGAGAAGTGATTGGGAGATTAGAATATAACAGTGAGGAAAGGAAGAGGTGGTGTAACTGAATGGCAGGACCCTAAAAAGGATATGGGTGTTTGCAGTGGGCAGGGGAATGGAGGAATAAGGCCCGAAGCGGGACAGGTACCAAGGCCATCTCCTGACTCCAGAGTGTGAGAGACTGCTACTTGAGAGGGTTGCAGGAGAAGAGGGGTGTCTTCAGCATGCTCAGAGGAGAGGCCGAGGATATGACACTACTTTCTGGGTGTAGAGCAGCAGTTCCAAGGGACCTAGTAGAAGGTTGTGGGAGGTGGAGAGGGTGATGGACTGGGAAGGAACTTTGAAGCAAAACAGAGGTACTCAAGTGGTAGAGGATAGATCTCTGCAGTGGGCACTGCCTACATTTTAAGTGTTGACTGATGAAAAAAGGCATGAGTTAGGGGTCTAGGACCTGGTGGCTGTAGGATGGTTTTGTTTTCCTTGACTAGAGTGACAACAGGCCCAGAGGTTGTATGTCCTGTGTGCTGCTGGAGGTGGATGACGGTAGAAGCAGAGACTGGGTGCACACCATATGCTGAGTACTGTTCTAAGTGCCCAAGAAACATTGTATCATTTATTTCTTATTACAACCATGTCAGGCTGGTGCTGTTGATATCTCTATCTTACAGATGAAGAAACTGAGGTTCTGTTAAGGCAAGTTTAGTAATTTTTCTAAGGCTACGCAGCTAGCAAGTGGTAGAACTGAGACTCAAAATCCAGACTTTGGGCCTATGTACTTCCCATCATGGTATACCTACTTAACATTTCCTTCTCTGAAATTATGATTTTTAACATAACTGAGAGAATGTTGGGAAGTTAATGGAATAGGAATTGTCTTTCTGATTACCAAAATTAAGTTCAATTCTAGACCCCAAATCTTGTTTCCAGAGTCCTCTAAAGGTTAGGCTAGGGCCCCCGTCTTCTGCAGACCTATCTCCCAGCTGTTCTTTTACCACTTCCGTGATAGACACTTGGACACTTCTGAAGGGTTAGAGGGTGGTTAAGTTAAACTGCCCACTTGTGCAATTTTGAGTAATGCAGTGTAAGTTCCCGCTCTTATTTTTTTGTACACTTTTTTTTTGACATAGAGTCTTCCTCTGTTGCCCAGGCTGGAGTGCAATGGCCTGATCTTGGCTCATTGCAACCTCCGTCTTTCAGGTTCAGGTGATTCTTTTGCCTTAGCCTCCCGAGTAGCTGGGACAACCGCCGCATACCACCACCACGCCCGGCTAATTTTTGTATTTTTAGTAGAGATGGGATTTCACCATGTTGGTGAGACTGGTCTTGAACTCCTGACCTCAAGTCATCTGCCCGCCTTGGCCTCCCAAAGTGCTGGGATTACAGGTGTAAGCTACCACGCCCAGCCACAACACTTCTTTAAATGTTCAAGGAATGCTCTCAAGTTTGTTTTGTTTTGTTTTTGAGACGGGGTCTCACTCTGTCACCCAGGCTGGAATGCAGTAATGTGATCTCCACCTCCTGGGCTCAAGTGATTCTCCTACCTCAGCCTCTGGGTAGCTGGGATTACAGGCGTGCACCACCACATCTGGCTAATTTTTGTATTTTTTTGTAGAGATGGGGTTTCACCATGTTGCAAAAGACTGAACTTGAACTCTTGGGGTCAGGTGATCCACTGGCCTTGACCTCCCAAAGTGCTGGGATTATAGGCATGACCCACTGAGCCCAGCCTGCTCTCAGTTTTCAAGTTTTGTTTTGTGTGTTTTTTTTTTTTTTTTTTTTTTTAGGAAATCTTGTTCCCAAGCTAACATTATTCAGCTTCTTAGCTCTTTACGATACTATTTCTAAAGATTACCATCTTTACACCACTCTAAAGGTACTTTGGTATGTAATTAATTGGGAGTATATGGGACTGATACTTGATCAAAAGATGCACGTCCATTCTTTCTGAGTATAAATGAGCCTGAAATTTGTTTTTTTGTGTGTGTGTGTTTAGTATCTTCATTTTACTGTTGTCTTTCATTGATTTGTGTCACTTACAATGCTAAGGTCTTGTGTGTATGGCTATTATGCCAAGTCCTATACTTTGGTGTTGCCTTTAAAAGTTTTATTATATTTTGCCTTTATGATTGGGATTCATTATTTCAGCTAATAAAGATAATTTCAAACCTGATTCTGTTAACTTAATGTATTAGCTGTCTTTCCCACCTCTGTTATATGCAGCAAAGGACCAAAATAGAGAAAATCATATAAAATATCAGGAGATATTTCTCAATTCTACTTTGGATCATTAATTTACATGCTGCTTCTAGTTTTCAGCTAGCTCTTGGGCTCACTAACTTTGTTAATCTAGCCACTTTTTATTTTTTTGGTGTTAATCATAAGGCTATCATGAGAAACTTTCAGAACTTTGCTGGAATCAAGGTATCCTTCACTTGGTATTCTCCAATCTGCTAGGATTTCTTGATCAGTTATTTGTAGTGGTAAGGTATAGGAAGGAATCAAGGATGACTGAACTGTTCCAGGTTGGAAGATGGGGCAATGTTGTGGGTGTCCGTGTCATTCATTGAGGTATGGCACCATGGAGAAGGGCTGCTTGGGGTTAAGTTCAGCTTGGGCCAAGTAGAACCTGCCGCGCCTCCGGATCCCCAAATGGAGCCCATCCAGAGGGTGGCTGACTAATCAGGGCTGGTGCATGATGGGTGATGAAATCTAGTTGCACACAGTATAAGCAGTGTTGAAGGTGCAGGGCACATAGCCAGGCAGAACCTATAGTATGCAGGGAAGAGGTTCAGGTAGTGGGAGTTGTGGGGAGGTAGTAAACATTGCCAAGTTAAAGGTGTTTATGCCTGATCACCTTCATTTTGTTGGTCAAATGGGAAGAAACCTCATCTATTTTAAGAGGGAGAACTAGAGATTTGAGAGCAGTGAATATTTGGAATCAATGTGGGAAATAGGAGAGGGAGCTTACCAGGGATGGGAAAAGGAATGCTAAGCCTAAGTGGGGCATTCTTCCCACTTCCCCCCTCTTTGCTGCCCTTAAAGACAAACACACAGACCCTTCCCCCTTCTTTTGGGGGATTTTTACTGCAAAACACTCCAGCAGTGGTTCTCACTGGGGGATTATATCAGAAAATGAAGGAGTGGGGTTATGTATGTGCATGGAAGTGGCATTGGTATTTTGACGTATTCTCTAAGGAATTTACAAAGGAATCACAAATGGGGGAAATGAGTGAGTGATCGTGTTTTGGTGGGGAGGGGCTGGCAATCCTAACCTCACTTAGTAGAACTGAGTCTTTTTTTTTTTTTAAGTCAATTTCCTTTAAAATTGCCCCTTTCTCCCTTCCTCCCCTCATCCCCTCTTCCCTCCTCCTCTCCTTCCTGCTTTCTGTCTTCCTCTCCTTTTCTCTTTCCCTCTCTCCCTCCCTTTCTTCCTTCTCTTTCTTTCTGAAACAGGGTCTTGCGTGGACACCCAGGCCGGAGTGCCATGGTACGCAATCATAGCTCACTGTAACCTCGATCTCCTGGGCTCAAGTGATCCTCCCATCTCTGCCTCCAGAGTAGCTGGAACTACAGGAATGTGCTACCACACCCAGCTAATTTTTCTATTTTTTGTAGGGACGAGGTCTCATTAATGTTGTCCAGGCTGGTCTTGAACTCCTGGCTTGAAGCAGTCGTTCTACCTGGGCCTCCCAAACTGCTGGAATTACAGGCATGAGCCTGGCTGAGAGCTGACTCTTTTGGGCTCCAGCCTCAAAGCATCTTATTGGGATTTTCATAGAAGAGAAGATGTTCTCTTAGTTTACCTCGAATACTTTTGGATACCTTCTCACTGTTATGTATCACCTCTCCTGGGTATTTATTTCTTGGAAAGCAGGGAGCGTTCCCTTAGCACCCTGCACTTACCACTTTATGTGGTGAGGATCAATTTCTTTGTATCCCTACTGACTGTAAGCATGTCTCCCTATATTGTATTCCAGCACAGTGCCTGACTCATGGTAGACCAGAGACAGATGGATGGACTGTTTTTTGATGTGAAGACTGAATCAGCCATGGCAGTGTTGTTTCCCAGGGCCCTGTCTCTGGGAGTCCTCCTGCTGGAAGGGAAGAGCTCTCATAGCTGATAGTTAAGAAATGTACAGTCACGCATTGCTTAACAATGGGGATACATTCTAAGAAATGTGTCCTTAACACAATTTTATCATTGTGCGAACATCATAGAGTGCATTTAACACAAACCTAGACAGAACAGCCTACCACACCCATGGCTATATGACATAACCTGTTGCTCCTAGGCTGCAAGCCTGTACAGCATTTACTGTACTGAATACTGTAGACAGTTGTTACACAATGGCAAGTATTGTGTATCTAAACATAGAAAAGATACAGTTAAAAATGTAGTATAAAAGATTAAAAATTGGACCAGGCACAGTGGCTCACACCTGTAATCCCAGTGGTTTGGGAGGCTGAGGTGGGAGGATCACTTGAGGCCAGGACTTAGAGACCATTCTGGGCAACATAGTGAGACCCAGTCTCTACCAAAAAAAAAAAAAAAAAAATGAGCTGGGTGTGGTGGCTACATGGGAGGCTGAGGTGGGAGGATCACTTGAGCCTAGAAGTTTGAGGTTACAATGAGCTCTGATTGTGCCACTGCACTCTAGCCTGGATGACAGAGTGAGAACCTGTGTCCAAAAAAAAAGAAAAAAGATAAAAAATGGTACACCACCTCTGTGGAACAATTACTGTGAATGGAGCTTGCAGGACTAGAAGTTGCTTTAGGTGAATCAGTGAGTGGTGAGTGAATGTGGGGGGCTAGGACATTACTGAACACTACCGTAGGCTTTATAAGCACTGTACATTTAGGCTACATTAAATTGATTTTAAATATTTATTTCTTCAATAAACCCTAGCTTAGTTTCTTTTTTATTTTATAAACCTTTTAATTTAAACCTTTGATTTTTTTTGTTTTTTTGAGACAAAGTTTTCGCTTTTGTCACCTAGGCTGGAGTGCAGTGGTATGATCTTGGCTCACTCCAATCTCCGCTTCCCAGGTTCAAGCGGTTCTCCTGCCTCAGCCTCTGAGTTGTTGAGACAACAGGCGCGTGCCACCATGCCCAGCTAATTTTTTGTATACTTTGTAGAGATGGGGTTTCACCATGTTGTTCAGGCTGGTCTCGAACCCCTGAGCTCAGGTGATCCAGCAGCCTCGGCCTCTCAAAGTGTTGGGATTACAGGTGTGAGCCACTGCGCCCAGCCTTTGATTCTTTTTAATAACACTTATCTGAAAACAAACCCATTGTACAGCTGTAGAAAAAGATTTTCTTTATTTTATTTTTCTTATTTTATAAGCTTCCTCTATTTTTAAAATTAAATTATTATTTTATTACTTTTTTGTTAAAAATCTAAGACTCAGACACACACATTAGCCTAGGTCTGCATAGGGTCAGAACGATCAATATCACTGTCGTCCACCTCCACATCTTGTCCCACTGGAAGGTCTTCAGGGGCAATAACACACATGGAGCTGTCATCTCCTAAGAGAACAATGCCTCCTTCTGGACTACCTCCTGAAGGACTTTCCTGAGGCTGTTTTACAGTTAATGGTGTGTGTGTGTTTTAATAAATAGAAGGAATACACTGTAAAATCATGATAAGTATAGTGTAGTAAATGCATAAGCCAGTAACATAGTCATTTATTATCATTATCAACTATTATGTACTGCACATAATTGTATGTGCTAGACTTTTATATGACCGTCAGTGCAGTAGGTTTATTTACACCAGCATCACCCCAAACACGTGAGTAATGTGTTGCACTGCGGTGTTATGATGGCTATAGCGTCTCTAGGGAATAGGAATTTTCAGCTCCATTGTAATCTTTGTTTTTTTTTTTTTTTTTTTTAACTTAAAAATTTATTGACATTCTGAAAATATAAGGATTGTGAAAAACTATTTAATATTGCTTTTAATTTATCATAGGAGTTACTTCCCAAAAATGTTAATCACAGCTGGATTGAAAGAGTCTTTGGGAAATGTGGCAATGTTGTTTATATAAGTATACCACATTATAAGTCTACTGGAGATCCAAAGGGATTTGCGTTTGTGGAATTTGAAACAAAAGAACAAGCAGCAAAGGCAATTGAGGTAGGTCCAGGTCCTGAAGTCAGAACAGGCAAGAGGAAGAGAAGCAGCTCTGAAGATGCAGAGTCCATTTTGCTGAAACAAAAACTGAGCTGTGATGGTGGTTACAGCTGTCTCGCTCTGTCGCCCAGGCTGGAGTGCAGTGGCGGGATCTCGGCTTACGGCAAGCTCCGCCTCCCGGGTTCGCGCCATTCTCCTGTCTCAGCCTCCGGAGTAGCTGGGACTATAGGCGCCCGCCACCACGCCCGGCTAATTTTCTGTATTTTTAGTAGAGACGGGGTTTCACTGTGGTCTCGATTTCCTGACCTCGTGATCTGCCCGCCTCGGCCTCCCAAAGTGCTGGGATTACAGGCGTGAGCCACCACGCCGGGCTCCATTGTAATCTTATGAGACCACCATTGTATATGTGGTCTGTCATTGGCTGAAACATTGTTATGCAGTGCATGACTATACTTCAGACCTTTTCATGTTTTTCCCTACTAAGAAATCAGTGTCAATTAAAGTTTATGTAAACCATCTTGAATGAAAAGTATAAACATTATTTCATTCAATAGGTCTCTGGAAAAGTTTCTTTGATGTCCACAATTCCTGTGAATCAAGATGGACTAATTATATTGTAGAGTTCATGTCTAGACACTCTTGTAAATTGCTTACAGAAGTATTTCCCTTATCTGTTTGAACTGCTCTTCTCTAGGCCAGATAGTATCCCAGCCTTCTGCCAGCTTCTAGCTACCTGTAGAGGTATATGAAGTAGGTCTGCTTTTCCAGTATTACTGTGTATTCCTGTACTTAATAATCACCAAACTCTTACAGGCCCTTAATATATGTTAGTAATGAACATCCTTTGGTTTTATCACTTTTTACCATTTTTCTTGCCTGATTCATGCATTAAAGTGAATGAACAGGGGTAGCTGCTTCTTAACAGAAGCCTTGATTTTCTAGGGAAATTTGTAAAGATCTCTAGATTAGTTCTTGATTTGGCATGACTGATTAAGCAAGCAGCTGTTTACTAAGAGGCAAAGCTGAGAGTAGAACAATTTAATTGGCTTCTATCTGTTGAGCTTTTAATGGAAGTCACAGCTTGATTATATGGAGCTCTTGTTTTTAAATGAAACATTTTTTCAAGGGGAGACTCTCAACATATATCCCGAAGTCTTACCTGAAAATAATTCTGTTCAAAATGTAATATTCATCCAGTATAACAAAGACTTAAAAACTCGATTTTGTGGGGGAGAGGGGATGATACATTTTTTAATGGTGAATTATTTGAGTGCTTTTAAATACATTACTTAAACGAACAATTCATAAAATGGATAAGGTATGATATGTTTTATGACACCTTTTAACATTCATGAAATAAATGCTTTGTATACATTGAATTTTAACAAACTAAATGAGCAGCCCATGCCCACCTGCTGCTGTAGGATCAGCAGAGAGCATACAAAAGTCTTCAGGGCAAACCTCCTCACATTTAAGATTAGATTCTCCATTCTCTTCTGATTACTGATTATTTTTTTTTTCCCAATTTTGTGTCCATCTGGCCTCCAGATACCTATTTGCTTTAATCTTAGACAAGCATTATTCTCCTTACATCCCACTTAGCAAATTATGGTGCTGCTTAATTTATGTACAAAACTTTTATGTATTGTTTGGTTAATATTAAACCTAGGCTAAAAGGCCACAAATTAAAAATTTAATACCCAATAAACATATGTTGAATTAAAAAGAAGTGAAAGAGCAGTAAAGTTAATGGAGTCTCATAGAGAAGAATTGTAATATCAATATTTTTACCAACGTGCACGTGCGCGCACACACACACACAAAGAATGAGGAAAGAATTCATTACAGGCATATGAATTCTGTCGGAAGGGGCCCTGTGGGAGACTGATTTTTATTATGATATCCTGGTCGGAAGGGATTATGAAGTGGGATTATTGCTAGTGCAGTCAATGACTTGGCTTTTCTCTGGTGAATTGACTTCAGTAGGTGACTTTATTTCTTTGCATTAGGCAGCTGGAAATGTGTATTGATTTCCTTTTCATTTGAGGATCAGCTCTATCAAAGATGGAGCCATAGAAATGCTATATTTGCTGGATATGAGCAAATGCTTTAGTGCCTTTTTTTTTTGGTCTGAATATTCCTAAGATTTTTAGAAGCCAAATAAAGTTCAGCTCAATGAGATAGAAAACACACTTTGAGTGTGCATATATGCATAGTACTGTTCTTTCTGCTAACTTGATCGTTAAGACCTGAAACTCTTTTATAAAAAAAATATTTTTTAAAGGGACAAAAAGCACTGCAGGCCTTTTGCTCCAAGAACGTGTGTGATTGAAGAGCATGTTTTTAAAGTTAAATTCTCATTTGTGCAGTGACAGTGTTAGCAGTGGAGGGTGTTCAGGTTCTTGGCATTTTGAACAAAGTATTGGACAAAATGCACAAACAAAGGAAGGAATGAAGCAACAAAAGTAGACATTTATTAAAAATGAAAGTACACTCCACAGGGTGGGCGTGGGTCCTACCATAGAGGCTCAAGAGTCCAGTTACAGAATTTTCTGGGGTTTAAATACCCACTACAGGTTTCCCATTGGCCACTTCTTGTACACCCCATGCAAATGAAGTAGTGGCCCACAACCAGACTGATTGGTTGAGGAAAACAACCAATCAGAGGCTGAAGTGAAATTACAAAGTTACACTTCTAGGCCGGGTGTGGTGATTCAGGCCTGTAATCCCAGCACTTTAGGAGGCTGAGGTGGGCGGATCACGAGGTCAGGATTTCAAGACCAGTCTGGCCAACATGGTGAAACCCCATCTCTACTAAAAATACAAAAATTAGCCAAGTGTGGTGGTGTGTGCCTGTAATCCCAGCTACTAGGGAGGCTGAGGCAGGAGAATTGCTTGAACCTGGGAGGCGGAGGTTGCAGTGAGCTGAGATTGATAGCACTACTGCACTCTACCCTGGGGGCAAAACATGACTCCATCTGGGGAAGGCAATGGGGGGTCGGGGGGAGGGGAAGTTATACTTCTGTGCAAAGGAAGACTTGGCTGGCAGTTAGTCAGATTGGTTGGGGAAAGCAACCAATCAGAGGCTGAAACCAAGTTATAAAGTTACACTCCTATGTAAACATCTGATTGGTTGTGGAAAGCAATCGGAGGTACTTTCAATTTTCCATTTGCCACTCAGAAAAGTGGGGGAGGGGCTTGCAAAGGGGGTAACCTCCAGTTATATTGTTACCTAGGTGTGTAAAGTTGGGCCTTTCTGTTTGATTTAGTTCCAGGAAGTCAGTATGAATCAGCCGTAGGTTCCCTGCCTGGAGACCCTATTGTCTTGCCTCAACAGTGCTATGGCTCTTTTCTAAGACTGTGATCTTAAGATGTTAATTTTGTTTTAAATGTTGTTTGTCCTGCTGCAACATGAGTTTTTTTATTATGGAATTATTTTTTGTTTTGTTATTGCAGGCAGTGTTAATTCTATGATATTTGACTTGATTGTTTCTTAGAAATTATGTAACCAACTCTTTCATATCATAGATGAGAAATTGAGGGATAAAGAAATCAGATGATTTGTCCTACATTTAATCGAAATATTATTAAAAGAATACTTTTTACTGATAGTACTTGAAATTCCCTGTTAATGTTAAGACTTAGATAATTTTGAATATCATTATGTTAAAATTATAAATGACACCTATAATATTGAGATCTTTAAGATAATAGATTTTTTCTTTTATTCTGAATACAAACATAAGATACATGACAAATAGATGGTAAAGGTGAAGAAATATACAAAAGGCCAAAAATTCTTGGTTTCTTTATATTCTTACATTTGTTCTAAATTTTAAAAATTACTAAAATTACAAGACATATTTCTTAAAATAAAAAAATTTACTCTAGGTTTATTATGAGATAACAATTTATAGCGGTCATTTATCTTAACAGGTTGAAGAAATATGGAGATCAACACAAAACTGTTCATCAGTGTTATTTGTACCAGCTTTTTCACCTTTCAACTTCTTTTCTACTTTGTAAGTTACTGGTTTTCAGCAAAAGTTTCTCCAGGTTTCAATAGTCTCAGCTTCGAAAAGAAGATTGAATGGAACTCAAGGTAAAGCATATGAAAATGTAATTGATGAAAAGAAACTAGTTTATGAGATAAAATTATTTAAAATATTTCAAAAAAGTATTTCATTTAGGATCTAATGTAAGGCCAAATTTTTATTTGATCTTAGGAATAAAAGGAAAAACAAGTAGATGATCTCATGCAAAAAAATTTTTTTTAAGAATTCATATATTGAAAGATGTTAGGATAAATTTATTTAAGTTTCTGAGGAAGTGTATGAAGATGAAGTAGACTCCAGCTGACTGTGGATGAGTACTAGTACTTTCATGTTCTTTGAAATATTTATAACAAAAATATTCTTTGGAAATGAAGATGGAAGAAAAAATTAGTTGTACTTTTGAGTAGCTTATACCATACAGCATTGGCCAACTTAGCCAGACCTATGGCAGTTAAATGCTATACACCAGGGAACACAGTGTACAGTCAGTGCATATGAATCTTTTAATGAACATTGCATTATAATTTAGAACCCTCCAGCATTTATTATTTTGTTATATAATTTTAAAGTAAAAATTTCTTTTTAGTTTTTTTTTAAACAAAAAAGTAAATGGAGAAAGAATTAGACATCTGTTGATATAGAAATCTGAAGTTTTATTTTTTATTTTTATTTTATTTGTTTATTTTTTTTGAGACAGAGTCTCATTCTGTTGCCCAGGCTGGAGTGCAGTGGTGCAATCTTGGCTCGCTGCAACCTCTGCCTCCTGGGTTCAAGCGATTCTCTTGCCTCAGCCTCCCGAGTAGCTGGGATTACAGGCATGCCCCACCACGCCAAGCTAATTTTTGTTAGTAGAGACGGGGTTTCACTATATTGGCCAGGCTGGTCTTGAACTCCTTACCTCAGGTGATCCACCCACCTTACCCTCCCAAAGTGCTGGGAGCCACTGCACCCTGCCAGAGTTTTAAAAAGTTGGTTGCATTTTTTTTTGTATGTGTACAACGTATTAATCTCACAAGATTTCAAGCACAAAATGGCTCTGATGACTGCTTCACTTGCTTTAGAGCATTTTATGTCCCCAAACGTCGCTGTGCATTTGTAAACCTCAGTGAGTCAGAGCAGCCATGGCCGTATTTTTTGTTGTTGCTATTTAGTTGAAGTTAATACACTTACCATAAAATGGATTCAGCAAGTCTCTAAAGTTTGCTATAATTATCTTTCATTGAAATTTTCTTTTAAAAGTCAAGAAATTCTGTCAGGATTGAGTGTTTGAGAATGGTCATATCTGATTTGAAATTCCCTGTCTTTCTTTGAACCAAATTGTTTTGCAGGCATCTACTTTTATGATTCAGACTGTGAATTTAATAAGACTCTAGTTGTTTTCTTTTGCACTTTACAATGATGCATCAGGTTCATACATGCCAAAGTTCTTTTCACCCAAAAAGCAAGATTTATTTCTCCACATATTTTCAAAAAATAAGCAGTATGATTATTTTGTTTTAAGACTAGCATAAAAATATTGTTCAAATACTAGAGATACCATTACTTTAAAAAATCTTTTCTAACTTATGAAGGTAGATGGAATGGTAGGAAAGAGAAGGGGGTACATACATTCTCTGATTAAATTTTGAACTATTTTCATTTCCTCTTTACTCTGGTTAGGATAGGTAAAGGCATTTGAATGTTAGGTAGCTGCAAGTCAAAGAAATAGGGAAGGGTGCAGAGAGATAGAAGCCAAGGTGAAAATAAAATGAAATTGAAAAATATTTTGCATTATCTAGTCTTATCACTGCCATTCTGTGACACAGGAAATACCATTTGGGAAACTGAGTTTCTGTTTCAAAAAGGAGTCTGGGATTATATAAAATTCATTTAGGTATTCAATGGTGTTTTTCTTTCAAGTTTGCTCCTGCTTGTCACTCCAGCGTTGTTTACATAGGACTTAAGCTTTGTGGTGGAGAAGTGCAAAGTAGGAAAAGGAGGCTGTATTTTGAGTAAAGTATGTATAAATGTCTTAAAATTCAGCCTCCAGTTTGAAACATACAGATAAACACACATAATTCTTTCTAGTAATCAGGAAAGAGTCTCTGAACAATGAATGGTCTGAGCCATCTAGTATAAAAAGAAATGGAGGAAAAAAAATTACTGGAAATGCCCACTTGAGAGACAGCAGTTTAATTAAAAGTGAGAAATTGTTGTACTCAATTATTACTTTTTCTGAAAACGTATATACTTACAGGTGTTATATCTTGTAAAAAATTATCTTAATTCAGTTTCTTGCCTGTCACATCAAAAGTCTTATTGTGTTAAAATACTACTAATTTTTAAATGTTTCTCTAAAATTTAGCTCATTTTGACTGAGCTATATAATTTCTGTTGGCAATATTTGCACTACTTGTGATTAAATTAAAATTGCTATTGTAAAATGGCCATTAATCATTTCCTTAGAGTGCTATTTCTCTATATGCACAAACATTTCTTTTCCACCCTCTTTGAAAATAAATTGAAATCTTTTATTTTGGGTATCATCTTGGAGTTTCTTTTTCGATACTAAAGAATCTAAATTTTCCTTTGCTAGGAATCTAATTTTAAATAATAAAATACAAAATTTTTATTAACGGAAGCTTCTGAAAATATAGCATAGAGTTTTAATACAGAATAGTGTATGAGTAAGGGCAGGGTATTTGTTTTTCCTCTTCATTACAGAGGGAGATATTTGACCGGACCAAGTAACATTTAACATTTCTATACTGAATCATACACCATTTCCGTCAGCTGAGGGCTTAGAATTTACCACAGAACATCTCAAAAGAGAAGTGAATCTGAGGCCTGAGAGTCAGAAATAAAAAGTTAGGTTTTTTCAAAAGGGAGCTTTCCGACTATGGTTACCAAACAGTAAAACAAGTTAGTGAGATTATATATATTTTTTATTGTATAGAATTTTTGAATAGCAATAGAGAGCTGGCTGTATGACCATCTAGATGGAGTATTTTATTTGATACCAAGGAATTTAATTTTTTTTTTTTTTTTGAGACAGAGTTTTGCTCTGTCACCCAGACTGGAGTACAGTGGTGCAATCTCCACTCACTGAAACCTTTGCCTCCCAGGTTCAAGCGATTCTTGTGCCTCAGCCTCCCGAGTAGCTGGGATTACAGGCGTGTACCACCATACCAAGCTAATTTTTGTATTTTTGGTAGAGACAGAATTTCACCATGTTGACCAGGCTGGTCTCAAACTCCTGACTTCAGGTGACCTGCCCCTCTTGGCCTCCCAAAGTGCTGGGATTACATGCGTGAGCCACCATGTCCAGCCAAGGAATTTACATTTTTATCATGTGCTCAAATGGAATACAGGTGTGCTTGGCATGAAAATTAAACTAGACTTGTAAACCAGATAAATTTGATTAATCACATTTCAAAATGATTCTTAGATATTATAAATGATACTTGGTCAATGCCTTTAAATTAGTGAGAATCTTTGCTTATTTAAAATATGGCTTGATTTAGCATGATATATCTATTTTGTAACACACTATTAGGTCAAGTATATTGGTTTCTCAAGTTACAATGAAATTTTCTGATACCAAACCTAATGTTAGTTGATATATTTTACTTACTTTTAAAGATTTGGGATCATATTGTAGAGAAAAATGTATTACACACCAGTAATTTTTAGAGAGAAAACTTTGCTGTACTCTCATTTTTTATCCTAATGTAAAGAAGCTTCATTACTTGTGAACTTCTCGATAAAGATGTGAGAAATCCGAAATTGTTGGTTAAAAAAACTTTATTGTATGGATAAATACAAAGTATCCTAAATAGAGTTCTTTAAGTAACATAGAGCTTGGGAATTAGTCAAATCATTAATTTTATTAACAAGATATATTCATAGAAACTTTATGAATATTTTTATGTTAAACTTATTCCTTCTGTAAAAGAAAACTTGACCTGGATCTTGAGAACATTGTGCTTTCACTTGGGTGTTTCTTTTAAAAACAAATTTTCTGTATAAATTCATGGTCCTCAGTTTTTCTATTTAGAAATGCTTTCATAATGATGATAATGAGGGACTAATAATAGCTACCCTTGCTTTCTTACAAATTTGTTACAAGAATCAAGTGCAATAGTGCATGTCAATGTACTTTAAAAACTGAAGTCTCCGCCGGGCGCGGTGGTTCAAGCCTGTAATTCCAGCACTTTGGGAGGCCGAGACGGGCGGATCACGAGGTCAGGAGATCGAGACCATCCTGGCTAACACGGTGAAACCCCGTCTCTACTAAAAAAAAAATACAAAAAACTTGCCGGGCGAGGTGGCGGGCGCCTGTAGTCCCAGCTACTCGGGAGGCTGAGGCAGGAGAATGACGTAAACCGGGGAGGCGGAGCTTGCAGTGAGCTGAGATCCGGCCACTGCACTCCAGCCTGGGCGACAGAGCGAGACTCTGTCTCAAAAAAAAAAAAAAACAAAAAAAAACAAACTGAAGTCTCTCAAGATAATACATCTTCATATCATGATCCATTCAAATTGTTTTAAGGATATGGAGTTTGTTAAAGCCAGTAGATCTGGAAGCCATTCCCAGCTGAATGGAGCAGTAAACTTACCTTGTATTGATGCTGTTGGGGCTGGAGGTTGGAGCCAGAGTACAGGGTAGTGGCCTTGCCGGTTGCCATCTGTCTGCACAAAAGTCTGTCAGCTATTGTCATGTATGAATCTGTCTTAGAACTTTTAACCAAGAAGTGATTCACCAGTTCTCTAGCAGGAAATTGCAGGCCTTGGTATCTTCCTCCTTCTTTATTCCAAATTAAAGCTGTGGCCTTTGGATTTCTAAATGGGCAATTTTGCATTATACTCTCCGTTATACTCCACCCCTATAGAGAAATGCTTCCAGGTATAACTTGTTAAGAATGTTCTGTGTAGGCTGGGCGTGGTGGCTCACGCCTGTAATCCCAGCACTTTGGGAGGCCGAGGCAGGCGGATGATGAGGTCAGGCGATCGAGACCATCCTGGCTAACATGGTGAAACCCCGTCGCTACTAAAAATACAAAAAATGAGCCAGGTGTGGTGGCGGGCGCCTGTAGTCCCAGCGAATGGAGAGGCTGAGGCAGGAGAATGGCATGAACCCGGGAGGCGGAGCTTGCAGTGAGCCAAGAACGCGCCACTGCACTCCAGCCTGGACAACAAAGCGAGACTCCATCTCAAAAAAAAAAAAAAAAAAAAGGAATGTTCCGTGTCTTGTCAGAATTAAATTTTATTGCAAAGCATCTAAAATCTTTGTGTGTATTTTGTTTAATTTCAGGGTAGTATCCACATGCCATTCTTTGGTGGTTGGTATTTTTGGCCTGTACATTTTCTTATTTGATGAGCCTACTAAAACTGATCCACTTTGGTAAGCTGTTTCTTTTTCTAATATTGCCAATTTCATTTATGTTTTGATATCAATTATTTATAAGAACATCACTTACTTTAAAACAGGAAACATTGATGGTGTATGCTTTATTAAAATGCTTGTGCTCAGACATTTCAGCAAAGTGCATTTAAATGATTTATTTTAGATTTGAATATAAATGAAGGCCATTTTGCCTTAGTGTAGCAATTGTTATCCCAAACAAGGAGAATATGATGATAATTTAAGCATTTTTACTCTGTTAATGAGTAAAGCCAAGTTATTGTAATCATGATTCTGAAGAAAAATAAATCGTTATTGAGATAGGGTGGTCACCTTGGATAATATCTACTTAAGACTTTTTTGTCTCCAATTTATGTTTGACTCATTGTTTGATATCAAAGAGATGAAATGAAAGTTACAGTTGGCCATGTGATAGGAATTTAGTATCACAGGATTTGAAGCGCTAATGCGCTAGTAATAACTGTTCAGCAGTAATAGGATAGTGTGTAAGATGGTTCTTTTAGAAAAATTTAAATGTCATTCCAATGGCAGAAATTTTGCAAACTGTTTCCTGGTGTTATACGAGAAGGCTTAGTTCAGCTCAGTTTGAGAGAGCAGGCATGTTTGAAGAAGTGATGCATTGAGATGTGGTGGTTGTGGTCTCTGGGGAGGTAGGGCGATTTAGCCTGGTCTTTTGACCGCCACCATTTGACTGCAAGGACGTTTTACTATTCAGAAATACAAAATTATTCCCATAAGAATAATATCAGTATTGATACATTTTCATGGGGATGCTGTTTTTCAAAGAGAATTAATTTAGTGAATTTAATTCCATGACTAGGTTTTTATATAGTCTACCTACACAATTTCTAGCTTTTTAAAAATTCTAATTTTAATTTTACTAACATGACCATCAGCAAAATAAAACCAATTCTTTTGGGAAGTAAATTGCATAACAAAGATTTGATTCATTGTCCAAATTTTGCCTTTTCAAACTTTAACATAATTTTTCATATTTTTGTATTTTATGTCATGATTTATTCCAGGTCTAATTTTCCTGGTTGTATTTATAGATCAAAATTTGTAAAGAAGGCACAACTTGTGCTAAATCTTTCTGTTAAATATTTGTAGTTCAGCTATTTTAGTTTGTGTTAATTTCACTAGTAGTTCACATTATAAACCAGATAAAGGACTGATAATTTGTATTTGTTTCTTGAAGCAAAAGTATAAATTGTAGGACCTTGGTATGTATAGGGGTTGAAACAGTAGAATTAAACTGTCCTGTTATGATTATTTCCTTATCATGGAATGATAGGCAAATCCTTCCAGTCCTCAGTAGAATGATGGTGATACTATGTTGCCTCAAAATCAGAAGTGGACTAGATGATTGTTGTTGTTGTCGAGATAGAGTCTCACCCTGTTACCCAGGCTGAGGTGCAGTGGCACAATCTCGGCTTGCTGCAACCTCTGCCTTCCAGGTACAGGTGATTCTCCTGCCTCAGCCTCTTGAGTAGGTGGGACTACATGTGTGTGCTACCATGCCCGGCTAATTTTTCTATTCTTAGTAGAAATGGGGTTTCACCATGTTATGCCAGACGGTTCTCAAACTCTTGGCCTCAAGTGATCTGCCCACCTTGGCCTCCCAAAGTGCTAAAATTACAGACATGAGCCACCATATCCAGCCTCCTGACTAGATGACTTTTTGATATTGAGTCTCTGATTCAGAATAAGGAATTTTAAAAAATTAGCATCTGCGATTCCACTTAAGGCTTTTTGCAAACAAATCATGAAAACACATTTATAAATTTCATTATGTTTTGGTAAAATTATTTTAGTAAAACTTTTAGCTAATATATGTAAGAAAGTATGGTATTCATGTAGGTAACTTAATACATTGGAGTGTCTTGTAGTTGGCCCTTAGGTATACTCTAAATCCATTATAAATGCCACTGGTAGTATGAAGGATGACTCCCCAATTTAAAACAAAACAGATGCTATGCTGTGCCCCTGGATTGTGGGATTCTGGGAGTAGTTCTAAAAACTTAAGTTTGGAAAATGCACTGGGTACTCAGTCATCCCCAGGAGGTCTGTTCCGAACACTGGGGACCTCAATATAGTTTGGCTTTAGGTGCTTTAGAAGATTTCAGACTAGTTTGAATTCTAAGAGTTGATTTACCCTCAAGGAAATTTTGTAAACTTCAGGGAAGGTAGAGTAAAATTCATGGAAGGTATGGGCTGTAGAAGATCTCTTGCTGAAAACAATTCATCTTGAACAGGAAGGCTACTAAATTCCCTGTGGGTTCAGATTATCCTGGGAATAGTATCTTTCTGCTAACACCAATACCACATGATGCGTCACAGTTCGGCTAAACTGTCATTGTGTGTTTTGCAATTTTATTCGAAGATGACAACTTACCATTGGAGAATCTATAGAAAGCAATTTCATTATGTTTCAGTCTCTAGAGAGAAAAGAAGTAGCAGTTACCTATAACTTATATACTTTAAAAAGGAACCTTTTTTTTCTCAGGGGTGGTCCATCACTTGCAAACGTGAATATTGCTATTGCCTCAGGCTACCTCATTTCTGGTATGTGAGATGTTATTGTCTAATTCTTTGTAAACTACTCACGGAATTATGCAAAGAATACATAGTCTATGCTTTTGGTTTATTTGAGACAGCCTTTAGGACGCATACAGAGGAAAAATGTACCTGCCATAATGGTAGAAAATGAAATGTCTTTTCATGAAATGGCTTTCTGGTTCTCACTTAAGATCAGAGTTACAGAGTAATGCCTCAGACAACTGAGACCTGGACATTTTTTATCAGCAAGGATATGGTCCCTCTTTGTCCTAATGAGGCTCTTAAGTGTAATGACTGAAACTAACGAAGTTTAACTTTTAGGGTCCCTCACTTGTAGGAGTTCTTGAAATGTGTTCCAATAGTCATGGTTTTATGTTGTTTTTGTAAAATTTGCAGAAGTAAGCTTTTTTCTTTGTTTTTCTTTTTAATAGTTATGTTTTTTTGGTGGTGTCACTATTTTGAATTAGTATTTAATTGCATTATTTTATTTTATTTTATTTATTTATTTATTTTTTGAGACGGAGTCTCGCTCTGTCACCCAGGCTGGAGTGCAGGGGCGCAATCTCAGCTCACTGCAAGCTCCACCTCCCGGGTTCACACTATTCTCCCGCCTCAGCCTCCGGATTCGCTGGGACTACAGGAGCCCGCCACCACGCCCAGCTTATTTTTTGTATTTTTGGTAGAGACAGGGTTTCGCTATGTCAGCCAGGATGGTCTTGATCTCCTGACCTTGTGATCCACCTGCCTCGGCCTCCCAACGTGCTGGGATTACAGGCGTGAGCCACTGCGCCCGGCCTCTTATTTATTTTTAAAATATTTTTTGTACAATTTGTTTTATAAATGAGTTGGTCATTTTGAACCTTCCCTATGACCATCTTATCTCTGTTCGAATTATTGTAGTGACAAGAATCAGTCACTTAAGCTTATTTAAAGTTATTTCTATTCAATAATATTTTTTGTTTATTTTAACTCTGGAAACAAGTTATTCATTTATGCTTTCAACAAGTATTATATTACATATGATTAGGTTGGTACAAAAGTAATTGCAGTTTTTGTGATTAAAAATAATGGCAAAAATCACAGTTACTTCTGCACCAACCTATATGCCAGGCCTTGTGCTAGATTCTGAGGGTATAAAGATGCTTATAACCTGGCCCTTATCTTAGAGGAGCCACAGGAGAGTGGGTGAGACAGGCATATAGGAGCAGAGATTTTATGGTAAAGTAGATAATCAGACTAACTGAGGGATGAACAAAGTGCTGTGGGCTCAGAGTGGACAGTGATGAGTTGGCAGGAGAAAGAGTTCAATACACTTAAAAAAACAATGCAACTGTCTTCTTATCTAATACCTTACTCACTTGTCTTTCTTACAGATTTGTCCATTATGATTTTGTATTGGAAAGTGATTGGTGACAAATTTTTTATAATACATCATTGTGCGTCCCTGTATGCATACTACCTTGTACTGGTGAGTTCCAGGATTTTCTGTAGCCTAACTAGTAGACAAGATTGGGAATAGTGATGTAAGGGTGAACATAAATTAAACATACAATTCTTAGTTTTTAAAGACCATCTCCAGATGCATTCAGGGATTGCTTTTGTGATATGCTGTCTTGTGTATTAACTAAAATAATAACTTTTTGTGTGTCTGTGTTGGTGTGTCTGTTTGTATTCATAGATTTTGAGACAGGCAGATGACCTTAATTCTTTGAATTTCCATTTAAAACCTTCAGGACTGTGTGGCTATAGATATTTGTCTGTATTTCTAGATGCATTTATGAGTTAACAGCAAAGGGTATGAGCCAGCGAAAATATTTCTTTTCTGTTTAATTCCATGTGCAATTACATATACATCCATAATTACATTTACGTAGTTTGGAGCAGTGGAGAAATCTTGCTCAGACTTTATCAGAATTCAAAGACCAAGGTTAATAGAGGATTCTTCCAACAGATCTCAGGCAGTAAAGCATATTAAATTATATATCTAAAATTTCTATGTATACACTTGTAAACTAGCAATTTTATATTCCTTGCATGTTTGTTAGGTTTCTCTAGAATCATTTGGTTTTCAACACAAATATACCAATGAACTCAAGATATATATTGCAGCTGCAATTTTTTTTTCCTAAAGATGGTTGCTTTTTTGTATGTCTGTCTTCTATTGTTATAGTATAAAATTTATCTTTTAAAGTGAATCTATTCATAGGGAAACAAAATAGGGAAAGTTAGATGCAATGATGAATCTTAACAGATGCTATAAGGATCCTATGTTATTACCAATCTTACAGTAGTTACTCACTGACTATAGGAAGGTTTTTTTCTATGCAGTGAATTCCCAGGTCATTTTGTGCATTTTGTTATTCTAAGTAAAGCTAACAAAAATAATAATAATTATAATTTTGGAGGGGAGTAAATGGTCATGAAATTCTTATCACTTATGTAATAATGAGAACTTGTATTTGGAAAGCACTTTGACTTAATACTTATGTAACCATTTAAGCTATTTGCAGTAAGCTTTTTTTCTTAAATGATTTTGTTATTAGAACAAAGTAAAACTTAAAGTGATAAATAGAAGCAAGTTCCTTGTAGGTTTAAAATGTATCCCTACTGAAGAAATAGTTGAAAAGTAAGATTCTTTGGAATTTAAGGTATTATAGGTTATGTAATGTCTTGACTGCTATTTTTGTATCTTCCTGCTATATTTACTGAAGTTTTAAAATTCTTTGGCAGAGTAATTTAGAGCTTAATGAATCCTCTTCTGTCTATATAGAGAGGTACAAATCCTACAACATTTTTTCCTGATACTCATCTTTCACCCCAGAGCAGGATACTAATTATCAAGGAAAACATGACAAACTGATCTCTTATTCTAAGAGAAATGAACACATTTAGGCTTTAATCCCCAATTTTTAAGGACAAACTACCATCCTTTGTACACCCTTTCTGATTACTTTGATAGCCTTCGTTTTTTTGTGTGTTCCTTGTGAATCACCTTCTATCTCCAATTAAACCATGCCTTTAGATAATGAGTTAGAATATATTTGGAAAACATTTAAACGTGAAAATCATTCAATATGCATCCATTTCCAAATCCATTGTATTATTATTATTTATTTTCTTTTTTTTTTTTGAGATGGAGTCTCACTCTGTCACCAGGCTGGAGTGCAGTGGCGTGATCCTGGCTGGGCAGAAGGGATAATGGGGAATTATCTGCTAAAACAGAAAGCTTTTTCAAATTTAGATTCTATTAGGGGAGGCATGGTATCCAATTCACACATAGTTTGTCCGGTCAGACCACATCCAAGACCATCATCATCTGAAGTCCCTAAACTTGCATTTATCTGGAACAGAGCTGCTAGTTAACTATAGAGAGGAGATACTAGATTAGGTAGCTATTGTATTATAACAAACAATTGAAGGACCTAGAGATGTCAGCCTAGAAAAACGAAGAACTAGAGGGACATGATGGCCTTGAAATGTCCCTGGAAATGGGAAAGGACTACTCAGTGGAAAGGGGAGTAGACTTACTCTGGATTGATTCTGATGTTGGGACTGGGACCAATGGGGTGGTAAAGAGAGGTAGGGGAGACTTCTCTTTTATGGAAGAAAGACATCCTCAGTGATTGGAAGATTATCACAATAGAAAGGCCTTTTGAAGTGGCTATTCTACCGTAAGATAGCTTTAATCAGATAGATACAAAAGTAGGTACAATCAGCAGAAGCTTTAGGTAGGAGCTTGCACTAAATAATCTTTAAGGTTCTATTCTAATCCTGAGATTTTGTGATGCAACTGTTTTGTTGAAATGATTTGATTTAGTTCTAATGCAAGAGAACTAGACAATGGGGGAATGAACAATAAGTTAAGTTATGTCACCAAGTTCTTAAGTAACCCTAGGAGGAAGGGGTGAAAGCAGCTGGCCTGCCAGTCCATTCACTTCCTTGGGGGACAGGAGGGGAGAAAAAGAAGGCATGTGGCCCAGTCTAATCTCCTTGTCAACAGGACTTAGGATAAATAGAGTACTGATGTTTCTTGGGAAGAAGAAACATTAACTCTGAAATGCCCTTAGAAGGGTGTCCCTGGGTAAGGATTACCTATAGTAAAGAACCCAGGATCTATAAGGCACAGCTCCTTGGAGAAGGTCATGTAGGCACGCAGCAAGGAAAGAAAGACCTGGGTTGCCAGTGGCCCTTGATACCCCAGACCTTTCTCTGCTTCATTTGAATTGTTTGATGGTCTCTATCTTTGTAACACTTAGTAGAGCTTAATGCTAGGTAGGAACACTGTTTCACATGAGTCTGATTTAGCAGTCCAATCCTGTGTGTTAGCTCAAACCTTCATCTCGGTCTTACAAGCAAATCATCAAAAACCTTGAATGATTACAATTAAGCAAATAGTTATTAAAAATAGTAATAGATTTTGTTTCCAAACCTCAATTCTAGGTTGATTGTACCCTGAAATGGTTTCCATTAATAGGTATTAGACTGACCCAGAGTCTCAAGCCCATTTCAATTGTGCTTGAGACTCTGGGTCCGTCTCTTACCCGTTGAAAAATGCCCCATCATTGCCACTATAGAACACAGTCACATTTTTACACAGGATTCCAATTTGGGGTGCCCAGAACTTATTTCCTACCAACATATAGTTGTAGTGTAGTGTAGTGCAGTGCAGTGTAGTGTAGTATAGTAGGGAAACGGTGCCCATTTCTCTCCAGGCCTTGGGTGGTAGAACAGTCAGTATTTAGTGCCATATTAGCAGTAGTAGGTGCATAATTTAGTTCTCTTTCCCCCCTACCTTTTAAACCTCTGGTCTTAGCCACTCTTAGCTGGTAGAAAAATTTCCCATAGTAAGAAAATCCAGACTTCCATAATCACTTGCTAAAAGGAGAATTTTCTTTCAAGCTGCGGAAGGGATCAGACAAATCCTGTTTTGTTTCCCCTCACAGTCATGCAGAGGCTGTGGCAAATGTGGATTTTACTCTATGCAAATCTCCTTAAAGGTAGATGACAGAGTGGAGACACCACACGAACCATAAATCAGTTGTGAGTTTTGCCCTAATTTACCAACAATAAAGTATCAGAATTTGTAATTATTTAAAAATATTATAGAAAGATTTAATCCTATCCCTTTAATAGCATCTATCTCATTTGTATTTTAGGAGGTTTTCTTGACTAGGAGAGAAAAGGATAAAGTAATGAGGAATTACGCATAACCTGAATCTTATCTAATGGCCGCCTATGCTGATGGACTTATGTGTCACCTATGATGCTATCTGTCATGGGTGTATTGGATTAAAATGGGCCCAGAGTCATTGATATATTGATGGTGTACAGGATCGGAAAATATAGATGCAAGATTACTGAAGCATAGTTCTGCACCTCAGTGTGACTCACAGAGGTTTTTTTTTTTTTAGGATTTTTTTTATTTCTCTTTTTTTCCTACTGGCAGGATCAACCAGGTATTACAGAGGTTTTCAGCTAAGG
This sequence comes from Piliocolobus tephrosceles, assembly GCF_002776525.5. Taxonomy (NCBI): domain Eukaryota; kingdom Metazoa; phylum Chordata; class Mammalia; order Primates; family Cercopithecidae; genus Piliocolobus; species Piliocolobus tephrosceles. The sequence goes on along the minus strand of NC_045434.1, from coordinate 126,453,800 downwards.
AGGGTGAGGGATAGGGGATAATGATAGGATAGAACCAGTGGTTTCAATTAGGGATGTAAGATTGAAATATAAGATACTATTTAAAAATTAAAATGTCATCCAGGGATCAATCAGTAATACTGTAGTAATTTAAGGAATGGAAAGATCATTGTGTTAATTTCTGTTAATATTTTTTCTGAATATAGATGTTTATCAAAAAAAATTGAGTTTATAGAAATAGAGGGTTTAGTAAGTAGAATGTTTTCTAGGTCTGATTCTCCAGAGATAACTACTGGTAGTACTTGATGTATATTCTTGCAGTTTATATAAGTTTTGCATAAATGTTCATATATATATTTATGCCTTTTTGAATTTTCTAAGAGAGCTTTTGAGATAGATGGGATTTAAACTCAGCCTTCAAAAATATGCATATTTAATGGCCGGGTGCGGTGGCTCAAGCCTGTAATCCCAGCACTTTGGGAGGCCGAGATGGGCGGATCACGAGGTCAGGAGTTCGAGACCATCCTGACTAACACGGTGAAACCCCGTCTCTACTAAAAAATACAAAAAGCTAGC